>NW_022437005.1:5570008-5846726 GCF_009761245.1 Sapajus apella
CCTAGATGTAGGAAGCTAAAGGAGTGTTCAAGAGGGGAGTGTGGAACCACCTGGGCTGAACTGAAAGGCTCCTGCAGGCACATGAGAAGAGAAAGGTCTGGAGAGATCAGGATCATCCACTGGTGATATTTCTCTTCACCTCAAAATCATTCAGCATCTTTGTTCATTGCCCTTTCTAGGCATTTTAAGATCACAATGTGAACAGGAGTCCTCCACACTTTTTTGGGATCTGCCATCCTGTCCCCTGCCAACTCCTCCAGCATCTTGTTCCCCTTTGTGTCCCATTTTATGAGAAGGGATAACCTTACTGAGCATTTATCTGTGTTGGACAGTTTCTATGAATTATTTTGTCTTTAGAACAACAACCTGTGACACAGGTAATATGATCCTCTCTTTGTAGATGGAGCATCAGAGGCACCAAGTGGATAGGCAGCCTGTCCAAAGTCACACTGCTGGGGTTGAAACCAAGGCCAGAGTGAAGCCCTTAACTGCACTACAGCTTCTTCCTATTTCTCTTGTAATTTATTTCCTGTTTTACCCTCCCTTCTGCATAACAAGTTCACATGTCCCCTCCCCTAAGAAACAGCAACTTCTTTTACCTGTCCCATCTCCTCAAGCTTTCCTCTGCCTCTCTCCTTCCTGTTCCTGTCAAACCCCTTGAGGGGTCTGCTTAGGGACACTTCTTCCCCACCAACACTTCTACATTGCTTCTGGAAGGTGTGGCATTCAGTGATGGCTCTCTCTTTATTCCCACTTTTGCAGTTGTCCTGCAGATTTGACTGTTTTGACCATTTGTCTTCCTTCTATCTTCTTTCCTTTTGGCTTTCTTTAAACTCAGACTTTCAGGTCCTTCTCTCTGTCTGATCATTCTACCTGTTCCAAAAGCCTCTTTTGCTCCTCCTACTTCCCTATCAATGTCTCACCCAGGGCTTTTAATGCATCAGGGAGCGAAGTCCTGATGGCACTCTGCCCTTCCTCCCAGTTGGTCCTGATTCATGTTAGTTTCCACAATGAGGGACCAGCTTCCCAGGCCTCACCTCAGATGGCCTTCAGTGGTTCCCAACTGTTGGGAGAATTAATCTGAATTTTTTAGATTGTTTTTCATGGTCCTGATGCTCAATAAAAATGAATCAATGAATGTGATCCAAACTTACCTGTCTAATTCAGTTTCCAGCTATTTCACTTTATGCACCCCTATGCTTCAGCCTAATTGTAACTATTGCCGTTCTCTGTGGACATCCCAAGGCTTTGTTTTCTCAGTGACTGTTCTCATTTGGGCCCCTCCATCTGGCATATCATGGTCTATAGATCCTTAAAGCCTGAGCACAAATGTCCTCCAGGAAATGTCCTTTGGTTCACCTCTCTTCCTGAACTCGCTTGCAATGTGTGTATTTTGTATCTGTTACCTATTGCTGCTAACAAATTACCCCCATACTCATCAGCTTAAATGTCAAATGTTTATTATCTCAGAGTTTCCGTGAGTCATACATTTTGGAGAGGCTTAGCTTGGTGACTCTGTATTAGGGTCTTGATTTAGGTTGCAGTTGAGAGGTTGGCTGCAGTCATCTGAAGGTTTGACTGGGGCTGGAGGATTGTCTTCCAAGATGGCTCCCTCCATGACTGTTGGCAGGAGGGCTCAGCTCCTCACTGCCTGGAAGTCTCCAAGGAGGTTCTGCTTGGGAGTCCTTAAATACGGCTTTTGGTTTCCCCTAGAGTGAGTGATTCAAGAAGAAGCAAATAGGAAGCCACAATGCTTTTTATGTCCTAATCTTGGGTGTTATATATCATCACTTCTGCCATACTCTATTTGTTAGAAATAAATCACGAAGTACAGCCTACCCTCAAGGAAGAGGAATTAGGCTCTACCTTTTGAAGGTAGAAGTATGGAAGAATTTGTGAACATATTTTAAAACTACCATATGTATTCCTCTCATGGCACTTATAATAGCTTGCCTTCTATCTTAGATATTTATGTATGTGTTTTTCTCAAGTCTGCTAGCTATAAGCTGCTTCTTAGACATATTTACTTTTCTTTGTATTTTCTTTTTTATTGTGATGAAATATATTTAAGATAAAATATGCCATTTAAACCATTTTTAAGTTTACAGTTCATTGGCATGCTTCTTAGACATATTTACTTTTCTTTGTATATTCTTTTTTATTGTGATGAAATATACGTAAGATAATATACACCATTTAATCCATTTTTAAGGGTACAGTTCATTGGCATCAAGTACATCCACATTGTTCTGCAGCCATCACCACAGTCCATCTCCAGAATGTTTTCATCTACCCAGACTAAAATTCTCTACCTATCAAACAACTCCATATTGTTTGCTCCCTGCACCCCCCGCTTTCTATGAGTTTACTTTCTCCAGGTACCTCACAGAAGTAGAGTCATACAGGATATGTCCTTTGTGAATAGCTTATTTCATGTAGTGTAATGTCTTCTGGGTTCATCCATGTTGTAGTATGTATCAAAATTACATTCTGTTTTAAGGCTGAAAAATTCTATTGTACCTAATGTAGATGACGGGTTGATGTGTGCAGCAAACCACCATGGCACGTGTATACCTATGTAACAAACCTGCATGTTCTGCACATGTATCCCAGAGCTTAAAAGATTCCATTATGTGTGTAGACCACATTTTGTTTATCAGGTCTGATGTTGATAAACTCTTGGGTTGTTTCCACCTTTTGGCCATTGCTAGAAATGCTGCTGTGAACATGGGTGTACAAGTATTGGTGTCTGCTTACAGTTCTTTTGAGTTTATGTCTAGAAGTAGAATTGCTGGGTCATGTAGAAATTCTATGTTTAATTTTTAAAGAAGCTATTACACTGTTTCCCATAACAGCTGCACCATTTTACATTCCTACCAATAGTGCAGTTTCTCTGCATCTTTGCCAATACTTGTTGCCTTTTTTCTTTTCTTTTGACAGAGTCTTGGTCTGTTGCCCAGGCTTGAGTGCAGTGTTGCCATCATAGCTCACTGTAGCCTTGACCTCCCAGGCTCAAGCAGTCCTCCCACCTTAGCATCCCCAGTAATGGGGACTAGAGGAGTCAGTCACCATGCCCAACTAATTAAAATTTTTTTTTTTTTAATAGACAGGGTCTCATTGTGTTGCCCAAGTTGGTCTCAAACTCCTGGGTTCAAGTTGCCTTTCCACCTCAACCTCCCAAAGTGTTGGGATTGCAGGCGTGAGCCACAGTGCCCGGCGCCTTCTGTCTTTGTGTGTATTCCCAGCCCAGTGATTTCTGCACAGTAGGTGCTTAATAAATATTTGTTGGATGAATGTATATGAAGGCAAACTTCATATTGTTCAAATTATTGTGGGATTTCTGGTGAAATGTAGTGAAGAAAAGATCTCGGGAATTCTGGATCATTTCCTCTGTACACCTGACTTTTGGAAAGGGGTCACCAGGGGTCAGGCAGGTTATGAACAGGAGCTGTTGGAGGGGGAACCCTTGCCTGCCTGAAGCAAGCAGCACCTTTGTTTTCAAAGCTGGCTAATTGTTACCAGGTGGAGGTGCAGATTCTTCCAGTGTAAGAGAAGCCAGAAATCTGGATCTTAAAATGTGACATCTCTCTCTTTTTATATGTCAGTAGCTAGGAAAGATTGCATTTTCAGTCCCAGTTTTGTTCCCTTCGCTGCCTCTCACCCCGTTATGGCTTCATCATGGACAGAGAGTATGTCCCAAATCTTTGACTTTGGGCCTGGCTCTGAGCTTTGCTTTTGCCACTGGTGCATGGGCAGAATGGCTGTGAGCCAGTGCTGGTCCTTAAGAGGTCACATGTGTTTCCACTGCTGCTCTTAGGCTGCTGTCATCATCATGGGAAGAACACACCTGGCTGGCCCAGAGAACAGACGAGCGACACGTGTGTCCCAGAAGAGCTGCCTAGCCAATCTCAGCCCAGGTCTGTGTTTCTGACAGACGTGTGAAAAGTAAACAGTGAATGTTACATGCTGCTGAAATTTTTTGGTGGATTGTTTTGCTTCATAATGTAGTAAGAGTTAACTGATATAAGAAGTAACTAAAAAGCTAAAATTTATGCATCATAATGCAATAATAGCAATTGGTAGTGATATGGAAACTAATTAAAAAAAATAAAAATTCAGTATTCTAGATTTGGCTGTGACCACTGCTTTAGAAAGAGCTCAGACCAGTAGCAATGCAAATCTGCCCACATATCTTTGTGTTTTTCAAGTCAGGTTTATTGAGGTATGCTTTACATATTTAATTAGATCTTTCCTAGTGAGTTTTGATAAATGTAAAACAGTTGTATAATCACTGCCACAATCAGGATACAGTCCCGTCACCACCTTTCCTTTAAGAAACCCCAACAAAACTCTGTGCCCCACTCTCTACCTCCAATCCCTACAAACCACTGGTCACTTATTTTTGTTTCTGTAATTTGCCACTTTTAGACTGTCATAAAATGGAATCATATAGTGTGTTGGAGAATCTGGCTTCTCTCACTCAGCATAATGTATCTTAGATTCATCCATGTCTTTGAGTGAATTAGCTGCTCCTTCCTGTTTATTGCCATGTAGTATTCTGTTCCGTGATTATACCACACTTTGTTGATAAAATTTCCTGTTGAAAAACAGAAGTTGAAGAGCATAAGATTTGGGGCCAGGCATGGTAGCTCATGCCTGTAACCCCAACACTGTGGGAGGCCAAGGCAGGTGGATCACCTGAGGTCAGGAGTTCGAGATCAGCCTGTCCGACATGGTGAAACCCCATCTCTACTAAAAATACAAAAAATTAGCCAGGCATGGTAGCACACACCTGTAATCCCAGATACTGGGGTGGCTGAGGCAGGAGAACCACCTGGGAGTGGAAGTTGCAGTGAGTCCAGATTGTGCCACTGCACTACAGCCTGGGTAACAGAGTGAGACCCTGTCTCAAAAAAAAAAAAAAAAAAAAAGATTTGGATCATCTCCAGTGTTTTGCTTTAATGAATAATGCTGAGAACACTCATTACATATCTTTCTGTAGACATATATTTCTCTTGCATAAATAGCTGGGAATGGAAGTAAGAGATTGTATGGTAAGCCCATATTTAATTATGTAACAATTCCAAGAAGCTGGCTTCAGAAGCAGCATCATGTTGCACTGTTGTTAAAAGAGCACAAGGGTTCCAGTTGCTCCATCTCCTCACCAACACCTGCCATTGCTAGTCTTTCCAATTGTAGCCATTTTAGTGTGAAGAGGAGTCTTATCATAGTTTTAATTCGGATTTCCCTAATAACTAATGATGTTGAGCACCTTTCCAGGTGCTTCTTGGCCAGTTGTACTGGGATTCCTCTAATGATAGAAATACTCACCTGTAAGAGAGAAACTCATGAAGGGGGTGGAAACCTCTTTGTTTAAAGATACATTTTATATCTTAATATATAATAACAGTTCAACAACAAACATTATTCCAAAAGGAGCAGTGAAACAAAAATTATGGTTTTGAAATGTCCAAACCCATAAACTCTTGGGATCAAAGTTGTTAGCTATGTGTCTTTGGACAAGCTACCCAGCCTCTCAATTTCGTCATTCCTAAAGTGAGAACAATGTTTGTAACTGCCCTAGAATATTATGAAGTTTAAAGGGCTTTACTACAGTGCTCGGAGGATTGTTATTGCTGAGCAAATGTTAACAACAACAATAATAATAACATCAATCATTGGCTCAGCGGTTACATACTTCAATATTCTTAAAAACCAATAAAACAGCATAAGCTTATGTCCACACAAAATTTTGCACACAAGTGCTTATAGCAGCTTTTAAAATAACTGACAAAAGCTAGAAGTTACCAAGGTGTTCTTCAGTAGGTGAATAAATTGTGTTGTATCTGTATATTATTTAGTGATGAAAAGAAATGAGCTATCGAGTTATGAAAAGACACGGAGAAGCCTTAAATGCATATTGCTAAGTGAAAGAAGCCAATCTGAAAAGACTGCATTCTGTATGATTCTGCTATATGACATTCTGGAAAGGGCGAAACTTTGGACAGTGAAAAGATGAGTGATTGCCAGAGGTTAGGGAGGAAAGAAGAATGAATAGACAGAGCTCAGAGGATTTTTTAGGGCAGTGAAACGATCCTATGCAATACCATAGTGGTGGATACATGACATTATGTATTTGGCAAAGCCCATGTAATGTACTTCACTAAGTGTGAATCTTAATGTGCACCTTAATTAAAAATAATGTATCAATATGGGCTCATCAGTTGTAGCAAATGTACCACACTGATGCAAGATACTAAAAATAGGGGAAACTAAGCAGGGGAGCAGAGAGATGAATTCTTTCAGAACTTTCTGTACTTCTCAATTATTCTATAAACATAAAACTGCTCTAAAGAATAAAGTCTATTAATAAAAAAGCAAATGAAGAAAGAAAAATTTTTACTTGGAAATATTTAATATATATATATTATTGCACTTTAGGTTCTGGAGTACATGTGCGGAACATGCAGGATTGTTGCATAGGTACATACGTGGCAATGTGGTTTGCTGCCTCTATCCCCCCATCACCTATATCTGGCATTTCCATGTTATCCCTCCCCAACCTCCCTACCCACCGCTGTCCATCCCCTAGTCCCGGCCAACAGACCCCAGTGTGTGATGCTCCCCTCCCTGTGTCCATGTGTTCTCATTGTTCAACACCCACCTATGAGTGAGAACATGCAGTGTTTGATTTTCTGTTCTTGTGTCAATTTGCTGAGAATCATGGTTTCCAGATTCATCCATGTCCCTACAGAGGACACGAACTCATTGTTTTTTAATGCTGCATAGTATTCCATGGCGTATATGTGCCACATTTTCCTTGTCCAGTCTATCATCAGTGGGCATTTGGGTTGGTTCCAGGTCTTTGCTATTGTAAACAGTGCTGTAATGAACATATGTGTGCATGTGTCTTTATAATAGAATGATTTATAATCCTTTGGATATATACCCAGTAATGGGATTGCTGGGTGAAATGGAATTTCTATTTCTAGGTCCTTGAGGAATTGCCACATTGTCTTCCACAATGGTTGAATTAATTTACACTCCTACCAACAGTGTAAGTGTTCCTATTTCTCCACATCCTCTCCAGCATCTGTTGTCTCTAGATTTTTTAATGATGGCCATTCTACCTGGCATGAGGTGGTATCTCAATATGGTTTTGATTTGCATTTCTCTAATGACCAGTGATGATGAGTATTTTTTCATATGTTTGTTGGCATCAAATATGTCTTCTTTTTTTATTTTTTTTTTGAGACAGAGTTTCGCTCTTGTTACCCAGGCTGGAGTGCAATGGCGCGATCTCGGCTCACTGCAACCTCCGCCTCCTGGGTTCAGGCAATTCTGCTGCCTCAGCCTCCTGAGTAGCTGGGACTACAGGCACGCACCACCATGCCCAGCTAATTTTTTGTATTTTTAGTAGAGACGGGGTTTCACCATGTTGACCAGGATGGTCTCGATCTCTTGACCTCGTGATCCACCTGCCTCAGCCTCCCAAAGTGCTGGGATTACAAGCTTGAGCCACTGCGCCCGGCCATGTCTTCTTTTGAAAAGTGTCTATTCATGTCCTTTGCCCACTTTTGAATGAGCTTGTTTGTTTTTTTCTTGTAGATCTGTTTTAGTTCTTTGTAGATCCTGGTTATTAGCCCTTTGTCAGATGGGTAGATTGCAAAAACTTTTCCCCATTCTGTTGGTCGCCGGTTCACTCTAATGATTGTTTCTTTTGCTGTACAGAAGCTCTGGAGTTTAATTAGGTCCCATTTGTCTGTTTTGGCTTTTGTTGCCAATACTTTTGGTGTTTTAGTCATGAAGTCCTTGCCTATGCGTATATCCTGAATGGTTTTGCCTAGGTTTTCTTGTAGGGTTTTTATGGTGTTAGGTCTTAGGTTTAAGTCTTTAATCAATCTGGAGTTAATTTTAGTGTGTGTCAGGAAGGTGTCCAGTTTCTGCTTTCTGAACAAGGCTAGCCAGTTTTCCAAACATCATTTATTAAACAGGAAATCCTTTCCCCATTGCTTGTTTTTGTCAGGTTTGTCAAAGATAACATGGTCGTAGACGTGTGTTGTTGCCTCTGAGGCCTCTGTTGTGTTCCATTGGTCTGTATCTATGTTTTGATACAAGTACCATGCTGTTTTGATTACTGTAGCCTTGTAGTATAGTTAGAATTCAGGTAGCATGATGCCTCCAGCTTTGTTCTTTTTGCTTAGGATTGTCTTGGCTATGTGGGCTCTCTTTTGGTTCCATATGAAGCTTAAGGTGGTTTTTTTTCAGTTCTACGAAGAGGGTCATTGGTAGCTTGATGGGGATTGCTTTGAATCTATAAATTACTTTGGGCAGTATGGCCATTTTCACAATAATAATTCTTCCTAACCATGAGCATGGAATGTTTTCTATGTTTGTGTCCTCTCTTATTTCCTTGAGCAGTGGTTTGTAGTTCTCCTTGAAGAGGTCCTTTACATCCTTTGTTAGTTTTATTCCTAGGTATTTTATTCTCCTTGTAGCAATTGTGAATGGCAGTTTGTTCTTCATTTGGCTCTCTGTTTGTCTGTTATTGGTGTATAGTAATGCTTGTGATTTCTGCACATTGATTTTGTATCCTGATACTTAGCTGAAGTTGCTTATCATCTTAAGGAGATTTAGGGCTGAGACAATGGGGTTTTCTAAATATACAGTCATGTCATCTGCAAATAGAGACAATTTGACCTCCTCCTTTCCTAACCGAATACCTTTTATTTTTTTTCTTGCCTGATTGCTCTGGCTAGAACTTCCAAAACTATACTGACTAGGAGTGGTGAGGAGGGCATCCTTGTCTAGTGTCAGATTTCAAAGGGAATGCTTCCAGTTTTTGCCCATTCAGTATGATATTGGCTGTGGGTTTGTCATAAATAGCTTATGTTATTTTGAGATACATTCCGTCAATACCTAGTTTATTGAGAGTTTTTATCATAAAGCGCTGTTGAATTTTGTCAAAGGCCTTCTCTGCATCTATTGAGATAATCATGTAGTTTTTGTCTTTGGTTCTGTTTATGTGGTGAGTTACATTTATAGACTTGCCTATGTTGAATCAGCCTTGCATCTCTGGGATGAAGCCTACTTGATCATGATGGATAAGCTTTTTGATGTGCTGTTGCAATTGGTTTGCCAGTATTTTATTGAAGATTTTTGCATCTATATTCACCATGGATATTGGCCTGAAGTTTTCTTTTTTTGTTGAGTCTCTGCTGGATTTTGGTATCAGGATGATGTTGGTCTCATAAAATGATTTGAGAAGGATTCCCTCTTTATGTATTGTTTGGAATAGTTTCAGAAGGAATGGTACAAGCTCCTCTTTGTATGTCTGGTAGAATTTGGCTGTGAACCCATCTGGACCTGTGCTTTTTTGGTTGGTAGGCTATTAATTGCTGCCTCAACTTCAGACCTTGTTGTTGGTCTATTCAGGGTTTCAACTTCTTCCTGGTTTAGGCTTGGGAGAGTGCAAGTGTCCATGAATTTATCCATTTCTTCCAGGTTTACTGGTTTATATGTTTATAGTTGCTTGTAGTAATCTCTGATGGTAGTTACTATTTCTGTGGAATCAGTGGTGATACCCCCTTTATCGTTTTTTATTGTATCTATTTGATTCTTCTCTCTTTTCTTTTTTTATTAATCTGGCTAGCGTTCTATTTTGTTGATCTTTCCAAAAAACCAGCTCCTGGATTTATTGATTTTTTGAAGGGTTTTTTTGTTTCTCTATCTCCTTCAGTTCTGCTCTGATCGTAGTTATTTCTTGTCTTCTGCTAGCTTTTGAGTTTTTTTGCTCTTGCTCCTCTAGCTCTTTCAATTTTGATGATAGGGTGTTGATTTTAGATCTTTCCTTGTTTCTCATGTGGGCATTTATTACTATAAATTTCCCTTAGACACTGCTTTCAGTGTTTCCCAGAAATTCTGGTACATTGTGTATTCGTTCTTGTTGGTTTTGAAGAACATCTTTATTTCTGCTTCATTTCATTGTTTATCCGGTCAGCATTCAAGATCCAGTTGTTCAGTTTCCATGATGTTGTGCAGTTCTGAGTTAGTTTCTTAATTGTGTGTTCTAATTTGATTGCACTGTGGTCCGAGAGACTGTTATGATTTCTGTTCTTTTGCATTTGCTGAGGAGTGATTTACTGCCAATTATGTGGTCAATTTTAGAGTAGGTGTGATGTGGTGCTGAGAAGAATGTATATTCTGTGGATTTGGAGTGGAGAGTTGTGTAGATGTCTATTAGGTGTGCTTGGTCCAGATTTGAGTTCAAGTCCTGGATATCCTTGTTAATTTTCTGTCTTGTTGATCTAATATTGACAGTGGAGTGTTAAAGGCTTCCACTATTATTGCATGGGAGTCTAAGTCTCTTTGTGGGTCATTAAGAACTTGCTTTACGTATCTGGGTGCTCCTGTATTGGGTGCATGTATATTTAGGATCATTAGCTCTTCTTGTTGCATTGTTCCATTTACCATTATGTAATGCCCTTCTTTGTCTCTTTTAATCTTTGTTGGTTTAAAGTCTATTGTATCAGAGACTAGGATTGCAACTCCTGCTTTTTTTTGCTCTCCATTTGCTTGGTAAATCTTCCTCCATCCCTTTATTTTGAGCCTACGTGTGTCCTTGCTTTCGAGATGGGTTTCCTCGATATGGCACACTGATGGGTTTTGACTTTTTATCCAATTTGCCAGTCTGTGTCTTTTGATTGGATCATTTAGCCCATTTACATTTAAGGTTAATATTGTTATGTGTGAATTTGATCCTGCCATTTTGATGCTAGCTGGTAGTTTTGCCCGTTAGTTGATGTGGTTTCTTCATTGCGTTGATGCTCTTCACCATTTGGTACATTTTGGAGTGGCTGGTTGTTCCTTTCTATGTTTAGTGCTTCTTTCAGGAGCTCTTGTAAGGCAGGCCTGATGGTGATGAAATCTCTCAGCAATTGCTTGTTCGTAAAGGATTTTATTTCTCCTTCACTTATGAAGCTTAGTTTGGCTGGATATGAGATTCTAGGTTGAAAGTTCTTTTCTTTAAGGATGTTGAATATTGGCCCCCACTCTCTTCTGGCTTGGAGGGTTTCTGCCGAAAGATTCACTTTGAGTCTGAAGGGCTTCCCTTTGTGGGTAACCCAACCTTTCTCTCTGGCTGCACTGAGCATTTTTTCCTTCATTTCAACCCTGGTGAATCTGATGATTATTTGCCTTGGGGTTGCTCTTCTTGGGGAATATCTTTGTGGTGTTCTCTGTATTTCCTGGACTTGAATGTTGGTCTGCCTTGCTCGGTTGTGGAAGTTCTCCTGGATAATATCCTGAAGAGTGTTTTCCAGCTTGGATTCATTTTCTCCATCACATTCAGGTACACCTATCAAACGTAGATTAGGTGCTTTCACATAATCCCATATTTCTTGGAGGCTTTGTTCATTTCTTTTCACTCTTTTTTCTCTAATCTTGCCTTCTCATTTTATTTCATTGGGTTGATGTTCAATCCCTGATATCCTTTCTTCTGCTTGGTTGATTTGGCTATTGAAACTTGTGTATGCTTCGTGAAGTTCTCGTGTTGTGTTTTTCAGCTCCATTAAGTCATTTATATTCTTCTCTAAGTTGTTTATTCTCATTAGCATTTCATCAAATTTTTTTTCAAGGGTCTTAGTTTCTTTGCATTGGGTTAGAACATATTATTTTAGCTCAGAGAAGTTTGTTATTACCCACCTTCTGAAGCTTGTTTCTGTCAATTCATCAGACTCATTCTCCATCCAGCTTTATTCCCTTGCTGGTGAGGAGTCGTGATGTCTTGGAGGAGGAGAGGCATTCTGGTTTTGGGTATTTTCATCCTTTTTGAACTGGTTTCTTCCCATCTTTGTGGATTTATCTATCTGTGGTCTTTGTAGTTGGTGACTTTCAGATGGGGTCTCTGAGTGGACGTCCTTTTTGTTGATGTTGAAGTTATTTCTTTCTGTTTTTTAGTTTTCCATCTAACAGTCAGGCCCCTCTGCTGTAGGACTGCTGGAGGTCTACTCCAGACCCTGCTTGTCTGGGGATCACCTGTGGTGGCTGCAGAACAGTAAGGGTTGCTGCCATTTTCTTCTTCTGTTATCTTTGTCCCAGAAGGATACCAACAAGAAGTCAAACTGAGCTCTCCTTTATGAGGTGTCTCTTTGGGTATATGGGAGTCAGGTAGCTGCTTGAGGAGACAGTCTGTCACTTATAGGAGCTCAAGTGCTGAGCTGTGAGCTCCATTGTTCTGTTCAGAGCTGCTGGGCAGGTACATTTAAGTCTGCTGCAGCGGAACTCATAACCGCTTTTTTTCCCAGGTGCCCTGTCCTGGGAAGGTGGGGCTTTATTTATAAGTTCCTGATACACTGCTGCCTTTTTTCAGAGATGCCCTGCTCAGCAAGGAGGTAGCCTGGTCACAGTCTGCCAGCAGAGGCATTGCTGAGCTGCTGCGGGCTCTGCCCAGCTGCTGTGTAAACTTCCTTGTGGTTTTGTTTACAGAGGTACAGTTAGAACTGCCTCGGTAATGGCAATCTGCCTCAGTAATGGTGGACCGTCTCTATAATGGCAGACTGCCTCAGTAATGGGGGGCTGTCTCAGTAATGGCGGACTGCCTCAGTAGTGGCAGGCTGCCTCGGTAGTGGCGGGCTGCCTTGGTAGTGGTGGATGCTCTTCCCCTGACAGAGCTAGACTATCCTGAGTCCAGCTGTGCTTGCTGCGAAACTCTCAATCCAGAGCATTTCAGATGGCTGGTCTTTGTGGGCGTGGGACCTGTCGAGACAGATCACCTGGCTTCCTGTTTCAGCTTCCCTTTTTTCAGTTGAATGGGCAGCTGTGTCTCCCAGGTATTCCAGACACCAGTTGAAATGGCCACCCAGATTTGTGTAAGTTTTTGTGTGGAGACCTGCTGTGCTGGCTGAAACAGCTGGGCTGGAAACTCATGACACTTTTCAGCCTGATAATCTCCTAGTCTGTGGGCCGTAATAACTCATTTGGAAATGCAATGATCATTCACCCTCTGTGTTGTTCTCGCTGGGAACTGCATTCCAGAGCTGTTCCTGTTCAGCCATCTGGGATCTTTTCCTACTTGGAAATATTTAATTAAATGTTTATTCTTAGTTTGTATCACATTATTCCCAAAGTGTTTGTGTGTGTTGTAAACTAAAGACAAATTATGAGATGGTTTTTATTTTCAAACCAGCGAGATTGTAACAGGTATGTGGATAATCATATTTATCTATATCTATATCATCTATAGCTATATCTATATCTATCATCTATCTATGTCTAATCTCTCTGTCTTCATGTTGTAGTTCAGCATGTCCCACATTTTAATGATCAGAGGAATCATTGGACATCTTGTTAAAATGTGGACATAAATTAAGCAGGTCTGGGTGGGGTCTGAGATTTTGTATTTCTAAAGAACTCCCAGGGATGCCACTGATGCTGGTCCACAAACATTGTAAGTAGCAAGTGTGTAGACAAAAGCAACTGAGTATGTGGAGGAGCCTGACTTAGGGAGGAAATGTTATGTCAACATCTCAGCCAAGCCCTGGCACTGAATGTGTCTGTGTGTCTGCTATGTGGAAAGATTGCAGGCTGTAATTTCAGGAAGAGTTGTCTGTTTACGTACTGAAGACTTTGCCCGTAAGGAGTGGTTTGCAAGCCTAGCTATTGCTTTTTTTGTACTTTACATCAGTCAGTTAGTGTCACAGTAATGCTGAGTAACAAACCACTCCAAAGCTCAGAGGATTAAAATGAGCAGAATTTTTTTCTCATGAGTCTACATGGTAATTTCCTGCTTGGCTGATCTAGGTCAGCTCCACATGTGTCTCATGTTCCCCGAACCAGCAGCCCCTCAGGGCATGACCTTGTCATGGCCATGGCAGAAGCAGAAGCATGAAAGCCCAAATGTGAAAGCACATTTCAAGCCTCTGCTCATGTCATGTCTGATAACATTCCACTGGCTAAAACAAACCCCATGGACACAGCTACCCTCACAGGGATGGGGAAGTTTGTTCCACTTACAGTGAAGCCATGGAAAACTTATGGATGAATATCCTATTACAGATGTGATGGATTCAGACCCATAATTTGATCTATTCACAGTCTTTGTATCAACAGAGTAAGACATGAAACTCTCCTTAGATAAGAGCCTCACCCACAGTAATACATGCCATTCCCTGGAGCCATATCAAATATAAAAAAAAATTGTTCACCACTGCCTTTGAATGGGCTTCTGTAGTTACTGTCTTAGAACTTAAAGGTATGTGGGCTGCATACATAATGCATACACATAGAATGATGCTGTAGTTGGGATGTGTGTTTCCTCCACTTCTCATGTTGAAATCTGATACCCAGTGTTAGAGGTGGGGCCTAATGAGAGGCGGTTGAGTCATGGAGATGGATCTTCATGAAGAGAGGATAACCTCATAAAGAGATTAATGCCTTCCCTTTTGGGGGTTGAGGTGAGTAAGTTATTGCTCTGCTAATTCTCGAGAAAGCTGGTAGTTACAAACACCCTGGCACCTCCCCTGACCTCGCTTCACCATGTGATCTCTGCACACACTGGTCCCCTTTGCCTTCTGCCATTAATGGAGGGGGCCAGAGACCCTCACCAGAAGCAGATGCTTCTTGTACAGCCTGCAGAATCATAAGCCAAATAAACCTCTTTTCTTCATATACTACCCAGCCTCAGATGTTCCTTTATAGCAACACAAACAGACTAAGCCAAATGGTGGAACAACCAGCTAACCAACCAACCAACCAACCAACCAGCCAACCAAGTGCTGCAAATCTGCTGCAACCAGATTCTTGGATCTGAATGGCAGCCAAAGGGATCTTCCTCAACGGGGCTGAGAAAGATGGTGTCCACTTGGAAGATGCGTGTTTTCAAGATGCCAGTGTCAACGCTGTGGCAGCCAAGATAGGAGAAGCAGGCTGCCATGGTGCAGATAAGAAGCCAGCAGTATCTGTTGAGAATTTAAATGATGAAACTGACTAGACATGGTCTCTACTTTTATTATTTCTATTGGATGACAATTCTAAACAATGTTGTTGGGAAGTACTCCCTTGAGTCCTGGCATGTTTTGGATTTCTTATGTATGAGCTGTGGAACTGCATTCCCCTCTGACACACTGAGGCAGGAGAATGACAGCCCTGTTGGGGACCTACCTGAATAATTTAGATGGGACAACGCTGCCCTTGAGGAAAAAGAGATGGGGGTGGTGGGACACATTTCTCTGTTGGTTGCTTATAGTGAACTTGCTGGGAATTCCTGCACTCCTCATTTTAAAATCTCTGTGCTCATATCCATACCTGGTGACCTCATGGCAGGAAGTTGGTTTTGGAAGACACTGGGCTTTGATTAACTGCTCGATGTTGACAACACCAGCTCATCTATCATTGCAAATGTACTTCAAAGCCTTTTTCATTCTTCTGCATTACTCCCAGAAAGAACAAGGTTTCCAGCAACTCCATATAATGGATCTTCACTTACATAAAAGATCAGTTTGATGTGGAAAAGGATACAGGCTCCAACTTGATGAAGTTCCCTATGGCCAAATCTGGGAAAATTTAGCAAGAAAATAAACAATGATAATAATATATTATGACCCACAGAATAAACACATACCTACAAGTCCATGCTGAGATAAATAAATAAATGAACAAGTAAAGAAATGGGAGAGAAGAGGCCACTTTTACTTAGAGCAGAATTTTAATTATTAAATCTAAAGGGAGTAAGTAGCATGGAAAACCACTGCTGGGCCTACGTCACACTGATTGCTGCAGGGATGGGCCATGGATGGATGCAATGGGCATGGGCCCAAGGATGATGCACACACAACAGGGCATTTGCAACATCTCAAGTCACCTCCCCCAGAAGATACTAATTACAGAGGGGAAAACAGCAACTCTGCAGTGCAGAACCCTGGGGAACCACTTTAACCAAGTGATCAAGGACAGAAATGGGATATAACATCATGGACCTCTGCTATGGTGCAGTGGGAAGAGCACAAGGTCACCTCTGTGGTATTCCTGTCCCAAATGCATAGCCTCCACCTAACTATGAGAAAGCATCAGGCAGTCCCCAAATGAGGGATATTTTCAGGAATAACTGGCTAGTATTCAAATGTCAAGGTAATGATAGACAAAGACCAAAGAGCTGTCCCAGACTGCTAGGCACTAGAGAGGCATGATATCAAATGAATATGGTCTCATATGGTCTGCAGATTAGTTAGTAAGCACGAACCAATGTGAATTTCTCAGATTAGATCACTGTACTGTGGTCATATAAGATGTTAGTATTTGGGAAAGCTGGGAGCAGGTTAAACAGGTCCTATTTTTGCAAACTTTTTATAAGGCTAAAATTATTTCAAAATAAAAGATAAGTAAACAGATGGACTTTGGAGTCATTCTGCCTCTCTTTAAATTTGGCTACACTACTTACTAACTGTAACACCAAGCAAGTCACTTCATTTCTCCCCTCAATTTCCTCATCTGTAAAATGGGGATACATAGAGTAGCTATCTGGGAGGCTGAGGCAGGTGGATCACTTTAGCCCCAGAGTTTGAGACCGGCCTGTGCAGCACGGTAAAACCCTGTCTCTACAAAAAAATACGAAAAATAGCCAGGTGTGGTGCAAGCCTGTAGTCCCAGCTACTTGGTAGGTTGAGGTGGGAGGATCAACTGAGCCCAGGAGGCAGAGGCTGCAGTGAGCAGAGATCATGCCACTGTACCTCAGCCTGGGTGACAGAGTGAGACTTATTCTCAGCAAACTGACACAAGAACAGAAAACCAAACACCGCATGTTCTCACTCATAAGTGGGTGTTGAACAATGAGAACTCATGGCCACAGGGAGGGGAACATCACACACCAGGGCCTGTTGGGGGGTGGGGGAGCTAGGGGAGGGACAGTAGGGGGTGGAGGGATTGTGGAGGGATAACATTAGGAGAAATACCTAATGTAGATGATGGGGGGATGGATGCAGCAGACCACCATGGCATGTGTATATGTATGTAACAATCCTGCATGACCTGCACATGTACCCCAGAACTTAAAGTATAATAAATAAATAAAAAAAGAATAGCAGAAAAAAAGTACTTATCATAGAGGGTTGTAATGAGTGTTAAATGTGTTAATACATGTGTAGTACTTAGAACTCTGTGCCTTGACCCAGAGTAAGGGCTGTGCTACTATGTGCAATTATCAGATGAGACTGGCAGCATCTTCTGACCTTAGGGACATTTACTCTCTCTCTCCCTCTGTGTCTCATTATGGTCTGGAAAACTTCTGATGTAGGCTCTGTAGCTGATTCTTTCTCCAATCAGTTACTCTGGACTAAAAGCATTTCCCTTTCTACCAGCAGCCAGATAAAGCCAAATTCAGGCCACGATCTGTGATTTACATGTTAGTCACTTTTAGAGGAACAAGAATAACTGCTCTGTCATTTAGGGTTGCCACTGAGGAGATGCCTGCATTGGAAAGACACAGCTTATGTCACTAAAGAAGCTTCTGGGGCCAGTTTCCCTTATCCCCATGGCAGGGTGCAAACTTTTGGGCTTGCAGGACCAACATCCCTCATTGGTTTGGGAGAGGTGTGTGTGTGTGGATCTGCCTCACAATGGTCTGTCTGGGCCCTTACCTCATGTCACATGTTGGCATTTGTTTGGCCAATAAGACTGTAGCACACCCACCAGCTTCAGTCCCCACTTGGACTTACCTTTGATGTCACAATCTGAACTGTGGGTATTAATCTGGTTACAGCTGCTCACAGACCAGATGGCAAGGTCAGGGGACTAGCACTGGGAGATGTGGAAGAGAAGTAACCATCAACCCAAGATCAAAGCAGAGGATGGACCTCCGGCGGGCCAGTTCAAGGTCCTGGGTTCAGTTGTAGAACCTGCCATGCCACCTCTAGAGCTGTCAGAACTCCAGAGCTTCCAGGTATGTGAGGACATTAGGCTTCACATCAAGGAAGTGGGAGCTCCCTTGGTCAAGAAAGTCAATGCCGTTTTTCAGCTGGACATTACCAAAGATGGGAAGACAGTTCTGCAGTGGACCATCGATCTGAAGAATGGTTCTGGGGACATGTATCTGGGACCTGCCAGGCTCCCAGCAGACACTGTCTTCACAATTCCGGAGCCCGTCTTTATGGAGATGGTTTTGGGCAAACTGAACCCGCAGAAGGCTTTCCTTGCTGGCAAGTTCAAAGTGAGTGGCAAGGTTCTGCTTAGCCAGAAGCTGGACAGGGTTTTCAAAGACTGGGCTAAATTTTAAGCATGCAAAAATACCAAAGAAGAACTTCTCTTCGATGATAATGTCCCGTGGAAATCATGCTTAATCTGAAGATTAAAGTAAAAAGTATCCAGTATTTTTACTCAAATTCTTCCTATTCGAGTTTAATTGATTTTTCTGCTGATGGCTAAATTTGCAGGGAGGGTTCTGAAGCAGTAAAAAGTGTTGTAGTGCATCAATTAAAATATTTGTCTTTTTCTTTTTTTTAGCTCCATTTATGCCCTAATATGCCAGGGTGAGAGCCACATGTAGAGAAATGGGTGATTATGATCATTGGAATTAAATACTCCAATGATTGTGTTCTTGAGACATTTTTCCTTTTTTAAAAAAGTTTGATGTTTTGGGGCAAGAAGTGGTAACTGTCATTGTGCAGGCATGCATTCCACATGGTAACTTTGTTCCATGAAGAAACTTTACTATGAGATTGCGGGGCACTAAGGGAATTGGGCACCACTGGTCTGTGGGCGGAACCCAGGCAATAGAAGGGATGGTGCTCTTGGTGTATTATAACTTCTGATGGTTTCACTTCCAGGAAAATTGAAGGGCTTGGGAGGTATTCTAGGCCAGTGGTTTTTAACTGGAGCGTGCATCAGAATCACCTGGAAGGTTGGTTAAAGTCTGGATTACTGGGCTCCATCTCAGAGCTTCTACTTAGGAGATCTGGGCTGGGAAGAATGCACATTTCTAACAAGTTCCCAGGTGATGCTGATGGCACCACCATTAGAGAAACCCTGCTCTGCTTCACTTCATGCCAAAGCTTTCAGTATTGACTATAACTGTTCTATTCTGGACCAATGAGATACTGCCATTAGTCAAAGGATCTTCCAGAGACGGATTCCACAGCTCTCTGTGAGCCGTTTCTAAAATATCCATGCTGTCAGGAGCTTGTGCATTAAACATTTTACAAAATCAGAGGGGGAGATTTCCTTCCAGAAGCTCTCTTCAAGTGCTGTCTGGGAGGATAGGATGAAGTCAGACGCAGCTGATGCAACCTCCTCGTGGGTGAGTGTGTGTGTGTTCTTGGTTCACATGTGGTTTCTGTGCACCTTTAACTTGTGGGCTAAATATACACAGTGTGAACACCTGAAACCTAGAGGAAAGTTTTATCACAACTGCCATGCTCAAATACATGCCTACCAAATGATCCCACCATTCTGTTCTTGGGTATTTTGTCAAGAGAAAGAAAGCATATGTACAGGCATAAAAGGCACACTCACATGCATGTGAATGTTCATGGCAGCCGTGTTGAGAATAGTCCTAAAGCGGAAATAAGCCACATGTTCATCAAAGGTGAATGGGTGAACAACTTGTGCTGTGTCATACCATGGAATATTACTCAGCCATCAAAAGGAAGAAATGATTGGCATACCCACAAATAACAATGTGGATAAATGGCCAAGTAATTATGCTGAGTGAAAGAAACCAGAGAAGACTGATCATATACCATACAGTTCTATTTGTATTAAATACTAGAAAATATAAACTGTAATGACAGAAAAAAAATCAGTGGTTGCCAAGAGATAGGAGCATGGGGAATGGGGAAGGATGGGGGGATTATGACAGATGTCATGAGGAAACTTGGTGATGATGGGTATGTTCATTATCTTAATTGTGATGATGTTTTCCCAGGTCAAAGCATCACCTTGTGCACTGTGTTTACTATGTGTCATATACGCTAATTAGGTTGTTTTAAGAACCTGCCACCCTCCCTTCGAAATAAGGCTTTTGTGTGGCTGTGTTCCTGAAGAGGAAGGATCGGCAACTCTCCCCTTATGTCAGCGAGGTGAGCCCTCTCACCTCATCTAGGTCTAGTGTTCCAGCTCCTGACTGATTTGGATGGCTGTTCAGAGACCTTCCTTCATTTCGTATTAGAAAAAGTGAGAACTTGTTGCCTACAAAACGTCACCCTCTCTGTGGGAAAGGAAGAGAACATTTGTATCAGTGTCTTTATGAGAGGAAGAGATCAGAACGCTTGTTCTCTCCCTCTCTCTCTCATCCTGCCCCCCACCTCTTTCTTACTTTCTCTGCCATATGATGATGTAGCAAGTAGGTGGCCATCTGACTAATACAGGGCTAATACTTATATATACTAATACAGGTGTGTAAGTCTATATATATATATATATATATATCCTATTAGTTCTGTCCCTCTAAGAGAACCCTAATACAGGGCTGCTTCTGGGACACGGGTTTTTGATTCGCTGGCTTCTTTGTTCTGCCTCTCTTCAAGCAGAGTGGGCTCCAGGCGCTTGAGAAAAAGCCCTCCAGCAGTTGGAAGTCAGGTGCAGTAGATGCTGATGATGAGGTCCAGAGAAGGATCAGAGCAAGTGCTGAGTTCTGGCTACCTCCAGCAGCACTTGCATTTGAAGGGGCCCCAGGACACGGCAGTTAGAACTCGAACTGTGGAAGCAGACTGCCTGGGGCTGGATCTTGCCCCATTGGGCAAGTTGCTTTTATTTACTTTGTTAAATTATTTTATTTTGAGATGGAGTCTTGCTCTGTCACCCAGACTGGAGTGCAGTGGCAATCTCGACTCACTGCCACCTCCTCCTGCCTCAGCCTCCTAAAGGACTACAGGTGTGCACCACCATGCCAGGCTAATTTTTGTACTTTTAGTAGAGATGAGGTTTTGCTATGCTGACAAGGCTGGGCTTGAACTCCTGACCTCAGGTGGTCCATCTGCCTCGGTCTCCCAAAGTGCTGGTGTGAGCCACCACACCTGTCTTTTTACTTATTTTTTTAAATGCATTTTTAAAATTGAAGAATAACATACATAGGAAGAAGTCTACGCATTCTAAGTATGCAGCTCAACAAACCTTCCCAAATGAAACACGCCCATGTAACCAACACAACATCTGGCTCAAGAAATAGGGCATGACTGGCACCCCAGGAATCCTCACTCACACGCCGTTGTAGTTACTGTTGCCTCCAGGATAACCACTATTTTGACTCTAACACCATCGACATTAGTTTTGCCTATTTTTGTGCTTTATGTAAATGGGACCAGGCAATGCACACTCTTCTGTGTCTGGCGCCTTCCACTCAGAATTCTGTGTCTGAGATTCATCCACGCTGTTGTGCACAGTTACTGTTCGTTTGTTTTATTGCTGAGTGGTGTTCCATTGTATTTGATGGTTTCCAGTTAGGGGCGATTTTACATAGCATTGCTGTGAGCCCTCTTGTATACCTATGGGAACAGAAGTCTCATTTTGTCACTTAATACTAGTTAGTGTCTTACCAAAGTTTGCAGTGACAGCTACAGTGTGCTATCTTGCACACAGTTGGCGCTTTATAAATGTTTGTGGCATAAATCAAAAGGTAGGACATGTCCGGTGGTAGAGAAACAGCCCTTGCTGGGATTTGGTGTCTGGTTCACTGGGCCTCTGACCCGCTCCATGATCCTGAACTTTGGGCCCCACTTGCTAGGTTTCAGAGGGAAACCGACAGCCAGACACAGGGCAGAGGAGACTGGAAGTCTCACAGGCATGCCATGAACACGCACAGCCCAGTGCCAGTGCTTAACCATGTCAGGAACCACCTCTAAATGACAGCTGGGAATCCTCACTGACTTTTCTTTGAAGGAAAAAAAAAATTCTTCCAGACCTGTAACTGGGCTAATCACAAGAAACATCTGTGACCTCCTAAAAATAGCTGCTTGGTGCCATTTTGTGGAACATAATATTTATATAGCCCAGCAGTGTAATTAAATTGATGTTTAGCTAACTCTTGGAAACAGCTGGAGGCTCCCAAAGCCCAGGATGAGATCTGCAGGCAGCCCTGCAATGGGCTAGAAAGGGGCCCTGGGAGGTGTTCCCGCAGGCTCTTGGTGGGGGGTCCTGGAGTGGCCACAGAGATGGGGTGGGGGTGGGGGGGCATGAGGAACCGAAGAACATGCTGTGTTGAGGGACTGCGTGGCTCACTCAGGGGCAGTTGGATTATAGTTGTTTCTATGTTTTTGTCTAGCAGCCTCTGGAACGTCATTTCCTGCTGAGGAATGGTTTTTTCTTAAAGAACTAATCAGAAAGTGCCCCGTTTCAAAAGTGCCTTTGCTTTTGTTTTGTAGCCTGAGGAGGTGAAGTGGGGTAATGGTGGGTTTTTCTGGAGGTTTCTGTGCTTGTTCCTGGAGAACTGCTCATACTGTTGGGGATCTCAGCCGGCAGGTAGCATAGCCTGTACTTTCTCTTACTTCTCATCAATAAAGAAAACAGCAAAGCTGAAGCGAGATTTTTCTTTTTTGTAAAAAAATAAAAAAATAAACTTTTATTTTAGATTCCGACGTGCAGGTTTGTTACCTGAGCATTTTGCGTGATGCTGAGGCTTGGAGATGACTGACCCCATCCCCAGGTTCTAAGCACAGTTTTTAGGCAAAGGGTTCCATAGATTTTCAGCTGGGCCGGTTTCTCACTGGAGCCCTTTGAGGTCTGCAAAGCAGGACTGGAGCCTGCTGTGGGCGGGGTCTGATGTGGGGCCCCTCTTGAAGCCTTGTGATACCACCATCATTCTCAGCAAACTGACACAAGAACAGAAAACCAAGCACCACATGTTCTCACTCATAAGTGTGTGTTGAACAATGAGAACACATGGACACAGGGAGAGGAACATCACATACTAGGGCCTGTCAGGGAGTTGGGGGGTGGCTAGGGTAGGGATAGCAGAGGGTGGGGAGATAGGGAAGGGATAGCCGTAGGAGAAATACCTAATGTAGATGATGCAGTGATGGATACAGCAAACCACCATGGCACGTGTATACCTATTTTTTTATTACACTTTAAATTCTGGGGTACATGTGCAGAATAAAAAAAAAATCAGGCCTTTACAGGGATACCTCCAAAGCATGGTTAGGGGTGGGATTCAGAAGGGCCTCCCGGGAGCTTGAGAAGTCTGGAGTTGGAAAGGAAGTCCAGGGACAGTACCTCCCCCTTTAACCATCCCCTTTTTATGGAATTCTGCTCTTTGCATGAAGAAAAGGGAAAACCCATTGATGTTTTGAGTCCATAAGCATTCATTTATTCATTAATTCTGTGACAATTACCAAGCAAGTATTTCCTAATCTACCTTCCTGGCCCTGTGTTGAGAGTGAGGGATGAGCAAAATGGACACCTCCTGATAGGGTTTGGCTGTGTTCCCACCCAAATCTCATCTTGAGCTGTAGTTCCCATAATCCCCACATGTGGTGGGAGGGACCTCTTGGGAGGTAACTGAATCATGGGGGTGGGTTCCCCAATGCTATTCTCATGATAGTAAGTTCTCAGGAGATCCGATGGTTTTATAAGGGGTTCCTCCCTTCACTCAGCTCTCATTCTTCTCCTTCCTGCTGCCATGTGAAGAAGAACGTGTTTGCTGTCCCTTCTGCCATGATTTTGTTTCCTGAGGCTTGCCACCCCTGCAGTGCTGTGAATCAATTAAACCTCTTCCTTTTTAAATTACCCAGTCCTGGGCAGTTCTTTCTAGCAGAGTGAGAGTGGACTAATACACCTCCCATCCTCAGGGAACTCCCAGTGTGGTGCCTGCCTACACACATAGTGAAGGCTCAAGAGGGAAAGCTTAAGGGCTCTTCATAGACTTGGTAGGGGCTTAGAACAGACTTCCTGAGGAACAAGATCAGAGGAATGAGTGGGAGGTCCCTGGGGCAGAGCAGAGATGAGACCATTCCAGGCAGAGGAAACAGTGTGTGCAAATGCCCTGTGGCTCACAGAGGACCATGAGTTCCAGGAACAGAGCAAGACCAGTGAAGATGGAGAAAGTGGGTCAGTGGCAGAAGACTGGAGACTGGGGCCAGGCTTTGTAGACTGAAGCCAGAACTCTGGTGGTCATCCTTACATAATCTGAGACCTGGAACCACCTGCTATGGTGTGAACCCCATGCCACCTCTATTTTATTCTGGAAAAGAAGGTTGGGGTGGGTGATGGCACCCTTAAGGCTGGAGTTGCCAGAAAGATTTAGGTTTTCTCCTCATCTTGAAATGTGTAACCCCAAACTCCTCTAAGCCCTGATGGTGACCATGAAGATGGAGGTGGCTCTATGACATCAATGAAGGGACAGTGAACAAAGACCTAAACCCAAACCCTGCTCCATGAAATTGAGTGCTTCATCTCGGTGTCTGTCCAGGCCACAGCCTAATAGGTCCTTAAACAGACTCAAAGGGAGAAACGGTCCAGGGAAGAAGGAAAGCCACCATTTGTATTCCTAGTGGCGCCACCTTTTATTCCAAGTCTAAAGTTATCCCAAGGCCGTACACATGTGGACAGGGGATGGTGTGCTTGGGTGGGCTGGTTGTGTGACGCCATGGGAAGTGGTTTTGGAGGATCAGAGAATGTGGTGCCCAGATCCACAACGCCATCTTTACCTCTCCAATGGGCTCTTGTGGGACCCCTCCACAATGCAGAGATGACTCCAGATGGTCTCTGTTTCCCTTGAATATTTGTAACCCTAAAGCAAGTTAGTATTTAAAGTTAATCAAGAAAGGGAAGATAATAAGAGGTGGTGTTTTGGGCACATTTACCTATGTTCTTGGCATTGCATTCAGGGCTTAACATGTATTATCTTATTTCTGGTTACCTCTACTTCTGAAATTAGCTTAATTTCCACTGGGAGGATGAACCTGCTGAGGTTTTGGCTTCAGAAAGGTGGTGGTGCCCTCACACCAATTAGAATGACAATCATTAAAAAATCAGGAGACAACAGACGCTGGAGAGGATGTGGAGAAATAGAAATGCTTTTACACTGTTGGTGGGAGTGTAAATTAATTCAACCATTGTGGAAGTTGGTGTGGCGATTCCTCAAGGACCTAGAAACAGAAATTCCATTTGGCCCAGCAATCTCATTACTGGGTATATACCCAAAGGATTGTAAATTATTCTATTATAAAGAGACATGCACATGTATGTTTATTGTGGCACTGTTTACAATAGCAAAGACTTGGAACCAACCCAAATGCCATCAGTGATAGACTGGACAAGGAAAATGTGGCACATATACTCCATGGAATGCTATGCAGCCATAAAAAATGATGAGTTCATGTCCTTTGCAGGGACATGGATGAAACTGGAAACCATCATTCTCAGCAAACTAACACAAGAACGGAAAACCAAACACCACATGTTCTCACTCATAAGTGGATGTTGAACAATGAGAACACACAGACACAGGGAGGGGAACATCACACACTGGGGCCTGGGGTGTGGGGAACTAGGGGAGAAATAGCAGGGGGTGGGGGATTGGGGAGGGATAGCATTAGGAGAAAAACCTAATGTAGTTGATGGGGCGATGGATGCAGCAAACCACCACCATGGCACGTGTATTCCTATGTAACAAACCTGCACAATCTGCACATGTACCCCAGAAATTAAAGTATAATACATAAATTTTAAAAAAAAAGAAAAGTGGTGGAGCTTTCCCCTACTTCCAACCTATGTAATTAAAAATTTAAAAAATAAAACTATGCCAAACCATAAATTAAGTGCAAGATAGACTAAGTTCTGGGTATTTCTCCACAATGACTAGCTTGACGTGTATTTTGAGACATGATTATACATAATTATGGTTATTTTTATGTAAATTTGATTATGTGATTCTGAAATAGTTTAATATAAAATAAAAATGAAGTCTCACTTTACAACCAAAATATGAAATACAATATCAAGAGATTAAAGAGAGTTGGGAATCTCATAATTTCAAAAGCATCTAAAATAGACTGGTTTGTGAGCTTTATTGACACTTAACCAAGATGGGGCTCCTCTCAGCTGGTAAGAGGGAAACCCACCGTGCTTTGTGTTATTACTATGGAAAGGTTGGTCTTGATTTAAGTGAGCTGGGATTTACATGCAGTCTTTAGGAAAGTATCTCTCTAACAAATGCAACTGCCATATAGCAAATGATGCTGGAAAAAAAAATCCCTCAGTGCCTTTGAATTGTGTGTGGCCACAGTAGGTACTTTGTCTGCCTACTGGGTCACTTAGGGGAAGAGAAGTCAAGTGACTTGCATAAGAGCACAAGGTCACGGTGGAGCTGAGATTTGGAAATGGGTCTGCTTGGTTCCAGACGTCTTGTTGAGAGAGATTTAGTGTTCCTGACCTCCTCTTTAAATTGTTAAAAAAAAAAAAATCAAAGAGCTAGACAGGGCTTTGAAACTCATTTAATCCAGGGCATGTGTTTTAGAGATGAATGAACTGACATCCAGAGAAGAAAACTGAATGACGCAAGGCCATGGTTGCTATGCCCTGCTTGGTTGGCTTCACCAGTTTTCCAGGGAAGCTCTTGAAAGAGGCCTGAGGTCTATTCCAAACTGGCCTATTCCAAGCCCGCTGTGTGGTCACCAGGAGACTACTTGCCCTCTCTTGGTTCAAGCCTCGCCTCTCAGGGAATCTGCTGAGTTGGACTAGGTGTCCTCTCATATTCCTTCAAGCTGGAAAGCTCTCTACCTCTGATTCCAGCCTCTTGTCATTGATTGAGTTACTTCTCATTGTCTCTTAGGGAGAAAATTGGGGTGATGGTAGGGGGAGGCCCCATAAGAAATGGGGTAGTGTAAGTGAACCAACAATATAGAGGCAATAATTTTTCCAAGGGAAATTTATTTAGTAAAGAGAAAATAAAATTTCTTTCCTTTTTTATTTTAAAGAAATAGCCAGTATCAGAGCTCAAGACAACTGACCAGTGTACGATGAATTTCCATTTTTCTTTATTACAAAGAATTCTGAGATGCTCTCCCATTTTCATGCCCACATAATACATAAAGCTCAACACACACTTGCACACCGATGCACATCAAATACCCCCTGGGGATTAAGCATCACAATGAGCTGAATTAATGAATTGTTCAAGGCAGACAGCCCTGGGCAGTACTTGGTGATGGTTTGGGTGGGAGTCCCTTTGGAGAAGTCCATTTTTGGGGTACTTAGGCACAGAACCTTGGAAAACTTTCTGAGATGTCAGTGACCAGCTTGGCCAGTATCTAAAATTGTCTCCTGTTTATATTTTCTTCATCTTGAAGAACTCTGTGGCATATGATTAGTTATAAGGTTTCTCTCCCAAATATTTTCTCTGAAGTTGGATTCCAATGTCTTTTTTGAGTGGCAGTGTCCAAATGACTTAGAGCCACAAAAACATTGAGTCACAAGCTATCTCAAAACTCTGTGACTTAGGACAGCACTGATTAATACACACGGACCTGCAGTCTGACTGAGGATCTGCTAATTCAGGCTGGTGGGTCTGGATCTTTCTGGACCAGTGGCATGGTCTGGGCGGTGGCGTGGTATGGGCATGTTTTCCCCATGGCGATGGCAGAGGGGACACACATAATTGAGCTGACATCCCTTAGGGCCAGAGCAAGTGACATGGCCAAACTCAGAGGTGGGAAGTAGGGCAGTGAAGTGCACATCAGAAGTGAAGGAAGAGAGTGGAAATGTTGATAGTCATCATAGTCAACAGCCACTGTAACAAACTTACCAGCTGTGGTGGTTTTAAACCTTTGCAAATTCTTTGTTACTCCTGCCATCAAGAGGTGGGATCCAGGTCCCCTCCCTCTGAGCGGGGGTGGGCCCTTGTGGCTGCCTTGATGAACACAAGGTGGCAGAATTAATGCTACATGACTTTCTAGGCTTCTGCTGGTTTCTTGTAGACTTCTTCCCCTTGAGAGAAGTTCTGACACCCTGAGATCCCTATGTGGGGAGACCAGACAGAGATGCTTGGGGATACCTGGATTCCCAGTGAGGAATCTCTGGAGAGGGCCGCAGACACTGCATGTCTCTGCAAACACATGGGAGTCCCTGAGCAAGGACTACACAGTGGAACCCAGCTAACTCCCAGATTCATGAGCAAATCATTGTTCTGGTTTTAAGCCACTGTTTTGGGGTGGCTAATTATGCAGTATTTGATAACTGGAAAATCAAGCTACAGTTTCTAGCAAGGAATGGTGCATAGGGGTGAATTGCAGCTGCAGACAGTTGTGCACTTCCACCTGGTTGTGACCTTGGAGAAGTGCTCTGGTGGCCCTAAATCTCAGCTTTTTCATCTATAAAAATGGGGGTTGTGTTCCCTGCCTCCAACGATTGCTGCCAAATTAAACATCTGGCACAGGGCCTGGATGGTGATAGGTGCTCAGTCAATATTGATGGAATAAATAACTGCTTACACTCAGTGGGGCTCAGAGCGTGACTGCTGGCTGGGTAGAGTTTGGAGGCCAAAAAAATGGGCAAATGGGATGACTGAAACAGTGCTGTAGTCCAGCCTCGGCCACAAATCATGGCCATTAGAGGTCACTGAGTGTGTGCATGGGTGTGTGTTTTCAAGTCTTCTTTTAATAAGGAAGTGGAGACCGTTTGCAATCTTTTGTTTGTTTGTTTGCTTGAGATGGAATCTTGCTCTGCTGCCCAGGCTGGAGTGCAGTGGCGCGATCTTGGTTCACTGCAACCTCCGCCTCCCAGGTTCAAGCAATTCTCTTACCTCAGCCTCCCAAGTAGCTGGGATTACAAGCACCTGCCACCATGCTAATTTTTGTAGTTTTAGAGACAGGGTTTCACCATGTTGGCCAGGTTGGTCTCGAACTCCTGGCCTCAGGTGATCCACCCACCTCAGCCTCCCAAAGTGCTGGGATTACAGGCATGAGCCACCCTGCCTGGCCCCTTTTGCTTGATGTGTGTGAAATCCATTTCCTGGAGCTCTCAGGGGAAACACTTTTTGTGTGCAGATCCCTATTTCATGAAGTTGCAGGGACATATCATTTGTTTGGGACATTGCTATTAGCAGAGTGGTAAAATGTAAGCTAGTAAATTAATATAGTGCCCTTCCTCAGATCCTGTAGCCAGCCTGTTTGGGTTTCTTCCCAGTCTCTGCCACCCTAAGGGAAGGATCTTCCTTTTTGTTTTTTTGCCCCATATGATCCACAGGAAGAATCTTCCTTTTTAACAAACTTTTTCTTGACAAATAACACCCATAATGCAGAAGGTGCATGCATCCCGTGTTCAACTTGATGATGTTTAATAAACTATAGGCACCTGTATTTTCATAAATCAATTTCCAGATCCAGAAACAGAATCCCTTCCAGCACCTCAGTGCCCCTTCTCTCCTTTCTAGTCCCTACTTAGTCTCCCCACCCAGGGAAACCACAATCCCAACTTAAAAATAACATCATTTAGTTTCCCCAGTTTTTGCTCTTCCTATAAACAACATCACGCACTCTGATTTTGTGTCTGGATTCCTCGGCTCCACGCTGTCTCTGTAACCCAAAGGGAAGGATATTTCCCAAAGGAAAGATCTTTCCCAAAGGAAGGATGCATTTCTTGCACATATTTTGGCTCATTCATACTCTTAGTCGTATCATATTTTATTTTGTGAATATACCACAATTTACTTACCTGTTCTACTGTTGATGGGTAGTTGCCAGATTTGCGTCCCATCCACCTATCTCCCCAGCATGAGGCTTATCTAACATACCTCCCCAGTATGTGGCTTAAACACCTGGAACATTTGCTTGGAACATGAAGGAAGGAAGGCAGGTTCTTTATAAATTCAAATCCAACCCGTCCGGTTGCCCACACTGTGCTGAATGTCCTCACTGGCTACTCTAGCCTACCGCCCAATGGCCAGACTTCAAGTGGAGGATGAGAGAACCCTTTCCCTTGTCTGCTCCAATAGCCAGTGTGTGAAATCCCACCCTGGGAGGGTCCTTCTTTTCCCATTGTTAAAATACAACACTCCCTCCACCTGCAAGGCATGTTCTCCAGTTTGCCTTCTGTGTCACTTGTCCCCCAAAGAGAAAAAAAGAACAAGACTTCCTGAAAACTGATCTGGGCCAGGAAGGCAGCAGCGCTTGATGTTTGAGGGAAGCGGTTTTTCATTCAAGAGGGGAGGAAGAGGAACGTGCCCCAAAGCAAGGTGGGGACTTTGACTAAAAACTCTGGGGCTCAGCATTCTGCCTGTCGCTGGCTCGCTTTTTCAGGTGCTGTGATTGACCCAGGAGATTAGATTTGAGACCTTTAACTCAACCTAATCCCAAATGCATCTTTATTTTCTGTCTCACTAAGGAAGAACTAAGATTGCAATGGAAAAGTGTGGCATCCTGCTTTCTTTAGAATTTTATTTTTAACTTATTTGAAAGGGCTTTTCACATTTAATTAGATAAGGATTTTTATAACATAGTACTCTTGGATGAACATAAAAAAAATATAAGCAAAATAAAATTAGTTAATACATTCTAAGTTTCTTAACATTGACCTGATTTTTCTGATTGACTTTTGACTTACAAATTGTGATTGCCTGTGGTCTCTCCACTCCTCTGGAAATGTCATCCTGAGTGCCACGAAGAGCCTTTGTAGTATGGTAATTCTGTTCTTTAATTTCATCTTTAACTGACAAATAATGACTGCATATATTTATGGGGTATAATGTGATGTTTTGATATGTGTTTACATTGTAGAATGATAAAATCAAGTTAATTAACATATCTATCACCTCACATACTTATCAATTTTTGTGATAAGGATATTAAAAACCCAATCTTTAAGCAATTTCAAAATATACAATGCTATGATTAATTATAGTCATCATGCTGTGCAATAGATCACTAAAGCTTTGACCCTCTCCCTGGCTGAACATTGAACTTTTTGATCAACATCTCTCCTGTCTTCATCTACCCCCATTCCTGAGCCTCTGATAACCACCATCCTACTCACTCCTTCTATGAGTTTGCCTTTTATCATCCATGCATGAACTAAAGCATTGGCCCAGGGTTCTGAAGCTGGTTTTGCCGCCTGCTTCTGATTCCTGCTTTGGGGAGGGCTCTTGAAGGCATGTTTTCCCTTCTCACCCCGCCCCGGACCAATTAAGAGAGGCTTCAGGATTTTCATGCATATGGCGGATACCACTCTGCAAGGTTTGATACTGGTGCTTTTGATATTCATGCATGTAACAGGCAAGGGCAACTATATGACATGACTACTTTGTAGAGGAAGTGGTTTTAAGGAAGCTTCGATACTAAGATGCATCCCAACTTCAGAACTGCTAAGATACAGAAAAAAGTATAAGTTAGAATCAATGCAAAATCACAGCCCCATTCCTGCCTGCTGGTCAGCTCCACCATCCCCCAGAATCATGGCCTCCCAGCAGGCTGCAGCCTCATCATGAGTTGTAACCTGTGTCTGAAAACTCAATTTATTTTCATCTTTCTGGAAGGACTGTATGTAAACTGATTATATTGCTCTACTCCTCAATTCCCTCCAAACTAAACCAAGTAACACAACTCAGTGGCTTTTCTGGAGCAAAAACAGAGAGAGTGATATCAGTGTTCTGACCCAGGAGTGCTGTGGGTATGTTCATTATCCAGGCATAAAATGGCTTAGCATCAAAGCAGTCCTGGAGAGGGCCAATGCCCAGGCTGTCTTCTGCTTCCACTCCTGATCTCCGTCATGCTTACTTCTTTGCAGGGTGTGTTGTGGGTCTGGACTGGCAAGAACTGAGCCTGGGAGAGGAGACCAAGCAAAGCCTTAATTTTCTGCTCTATTTTCCCCAGTTTGCCCGAGGATCATCTTTAGTGCTGGCAGATGGGAGGCTTTGTTCTTCATTGCTCCTCCATTAAAGTGCTGCCCCTGAGATCCCTAGAAAGAGTTTGTTTTGTTTTTTGGCCAGAGGTGCATTCAGAAAAAGGCCCAAGCAACTCCGCAGAGGAATTTTATTCTTTATTTTTAGTGCTCAGGAGCCTGGAGATGCAATATTAATCTTTTTTCCACTTCAGAGCTTGCTGAGAAAGGGTTTGGGGGCTTGAAAGGCGATGGGTTACTTTTCTTTTGGTTCAGCACGATCACAGCCACAGACTCTGTGAGGGGACTCTGTTTGTTCTACATGAGGTTTTGAATTGATTACTTTTCTCAGCCAGCTTCCTGGGGAGAGACTCACTTTCATTGAGAAGATGCCCTCAGCTTTGTAGAATAAAACAATGCTTCAGGCCCAATGAAAGAGACACTGTTCTGCAGAGGCCAGGGAAGGCTTTTCTTGATGTTCTTTCTGGAGAGAGGCAAAGTAGAAGAGAGAAAGGAGAGGGAGGCTGGGGACTGGCAGGAGGCCCCATATGGGAGCTCAGATCATTAATCTTAATTCTCCCACACCCTTGCCATGGCCCGAAACATGGGGGGAAAGGGGTGAGGTGTTTTACTCTGCCCTTTGACTTTAGCTTTGGCTGTGTGACTTGTTTTGGTCAGTGGGATGTTAGCAGGTATCACATGGATAGAGGCTTGAAAGGCTCTTGGGTGGGATTTTGTTCTGTTGCACTCCTGACTTTTACCATAGCAAGAACATGCCTTGGGTATTTGCAGGACTAAGGGTAAGAAGAAACACATGGTGGAACAGATGTAGGCCCAACATGCAGCTTGTTCCAAGTCCACTCAAGTCCAGACTGTTGGCCAAACCCCAGCCAACCCACAGACATGTGATCAGAGATATTCTTATTGTTGTGTAATACTGTGCTTTGAGATTATTTATTACGCAGCGCATTGTGGCAATACCTGACCAATACAGAACTCTTTCTTTACCATCTCGAATCATTAATAAAGTCGATAAATTCACGAAATGCTTGTGATAAATGATGTTTTAAAAATGGGAACCAGAGAGGGATTGCGTGTGAATTGTAAGGTCGTATTGAAGGAGAGGGAAGTGTTTGGAAGAAAGTTCCAGATGGAGAGAGGCTGTAGAGAAGCTTCGGAGCCTCATAAGGCCATGGAAATTGGGACTGGGCCAAGTTTTACTGGCTCTCTGAGAGACATAGACCATCCAGCAGATAGCCAGCTTAAATAAAAAAGGATACAAGACAGACGCCAAGAATACAGGTCCATTAGTCAAAGTTTTCTGGAGAAACAAAACCAACAGGATTTGTTTGTGTGTGTTTGTGTGCATATGTATATTTTTGCATATATATTTTTATTTATGTTTTGAAAGAATTAGCGCACATGATTAGGGAGGCTGACAAGTCCAAATTCTGCAGGGTGGACTGGCAAACTGGAGACCCAGGAAAGAGTCTTGCTGCAGTTTGAGTCTGAAGGCAGTCTGCCATGGAGCCAGGAAGAGCCAATGCTGTAGAACAGGTCGGAAGGCCTTCTCATGGCTGATTGCTTCTTGCTCAAAAGAGGTCAGTATTTTGTTCTATTCAAGTCTTCGATTGATTGGAGGAGGCTCACATTATGCAGGATGATGCTTTCGTTAAAGTTCACCAATTTAAATGCTCATCTCATTCAAAATCACCCACACAGAAACATCAAAGTAATGTGTGAGCATGTGTCCGGGCACTGTGACTCAGCCAATTTGACACATGAAATTAACCATCATGGTTGGCTTTAATCTTTCTCTAGGCCTACAAAAAGAAACACATTTGCTCTATATTAGTAAGTGATAAGTTATCAAGGAGAGAGCCAGCATCCAACTCAAATCATATACCAGAGGAAATGACTCGTGGCTGTTGTTGAGAAAATTTTCTGTTGGGCCTGCTGAATCCACCACGCTTTGTCAAAACATCGTTGCTACCATTCTTTAAAAAGTATTTTATTGGGTTACAGCATACACAAGCAGAGTGCACAAGTCCTGACGTGCAGCCCGATGAATTTTCACTAAGTGAACTAGCACTGGGTCAAAAACAGAACATTATGAATACCCCCAAACCCTTCTCACGCTCCCCTCTAGTCTCTACCCTCTTCCCAAGGGCAACCATTACCTGGCCTTCCAAAACCACCGATTAGTTTTGCCTGCTGTGTACATTATGGCAGGTGTATTTTCCAAAGACAGCTGCACTAATATATCCCATCCTTCCTTTCCTGAGAATGTGCTACTGATATTCCTCCACCTCTGTTTCCTCCCTTTGAGTATGGGTGGACCTAGGACTATGGCAGAAGTAATAGCATGTGACTTCTGGGGCTTCGTTATAAAAGGAACGACTTCCTGATCCTTTTGGGATGATCACCCTTGGAATCCAGCCATATGCGAGGCCAAGTTGATGTGTTCCAACCACAGCTCCAGGTGAGGTGTCAGCTGATAGCCAGCATTGGCTACCACCCATGGGAGGAGAAGCTTTCAGATGATTCCAGTCCCCTGAATTCCCATCTTTCCACATACCCCAGATTGCAGCAGAGATGAGCTGTCCTCTACCAAGCCTTGCCCAACTGCAGACGTAAAAAATGTTGCTGTTGTTTAAAGTAACCAACTTTTCAGCTCATTTGTTGCACAGCAAGAGATAAGTAGAATACACTTTATACAAATGGTGTCATGTTAGAGGTATACTGTACTTACAGTCCACATGATATCTGTGGGAGTCTGCACGTTGTGGCATGTAGTCATAGACTGTTTATTCTCATTGCTTTATAGTATGTGATTATAGGAATAAAATACAATTTATATATTAACTGGGCTGCTGACAGACATCATTTATTTCTATTAATAAAAGTCAAACATTCTAGTACATGTCTTCTGGTAAATGTCAGTACATGTTTCTGTTGGACATGTACCTAGAATTGAAATTGCTCTTCCTTAGAATCTGTCTGTGGTCCACTTCAGTAGTTATTGCTGAAGAGTTTGCTAATATTCTTTTTGAACAAAATGTCGAAAGCCATGTCGTAGGCTTGTTTATGGAATGATGCTCTGAGGTTTGATCCTGTGAGGGAGGAAGGTCAGATCAGAGGTGCTCTAGTCATCTCTAGAAAAGACACTAGGTCAGCACTTGGATTTTTTCACTCTGTAACCCCAGAGCCAAGCAGACTTGCAAAGAATACGAACTTTAACAGCAATGTGTAGACTGGGAGCCTCTCGGTGTTACACGACTGTGGAGTAGCCCTTTCTTATATTCCTCTTTCTGACTTCGCTTTAACAAATTTGTGAAAACACACACAAAGTCAAATTTTGGCCTTGTCTTTGGAAACAACCATTGCCACACTCCAAGGAAGTTTCCAGTAGGTGTTCCATGATTAAGAACATTCATGAACCACACACCACACACCACAGGCTTTGCCCTCTAAATCAGATAAGTCTGGAAAGACCCTGATGAAGTCAAGGGACAAGGCTAAATTGCCCTTTTATATGCCTTGCTTTGTATTTTAAATGGAAATTAAACCCAACAGCCACAGAGCCTGCAATGCAGAACTGAAGAGATGACGTGATGAACCATGACTGGAATCATGGGCAAAGACAGCTGTAGCTCTGTTGCTGCCCATCAAACAGCAATTATGAAGACGCCATTGATAGTAGCCTTGATTTCAGGCTGATGAAACATGAAAAAAAATGTGCCTGTCAGAATGGCTGCAACACAGCATTTGAATATCACGCCCAGCACAGTCTCTCTCCTTTCGCCTGTGTATTTGGATTGTACATGCCGATTTATGCTTCTATCAGCTCAGATAATTAAAGATAGCTTAACTGTGATTCCTGATTCTGTTAATGGTTTGAAATAAGTATTATAGCTTCTCCATGGCCGTATGTCTGAATTGGTCAAATGTTCAGGATGGACACATCCCAAAAGGAAACATTTCTTGTACCTGTCACTGTGGTGTTGAGGAATGTTTGGAGTGCCCCTGGTAGGAACTGTTCCCTTGGAAATGAGACGTTAGATATCATCCTTAGGGCTAAGAATGTCTGGGAAGCTGCTGAGTGGTCCGCCATGTGGACAAAGGAGAGAGTGGGACAGGGAAGTGAGAGACAGAAAGGCTGAGAAGAGAGAAGCAATGAGTCAGCAGCAGCCAGGAAGGCAGGAAGATGTGGAAGAAGGGAGAAATCTACAGCTGATAGAGGTTGATCGAGTTCTTAGTGGGCCTCTGTGGGCTACTCCCATGTACTTTGGCTATACAGCACAAAATAATACACTTGAAGGGTTCTTGTGAGCTACTTCTATAAAATGGGATGATGTTGATGATGGTGATGGTGATGATCTACATCTACCTCCTTGTGCTATCATGAAGATTTGTGGAGATGATACATATGAGGTCTTTACCTCAGCACCCAGATGATAAGTGCTTAAGAAATGGAGTGAATGTTAAAATTCTTCACAGGTGGTAATCTAGATTGTAAATAACAAACCTTGTCTGATAAAAACCTGGAAAATATTCCAGCTATTTTTTTGTTCTTAGCACACATCAATAATCAGTTTTCAAAACAGATTATCATCAGGTAAATGTAGTTGAAGCAAGTACAGTGACATGTAAGATACTTTGAAATCCTGCAGAATTCCAAGAATCTGCTGCCACCAAGCTTTGCCACAGGCAGTAGAGCCTTTTGAGCAGGAGTTTATATACTGCCTGGGTTCAAATCCCAGCTCTGCCATTCACCAGCTTTATGACCATGGGTGAGTTGCCTAACCTCTCTGAGCCTTAGTTTCTCGTCTGTGAAAAGGAAATAATGATAGTGTCCATTACATAGGGTTGTTGTGAAAGCTTAATATGGTTATACAGGCAAAAACTTAAATAGATTTTGGCACACAACACTCAATATGGTAGTTCTTCTTATCCATGGTTTTAGTTATGAATTACAAAAACAGGTAAGTACAGTACAATAAGATATTTTAAGAAAGAGACAGAGACCATGTTCATACAAATTCTATTACAATATATTGTTATAATTATTTTATTAGTTATTGCTGTTAATTTCTTACTGTGACAAATTTATCAATTAAACTTTATCATAGTATGAATTTATAGAAAAACACATAGTATATATAGGGTTTGGTACTGTCCATGGTTTCAGGTATCTACTGGGCGTCTTGGAACCTATCTCTCTGGATAAGCGGGTGGTAATTGTACTTACCAACTATAATATTCACACTGGAGGGGTGGAGCAGGTTCAAAATCATAGGGAACTCTGGTTAGGTGAAAACCATTTATTCCAGGTAAGACCAAAGGGGATGGGATGCAGATTCTAGGTGAATCCTGCCTGCCCTGCAAAGTGAGCTCACATTGTGCATGCCTGTGTCAGGTTGAGATGGGACACGTGGCTCATCTTGGGGGAGCACCAATGAGCACTGCACGTGGTTGGCAGGCAGTGGGAGGCAGGACCTTGTACCAGAATTTGGTCAACAGAAGGCAGCAGCTTCTGGAAGGATCGCATCGGCAAAGGTGAATCTGTTCTGATTTTGTAAAGGCTGCGTTACCTTAGGAGAACACTGCACAGTTGCTTTATTGCCTTAGCTCTTCTGTCAGTGGAACACTTATGGTTCCTTTGAAGGGTGCCTGCTCCCTTCTAGTGTTCCTGCAGCCCCCTTCCCACCTATGCACTTGAGCAACCTTCAGGTTGTGAGGAAGGGGGAAAGAGATTTCTCCTGCAATTGAAAGAACCTGGACATCTGTGGGCATGGGATGAGCTGTGACTCAGGAGTCACCATGACAGATACCCTGTCCATGTGAGATCTCAAGGGTGAGGTGAAGGGAGCAGGTGGGACTGGCCTGATGCATCCAGTGTGTACACAGCTGCCTGGGGACTACACAGAGGTTGTTCTCTTCAGGTTTCCAGCACCAGCACCACCTTCTTTCCGGTTTGGAGATTACTCCGCCTTACATACTTCCACTTCTTGGTGGAAGACAGGGCCTACTCCCTAAATATTGGCTAATCGTGCTGGATGCTAACATTCTCACCATCCTGTGCATGCAGGGTGCAGGCGTGATATGGTTGAATTGTAATCCCCATAATCTTCATATGTTAAAGGAGAGACCAGGTGGAGGTAGTTAAATCTTGGGGGGTGGTTCTCCCATGCTGTTCTCGTGATAGTGAGTGAGTTCCCACCAGATCTGATGGTTCTATAAGGGGCTTTTGCCCCTTCTCTTAGCACTTATCCTTCCTGTGGCCTTGTGAAGAAGGTGCCTTGTTTTACCTTCATCTTCTGCCATAATTGTAAGTTTCCTGAGGCCTCCCCAGTCATGCTGAACTGTGAGTCAGTTAAACCTCTTTCCTTTATAAATTACCCAGTCTTGGGTAGCTCTTTATAGCAGTGTGAAAATGGACAAATACAAAGTGTGTGCGACGGACTTGGCCAGCTCAGAGTCACCACTCCTCTCTTGAGACTTTGGCCTAGGATCTAGTGCAGGGGAGAAGCAGAGGCTAAGTGGAGTATATCTGGGAAGGGTGATGGCAGCAGTGACGGAGATGGTCCTGTTTCATGATGGTCCCAATAGCAGTGTCCACCATGACTGGTACCACTGTCCAGTGCTGGTCAGCAGCAGTGGCATTGTGCTGTCTACTACTTGCTCTCTGTCCATCCATTCCTTGTTCTGACTGGTGTCCTCAGAGTCTGAGCTTTATGGACCAGGTCACAGGGCTTCTTAGCGTCAGGTTTCCTTTAGGGTTTGGCCATTGGGTAGCATCAGAGGAAAGGAGAAGAAAGAGGTTTTCGCTCCTTCCTGTTAGCCTGGGGCCAAGTTTGTGGAAGTGGCTGTGTTTTTCCATGACTGTAGCTCCTGTCTGGTCCCTGCCCACCACTCCACTTGACCCCTCAAGGCTCTAGCACTCACAGGGTTCCAGCTCAGACCCAGGTATGTTAATGATTTCTGAGAATTAAAATAAAATCCTAAGCCCCGCAACTGACTGAATGGACTCCCTCTTGGCAAAGGGGACCCCAGAGAAACCTAAAAACTGAGTTCCTGGCTATGACAGAATGGGAAGTCATACACACCTTATTACTCCCTTCCTTTTGCAGTTTAGACCCAACAAGTGCCAGCATTAATGTTAAAAGAGAGATCATACCACTGACAGTACAGGCTATCTGTGGCAATAAGATACCAAAAGAGGACCTAAGGCTATGCCAGGCAAGGGTGAAGTCATCCAAGTAAAGAACTACACTAAAAGAATCAACTCTGTTCTAACTGCCACAAGGGTTTTCTTTTTCTCTATCAGCTAAACAAGTACTGGTCTGGAGATAAGCAATATGGAAACAGTTGCAGCTCACCCACCACCAGATGCTGACCCCCACCTGCTGTTTCACAAGTCATAGCTACAGCTTTGATTGGACCAGAGGCTGACTTCTGTAACTTTCTCCTGATTAAAGACCATTGACCATGGACTGGCCCTGGCTGGTTTTACAGAAGCTGTACACTCAATTGCCTTGCTATCCCCGCTTCAACTTTTGACCTATAGGGCCTAATTGTAGTACATTTAATGTTAAGTCTCCACCTCAAGGTGAACACAGGTCATATGTAGCATATATGTTTATTCAGTATGCATGTGTTAAGATTCCCCCCTCATGAATACTCATGATCATCCTATAACCTGTTGAATATTTATACTTGGCCAACCCATTCAGTAAAAATTCCTGTCTTACACCTCCTCCTTCAAAGTGCCTGCTAAATGTCTTTGTGGGAGGCTATGCTTCCCAGCCTGTCAGGATGGCCACCTCCTAGGCTGTAACCCTTTATAAGGCAGGAGAATCACTTGAACCCAGGAGTTCAAGGCGCCAGTGATCTATGATCACACTGCTACACTCCAGCTTGGGCGACAGAGCAGAATCTCATCTCAAAAGAAAAAGAAAGAAGAAAGAAAAAAAGAGAGACAGAAAGAAAAAAGAGAGAGAAAAAGAAAAAAAGGAAAGAAGGAAAGAGGGAAAGAAGGAAGGAAGGAAATAAAGAAAGAAGGAAAGGAAGGAAGGAAGGATCTTTTCCAAATTTTGGGGTCTTGTGATTAGCCATTCCTAGTCTTTGGGTGCATCCACATCCCCTCTTTTTGATTTTTTTATTCGTCCCATTTTATTATTATTATTTTTGAGACAGGGTCTCACCTTGTTGCCCAGGCCAGAGTACAGAGGTGTGATCTCTGCTCAATGCAGCTTTGATCTCCTAGACTCAAGTGATCCTCCCACCTAGGCCTCCCAAGCTGGGACTTCAGGTGCCCGCCACCAGACCTGGCTAATTTTGTTTATTTTTGTAGAGATGAGGTCTCACTATGCTGCCCAGGCTAGTTTGAACGCCTAGGTTCAAGTGATCCTCCCACTTCCGCCTCCCAAAGTGCTGAGACTTAGAGGTGTGAGCCACTGTGCTTGCCAATCCTGTCCATTTTAATACATTTCTTTCTAAAACTACCCAAGGTCAGTTTCTGTTTTTGCTGAGCCCCTAGAAGCTGCCTCTGCCAGGACTTGGGTTTTGTGATGTTGCTGCTTCTTAAGTTGTAGGTGTAGAGAATGACGTGTCATGATGAAGGAATTTCTTGAATTTTGGAGGGGATAGACCTTAGGTATTCTTTGTCCAAAATTGCTTTATAAAAGATCTCTTGAGTCTGTCTTCATAGCTACGGGACAGTAGATGACTGGGCAAAGAATCTTTGTGGCTGGTTGCAGGAGGTTGCAAAAATGGCCACACTTGTTTATTCCTTGCTGTCTGCATCTCTTTTGCAATGTGACTTTGCAGCTTCTCCCATTCAGAAGGGAATCTGTTTGTATGCCCCCTTGAATCTGGATTTTTTACTTGCTTTACCAGTAGAATGTAGTAGAAGAGAAGCTAGGCCAGCTCTGGGGTTGTGCCTCAAGAGGGCTTGCATGTTTCTGCTTGTTTTTTTTTTTGAACCCCTGCCTCTACTATGAAAATAATCCAGGGTAATGTGCTGGGTGACCAGGAATCTAATGCTTCAGAGCCAACAAGTCCCATACATGTGAGAAAGCCCAGACAAGACCAGCAAAGCCAATTTGCAGCTGCAGACGTATGGGGGGAGCCAGCTGAGACAAGTAGAATCGCCAGCTGAGCCCAGCCTAAAGTTCTGACTCATAGAATTGCGAGCTAAAGAAATTGTTTTGAATACATTTGTTACAGAGCTATACACAACTGTTATTCTGTCTGTTGGGTGGCCCAGGTTATAACCTCCATTTCCTGGCGGCTTGGAGGTATCTTCCAAGGGCACGTGGGTGGGTGGGCATTTTGGTCATGCCAGGCTGTTCACACTTCGCTATTGCTAACTTCATTTCTCAAGGGAAGGAATAAAGAAAAACTCCTTGGTTATTGAGCCTGATAAGGGAAAGAGGAAAGAAGCAAGCAGTTACTTCTGCCTTTGGTGCCAATCTTTAGCTGAGAGCCAGAATTTGCGGTTTGCCACGTACCACTCCACTCAGCACCGCTTCCTCCGTCCTGACTGCCCTGTTTTTCTATGGAAGCAGCTGCTCCCCTGCTTCTGGTATGTCTGTATTTCAAAGCTAATCCTGTTTCACAAAGGCAGACTCCATAAGTAAAGAATTCCCGTGTCTTGACTGTTCAGCTGGCTTCTGAGCCATCCAGGAAGCAGCGGGAACCTGCCTGCATGCTGCTCTAAATGGGAAATTATCAAACACAATATGATAAAATTGCCCCGAATTGGAAGGATTAATGGAAGGATGTGAGATGGACGGGAGCAAAAACTGTAATCAGGAACAATGGCAGGCGATGAATGGAGGGAAATGAGAACTCACTGGCGGCACCCAGAGCCCCGTCTCACGTACGCTCCCACTCCATTCCTCTCCTCCAGCCTGGAAGCTGATTTTGTTTGCCAACCCTTGCCACTGGCTTCCTTGCATGCACCACGTCCCCCACCACAGGGTGGGGTGAGCATATCTGTGTCCTGCACTCTGGGCTGCCCAGACTCATGTGTTTCTCAATAAAAAGACAGTACAAATGCAGGCTGACCCCTCACTGGCCTCACCTCCTCTCCTGTGGACTTGACTGCTCTTGGATCCGTGTCCTGGATCTATGGGGTATGCTTAGTGTGAATTCAAGGTCAGGGGAATAATGTAGGTTAGTGTTTCTCAGCCCTTATCATCTATTAAACTGGTGACCTGCAAACTTGTTTTTAACCTTAACCTCAAGAGAGGGAGCAGGGAGTCTACAAAAAGAAAGCTGTGGAATTGGAGACCAGGCTGAGAGGAGTTATCTTTTCAGTGAGTTTCTGTATTTGGGGAGCCCTGAACTGAATGACTTTTCAAAGATGGAATTAGATTCCCAAGAGGCAATTACTGATAGTAATTTTGGGGGCAGGCCTGGAAACCTGGAGATTTGTCTAACTGGCTTTGGGATGACTGACTCTGCTCACGTGACTCAAATGAGAAATCAAGGGGTTCCTAGACACGTAAGGCTTTCGACATAAAGTGTTCTCCAGAAAGGTTGACTTGACATCTAGGCGCGTGTGAGAGTGCTCATTGATCCATCTCTTCATCAGCACCAGGAGCTGTCATGGAAATGGTAGGTGAAAATATGCCATATTGATTTGTGTTGTTACATCACCAGAGATTAGAGAGAATAAATATGCTTAATTTGATATTTTTATTTCTTCTTTTGTAAATTGCTGAAATTGCCTTTTTTTCTTTTGAAAAAAGAAAAAAAGTTTTAAAAATTGATTTTTGAAAGTTCAATACATATGAGCTATTATTTTTATACTTCAGGCTACGCCTAATTGGCATTGCCACATTTCCTAGTCCAATATCATAGGAAACTCTGGTTAGTTGAATTATAACGAATTATTAAGTTTATCAAGCAATTGTCTTTCCTATGTGGTACACTTTTTTTTTTTTCTAGATTGAATTTTACTTTTAGGTTTGAGTGGATAGGTGTGTTTTTGCCATTCAGAAAACTTAAATTTGCTCTAATGAGTTTGATCTTTTCTTTCAAATTTTCCTCCTTTTTGTGCATAGAAAAAGCATCTCCATCCCAGATTATATGGGTCTCTACTAATTTTATTGTCATTTTAGCTCTTATATTTAACTCATTCAGACATCCAAAATTTATTTTGGGGTTAACTCTAGGGTAGAGACCTAACTTATTTTTAGAAAATTGTTTTTAGATGCTTTGATGGGGCCACAGTTCCAAACTTCCTTAGTAGACATCAGGAAAAGGTTGCCCCATGCACCACTGACATCTTGAATCAAATTAAACTCTGTGAGGCACAGAGGCAGAGCATCCCCTGGGTTGGGGGCTGTGTGGATATCCAGATATTAATGTACAACATGTTGCCTTTTCAGACCATTCCCCCAGACCAAGACCTGGGGAAAAGCTCCAGGAAGGATGATCATACATTTATCATCCATTCAGGACACTTTTGAGAGTGAAAAGGACATAATTTATAATTACACATGGACTACAGGCATATATTGGGGTGTTCCTCAGGCCAACTGGAATATTTTGTTTTCCCACCCTGCAGTAGACTGACTCTCCCTCCTCTAAGGACTGAGGAGTGACATTTCTCTGTGCAGTGAAGGCTGCCTCTTGGCAGCTCATATTACTAGACACCAGCTTCTGTGTGAGAAAAAGTTGACTAGCCAGATTCTTGGACAAATAGTATGTCTCTTTCCAGAGAGGAAACAGTACTAGGAGAGAAATGAAGAGAAATAAACATATTTTCATTAGGATGTGCATTATTCCCGAGAGAAAAGGGGGCTGAAAACATGTTACCTTTGGAAGGGATGCTGGTTGGGCATCAGTTACATAGGAGATGATGGAAATTTTGAGGAACAATTTGTATATCCATGGATCTCTGCTAGTTCTGAGAATGGTAATTAATTTCCTGGGACAAGAATAACTTCATTTTCTAGGAAAAGGATGGTCTGAATGGTTTTCTAAGAGACGTGATAGTCACAAAGATCTTCCTCCCTCTCATCTCTCCCCTTTTCAGTGCCAGAGCAGAGCAGCCACAGTGCAGATATTGGATTGGCTATTCCAGGAAATTCAAACCATATCACAGTCTGTTGCTGGCCTGCAGGCTTGGGGAGCAACATGCCTGTTTGACTTGTTCTTCAGAAAGTTTGCTATCAATTGTTTTGATGTGTCATTATGTCCCCAATACTTCATGAGGGTAACTTCATGAGGGGAAGAAGAGGTGGCAATGACTTATCACCACGATTGGGGTATAGATAAAAACAGAATCATGCCCTGGGAACAGGTTCCTGCTTTGAAGGCAAGCCACTTAGTCAGGAGATCGTTAAAGACACCTTTCTGTGCCAAATCATCCCAGCCTTAGTGACTAAAAGGAACACCTTGTAGACCTCCTTTATAGGCCCTATGATTGCATCTGAATCCACCCAGATAATCCAAGATAATCTCCCCATCTGTGTTAATTCATTCTTGCATTGTTATAAAGAAGTACTTAGGACTGGGTAATTTATAAAGAAAAGAGGTTTAATTGGCTCAAAGTTCTGCAGGCAGTACAGGAAGGATGGCGTTGGCATCTGCTCAGCTTCTGGGGAGACCTCAGGGAGCTTTCAATCATGGCAGAAGGCAAAGTGGGGCAGGCACATGACATAGGGAGAGTGAGAGCAAGAGAGAGAGTGGAGGAGGTGCTGCACTCTTTTAAATAACCAGATCTCATGAGAACTCATTATAATGAGGACAGCACCGAACCATGAGGGATCCGCCCCCATGACCCAAACACCTCCTACCAAGCTCCACTTCCAACACTGGGGATTATAATTCAACAGGAGATTTAGAGGGGACAACATCCAAACCATATCACCATCTCAGGACCCTTAACGTAATCACATCTGCCAAGTTGTTTTGCCATGGAAGGTAACATTTACAGCTTCCAGAGATTAAAACATGGACATTTAGGAATTCATTATTCCGCCTACCACAGGGTCACTTGATCAGCCTTTTGGAAAATGAATTATACGTTCCACCAAGGCCAGTGGCTCCACAGAGAACATCTCTGTCAGGACAGTGGTGATATCTTTGATTTTGACAGCAAATCACCCAAGCAGTGCTCCTCACCAGCTTCTAAAATGCCAAGCACTTTCAAATGCCAGAAGACATATTGATGGAGGTGGAGGCCATGTACATGGCAGATGGCATCATGCGGTGACATATTTGAAAGAATGTTTCCAAAAGCAAACTCCAAAATATCACACCAGCTACAGATCATGGGGAGGCAGTGGAAAATGAAACACAGTGTCATAGAAGGGAACCAGATGGAGGCCCACAGAGCTAAGGAGGACGAGGGCTGAGGAAGACTTGCCGCTTCTTGCAGGACACAAACAGTGGGGTTTTCAGAGGTCTTGACTGTTTGTTTTTTTCCCCTAGCTTTAGAGCACTACAGTGTCTTCTTGCATTTCACCACTTGCTCCACTGTCTGTAAATATGTAGGAGGTTTTGTATAAGCTATATTGGAGAGAATTTTACAGTAGCCTCTGTTTAGTCTACAGTTAGCAGAATGGAGGAAGACAGCAAGCTGACTCCTTCTACACCACCAATGCTTGCAGGCTCAGGGGGTGGCCAAGGAGGAGGGACAGGGCAGATGCTTTCCTTAGTGGAGAAAACCTGGAAGGCCTGATATTTCAGAATGGGACACAGAAATTCCAAACCCTACCTGGACAGAAAAATTAAGAAATGTGGTTTGGATAGGAAGTAAATCTCCAAGATTTAGACATTAAGGCTCAATTTGGTGCACAAAAGAATGAAGTACCAGAAAAAGTGACCCCCAAACCCATACATGGATCCTTTTGATCATGCAGGTGAATCCATAGTCATTATTCAATATATGACGTGAGGAAGAGATTTAAAAGCCCCGAACATTTGTAGACCATTTGTAAAATGAGGGCTTTACCTAAATCAATGGTTTTCAGATATTTTGGGTATGAGGACCTCCTTGAAGACATCCACACTAGTAGTTGTATTTTTTAAATGGAAAGAATATATACATGTAATGTAATTGAGAGATCCTATTAAAAAACCATGGCCTCCTACTTGTATTCCACCAAAAGCGGTCTCTAAGACAAATACTTGAGTGGTGGGAGTTTATTTGGGAGGTGATTCCAAGGCAGTCTAAATGAAGGAGTGGGAAAGTGAGATTGGAAAGAGAAGAAGCCAGGGAAGTGAGTACTAATGATCAGGGTGGCTGATCACTAGAACTGCTTCTCAAAGGGTGATTCGAAGATCAGCAACATGGGCATCATCTGGGAGCTTGTTAGAAATGCAAAATCTTGAGTCTCCACTCCAGGAGCTCTGTCATGAGCTTCAGCAATCAATGTCATGCAAGCCTTCTGGGTGATTCTGATACACACTAAAGTTTGAGAACTGCTGGTATAGAACATGCCACAGAATTGTCCCACTCAGCTGTTGAGGAATGAGGAAGCTAGAGTAATAATCCGCCAACTCTCCTCTCTCGTGGGTTGAGGTTGCTTGGGAACATGGATTCCTCAGCACACTGGGATGCCATGTGCACCGTCTAAGCAAGGTCCCCTGGTGTTAGAGTAAGCTCTCAGGCAGAGAAGCTGAAAGCAGCAGGTGCTTTAGTGGGGATACCACTGGGGTACACAGGAATTCTCCATCACAGCTGCAGCTGAATCCAAGATGCTAGCTGAAGCACTCAGGTGGGAAAGCAACACAATCTGCTACATGTGCTAAGAATTTGGAGGCACTGATACATATTTGCAAGTAGAGATGCATATAGCATGTGCCTACATACACTCAATAAACATATGGTTGGGGCTAAGGTAGTTGTGGAGGGGATACTTAGGACCTTTGCATATTTAAATCAGTATGGAGTTGATATAGTTTGGGTATTGTCCTCTCCAAATCTCATGTTGTAATATGATCCCCAGTGTTGGAGGAGGGGTCAGATGGGATATGATTGGATCATGGCAGGAGATACCTCATGAATGGCTTAGCATCATCCCCTTGTTGATACGTGAGTTCTTGGTCAGTTAGTTCACACAAGATCTGTTTGTTTGAAAGTCTAAGACCTTCCCCCTAACTCTTGCTCCCATTCTCACCAGGTGAAATGCCTGCTCCTGCTTCACCTTCTGCCATGCTTAAAAGCTCCCTGAGGCCTCACCAGAAACTGAGCGTATGCCAGTGCCATCCTTGCACAGCCTGCAGAACTGTGAGCCAATTAAACCACTTTCTTTATAAATTACCCAGCCTTAGGTGTATCTTCATAGTTACGCAAAAATGATCTAACACGAGGGTAGTGTTTTTACATCCATGAATTTACCAGTTGTGTGGTATGTAATAACATAATTTTGCCTTGTCACACATACTGTAACTTATGTGGAGGGAGAGAAAATCGATTTTTCTGTGAAAAGTGATTCAAGAAAGAAAGTCGTCAGTTCAGGTAAGTCATGGAGGTGGAGAGAAGGCAAAAATTCTTAGCTAAAAGAAAAATGTTATCAGGGAAACAATAGACCATAGACCCCTTTATGAGGAATATGGGGTGCTGTGTGGCATGAAGTTCTTGGATTGTGGCTTTTCCAAATGTCAAGGTCTACTGGCCTGTGTCCTTAATTGTTTTTATTGATCCTCCCAGTGTAGCTCAGGAAAGGGGTTGGCAAGAACTAGGTGAGGTCCCAGCTCAGAGAGCTAGGGTAAAATGCACATCTCTTGCTGGAATAGAATTGAAGTGCTGTCTTAGTCCATCTGTGTTGCTGTAAAGAGATACCTAAGGCTTGGCAATTTATAAAGAGAAGAGGTTTACTTGGCTCACAGTTCTTCAGGCTGTACCAGAAGCATGGCGCCAGCATCTGCTTCTGGTGAGGGCCTCAGGCTGCTTCCTCTCATGGTGGAAGGCAAAAGGGAGCCAACTTGTGCAGAGATCACCTGGTAAGAGGAGCCAAGAGAGCAGGGAGGTGTCAAGCTCTCTTGGGAACTAACAGAGTGAGACCTCATTTATTACCCCAAAGAGGGCAACAAGCCATTCATAACAGATTCACCCTCATGACCCAAACACCTCTCATTAGGCCCTCACCTCTGACACTGGGCATTAAGTTTCAACATGAGGTTTAGAGGGTAAAATCCCACATGATAGCAAGTGTCATGTGAAAAACTGAGGCAAAAGCCCAGTTGCCTTGTCTGAGCTTGTGGCAAAAATTAGATGAAGGTTGGTGAACATTAAGATGAAGTGTTGCTCCTGGTTGGACACATTCCAGGCCTGTAATACCATGACAAATTGCCGCTTTCACCTGCTGGGTGGTAGGAATGGGAGTTTTCCAAGGCTGGGCGGCAGCAGAGATGACCTATGCAGTGTTCTTGTCGGCTCCTATCATATTCGCTTGCTCCAGCTCTCACTTCTGCTGCAGTAGCAGGTTGTGTTTTATCGGAAGCAAATGCAGGGTAAGAATTAGAAGTGCAAAAGGTTTACTGAGAAAGGAAAAGGAGGAATTGGGATTGGGCGGGGAGAGCTGTCAGTCCCTGATACAGACCTCACAAAATCTGTACCCATCGAGACTGTGCAAGAGAGGAGTCCTGTGTTGGATGGAGAGGTCTCAGCCCTTCTTTATATTGCTGCTTTGCTCAGTCATTGGTGGGGCTCTGCCCTGAAAAGAATTCGAACTTGGCTTGATGATCAAGGTGGATCCTAAGGAGTTAACAGCTGGAGGATGTCAGCAGGAACAGCAACGTAATTTGCAGGGCCCAGGGAAAAATGAAAATGGGGGTATCTGGTTAAAAAATATTAAGGATGTCAATCAAGATGATGCCAGACCATTGGGTCAATTGGGGACCCCTTCTAACTATGGGACCCAATGAGACTGCATGAGTCTCACCTATGACCCAGCTCTGGCTGCCAGCTGACCATGGTTTGCACCTCACAGCGTGTCCTGTTTTGAAGGGGATCTTAGCACGGCCCTCCCACATCTTGTGCAGGTCAGGACGACCTTCTCTGAAGTTGCAGGAAATAGCTCAACCTGTCCCTGGCTGCCATTATAGATGTGGGGCTGTGATACTGCCTGGTGAGCCTGCAACCAGAGGAGGGACAATGCTGAGATGTGTTCTACAGAGTTCTCAGAGGGTTCCCGCGAGAATGAGCTGCAGTTGTCCACAGCGGTGATCCACTCAGCAAAACACAGTTTTTTGGCTTGTCCTTCTTCCCTGTCCTGCTCTCTCCAGTCCTTCACCCTGGCTTTTCAGAACCACCTCCGAGATAAGCCACCTGTACTTAAGTCCTTATCTCTAGCTCTGCTTTCAGGAAAACTCACACAAAAACACATGCTCTTGTTCAGGACTAACTCAGGAATTGGTGTCTCTGGCAGAACATGGCTAAAGAAGGAAGAAGCAGACATTCATAAAATAAGTGGTGTGTTCTCAAATTCCTAAAGGAAGACACTGACAGAAGTAACTTGACTAATAGCCAGCCAACACTCATTGCCAGGAGAAATGGAGTTTTTATTTGTTTTGGCCACAACAGGGATCCCATCCACCTTTTCAGTTAGAGAACCACATTGTCATGGCCAGTCATCCTTCAGACCAGGGGAAATCCTTGGACTGGGGATTTATTGCAAATGTATTGACTGTCCATTCCATGTAATGGGAAAGTAATATTCTCTTCAGAGAATGGCTCTTGGCATGAGTTCTTTCCAGTAAAGACCCAAGCTGATGTGACTTCTACATCTAACTTGGGGAATGAAGGAGGGAACTTTCCACAGGTCTGTAAAAGTTAGGGCTGCCCTGGTTAGCTTTTGTCTTCAACTGTGTGTAAATGTTGATCATTCAAGCAGGGTGAGTGCCAACTCTTCATAAGAATGTAGGTCAGGGAGAGTGGGGTTTGTGCTAAAAGAAGTGAGAAACTTATAAGTTAATTTTGGAAACTGTAGTGGGCTTTGTGACGATGAGACATATAGATCTACCTTATGAAAATTGAACCTTCCCCGTTTCAGAGCCTGGTGCTGGTAAACATCTGTCAGCTGTTACATCTGTCAGCCCATTTAGGGACTGGCTGGCTCAGGGTTATGCCTCTTTCCAGGGGCAGCCTGCAACCAATGACCAGTTGATGTGTGATAAGAAGGCATAATCCTTCCATGCTCAGGAGTCAGCTCTGAAGAGCCGCTTGAGCACCAGAGTTCACAGGGGGTTGGCTGAGGCCTTTGTTGAGACTACATTGCAGCTGAGCTTTTCTCTGCCCAGTCCTGCTTCCTTCTCTTCCCTTCCACAAGCATTGATCCCAATAACCTTCCAAAGAAGCCTCTTGCAAGCTAATCTTCATTGCAGAGACTGATTTTCAGGAAGCTCAACCTGAAATGGTGACATCCTCTATGACACTGTGTGTTAATAGCAACCTTCAGCTGAGTAGGCTCTTTGCTGTGTCTTGACAAATTGGGTTTGTGCCAGGCTCAGTTTTCTGTTCAACGGTCCTTCTTTAGGGACAGTTTCAGGAGCATCTGATGTTTAGAGTGCTGCTGTTCTTAAGTTTTCAGGGAAAGAACCAACTCATGCTTCCCAGCGACATCTCTGTTCAGCAGGCGAGAGTTTTGTTTTCTTTTAAGCTGAGATATAATTCATGAACAGTTCAATGAGCTTTGGCATATTTGTATGCCTGTATAACCAACACCCTCATTATGATAGAAAACCTCTCTCTCACCCCAGAAATTTTGTTGGTGCCCCTTTACCTTCATCCAGCCCCTTTCCAGGGCCAGAACTTATGCTGATTTCTATCATCATGGCTTTGTATGGCGTCTTCTAGAATTTCATGTGATGAAATCATATGGTATTGTACTCTTTTGTTTCTGGTTTCTTTCACTTGGCATAGTGATTTTGAGATTCATCCTAGTTTTTGCATATTATATGTTCTGTCTTCTCATTGCTGAGGAGTATTCCATCACTGGAATGTAACAAAGTTTATCCATTTTCCTATTGATGGACATTTGGGGTGTTTCTAGCTTTTGCTACAAAATGTGTGTGTAGACTTATGAAGAATTATTTTTGTGTGGTCATTAAGAAATGTTTTTATTTCTTTTAGGTAACAAGGAGTGGAATTGGTGGGTCATCAGTAAATGCATTTTTAACTTGATAAGAAGCTGCTGAACAATTTTCCAAAGTGGCTGTATTTATTCACCTTTCCCAGGGTGAGAGATTGGCTATTTAATTGTCTCTTGATTCATAGATTCAGCAAACATTAGAACAAGTGGTGATCCTGGAGCCTCTCACGTTTTTCTACCAAGTGCCCCTGACGTCAGAAGCGGAGATAAGCGTAGCTTGGGAGCGGACAGTGTAACCTGATGCAGCCAGCCAAGCATCAGTGTCTCATGGCTTATACTAAAGGTTTATGGAAACTTGCGTTCTACTCCATGGTGGAGATACACTGTGTACTTAAAAGTATTAACTGTGGAGTTGGACCTCCCATAAAGATTCTATAACTTAATCCCGTGTCTTTGAGCCCTGTTATCCACCCGCCACCAACCGCCCACACAGCCCTTCTGCGCTGAGGTGTACTTCTGATGCATAGATCTAGTAACCCACTTTGTTTTACTGATTGACACTCAGATGCAGAGAAGTGAAGTGGCTTTTCTAAGGTCACAAGCTATCTCATGAGAAAGCCAATTGCTAGAACCTAATTTGCTTTCTTTCTTTCTTTTTTTCTGTCTCTATTTCAGAGACAAGGTCTTGCTCTGTCACCCAAACTGGAGTGCAGTGGTGCAATCATAGCTCACTGTAGACTCAAACTCCTTGGTTCAAGTGATTCTCCCACTTCAGCCTTGTAAGTAGCTGGCACTACCAGCGTGCACCACCATGTCCAGCCAATTTTTACATTTTCTGTAGAGATGGGGTCTCACTATGTTGCTCAGGCTGGCCTCAAACTCTTGGCTTCAAGCATTCCTCCCTCCTCAGCTCCCTGAGTCTGAGATTACAAGCATGAGCCACCATAGCCAGCGGAGAACCTGATTTTCTTAACCAGTAGCTGAGAAAAAGGAAAAAGGAAATTATACAGAGCAGCATCCCCAGCTTCTCCTTGATTCTCAGGTGGGGACGGTGAAAGCTTTGGCCCAATGCCCTTTCCTTTGCCAAGAGGAGTTTTGTATTGTTTTAGACCTCAACCTTGCCCCTTGCTGAAGAAGCAATTACCACTAGTTTCTCAGAAGAAAGAGGGGGTCTTTAGTTTTCCAGGCAAATAAAATTCCACCTTTCACTTTAAGCAGCTTGGGATGCAATTTAACACAAAATTCACATGGATTAAACTGTTAATATACTAAAGGGGATGCCAGCAAGTGGCAATAGAGATTAGAAACACAAGCATCAAACTGCAGGAAACTGCCCAGAAATAGCAGCCTCCTCCAACCCCCTGATGGGGATATTAGCATGTAAGGGGGAAAGATGACAGTGATGCAGGGAGGCATTTGGCTCTGTGTTCTGTCTATTGGCAGAGAAAGCATCTCTTCTTCTCATTTTAGGCAAGAAGTTAGCAAAGGGCTAGCCACATCCCACCTTAGATGGATTCACAGCACAGCAACTGCAACCCACAGGGCCCTGTTGTGAAGGGCTGTGAGCTGGCCTGCAGGTGTTCACCCCAGACACCAACACTTGGCTGACAGAGTGGTGCCATGCCATGGCTGTTTCATCACCAAGCCATGGTGGAAAGAAACAGAGATCTGAATTCTGTTTATTAATCCACTATGAACTAGCTAGGCGACTTCGGGCAATTTACTGCATCTCATGGAACTGTTTCTTCTTCTGTAAAAGAAAGAGTTGATTGTTTATTCATTCATTCATTCATTCTCTTCTGAGCTCTGTTAATAACCCTTAAGCACTTCATGGCTGGCACAATGATGAACTCCTGGGATACAAGTGCGTCAGATAGGACTTTTACCACAGGAGCTTGGGGAAGTTGGCATCAATGCCCTAGTTCTCTATCTCACCCTGTATCTAGTCTACCCTCTTTGGATTTGATTTTTCAGCCTCTCCTACGAAAGAGGTGAAGTCTGTTTCCCCAATCCTTGACTTGGGGTTAGACTATTTGACTTACTTGGGATAAAATGAGGTGGAAATAACTGTGCCAATTCTGATCCTATGCCTTAAGAGACCTTGGCATATTTTCTGCTTGCGTCTCTGCTACTGCCGTGAAAAGTGCATGCCCAGGCTAGCCCACTGGTTCCAGGAGGAGGATGAGAGACACATGGAGCAGAGACATGCCAGTTGAGGCTAACCTATATCAGCTGACCCCACTCAACTCACAGATACTTAAGAAAGTTAAGTCCAGATTAGCAGAGCCACTGAGCCCTGATTAGCCAATTCTTGGCTCACCTGTTTGTTATGTGGCATTACCGTAGTCATAGTTAGCTGTAGAGAGTGCCCAGTCAATCAGACATTTCCGTACTGGGAGATGAATACTCTGATAGAGGTAAGCAAGGAGTGGTGGGGAGGTGGAGGTGAGCAATTTAAGTACAGAGAAAGTCACTTAGCCCAATCTGGGGCTTGGGGAAGGGTCAAGAAAAAGACAAAGCTGTCACTAAGTCCCGATGATGAGTAGAAGTTAGTCAGATGAGGTGGAGGAAAGGGGTGTTGGGCTAGACTAAAAAGCAAGAACTAGTGACTTTTTTTTAAACATAATTCACTGTTGTGTTTTGCTTGAGCTTCACAATGTTTTAGAGTTGTTAAATTAGTTGCCAACATTTAAAAATGCGAAGATTTCTTATTAAAATCAATATTTTTCTAGAAAAACTGAAAAATTAGTGACATTGGGACTGCTTCATTGGAGGTGAGTAGTCGATTCCTCTTCAGATGAAATGCATCTCTCTGGTCCCCTGGTCATCCCACTTCGCTCATTTATGAGACTTTCCATCCTTAAGAAATCTAAGCCTTCAAATCCTGGTCTGGACCATCTTCATTTTCCCTGCTGCTTCCATTCTGAGCATTCGCTTGACTCTGTCCAGCCAAAGTTACCCTATCTATTGTGCTTCTTCCCATGGCTGTATGTTTTTATTTCCAAGATTTTGGATCAGTCTTTGCATATGCATCTCTTCTTTTCTTGTATCATTTTAAATTAAAATTTTAATTTTCAGGTAACTGTAGATTCACATGCAGTTATAAGAAATAAGAGAGAGATCCCATGTAACCTTTATCTTAGCTCTTAATGATAACATTTTGCAAAATTATAGTACAATATTACAAGCAGGATATGTACATTGATATAACCCTTCTTGTTTAGATTACCCTAGGTTTACTTGTATTCATTTGTGTGTGTGTGTGTACACGTGTCTGTGTGTTTAGTTGTATACATTCTTATTACATGTCTAGGTTTGTGTATTCACCACCACAGATACAATACAGAACATTTCCATCACCATGAAGATCCTTCGTGTTGCCCTTTTGTAGTTACACCCATTTTCCTTATGCTTGGCCTCTCCACTCCATCCTGACTCTGGCAGCCACTATCCTGTTTTACATTTCTATAATAGAATTATGTAATATGTAACCTCGGGACTGACTTTTTTCAATCAGCATAATTCCCGGGTGATTCATCCAAGTTGATGTGTGTATCAATAACGTGGAGTAGTATGTCATAGTATGAATGGACCACAGTTTATTTAACCATTTACCTGTTGAAAGACATCTGGGCTGTTTCCAGTTTTTGGCTGTTACGGATAAGGCTGCTATAAACATTTCTGTGCAGATTTTTATATAAAGAAAAATCTTTTATTTCTTTGGGATAACTGCCTGAGAGTGCACTTCTTGGGTCATGTGGTAATTGTGTATTTCGTTTATTTTATATGTTTTTAATTGTAGTAAGATATACCACATAAATTTGCCATTACCATTTTGATTATTTAAGTATACATTTCAATGGCATTAAGTATATTCACATTGTTGTGCAACCAATGCCAACATCTATTAATATCTCCAGAACATTTTTCATCTCGTGAAACTGAAACTCTACCCATTAAACAGTAACTCCTTATTTCTTCCTACCCCCAGCCTCTAGCAACCACCGTTTTTACTTTCTGTCTCTACAAATTTGACTTCTCTAAGTACCTAATAGAAATGAAACCATACAGTATTTGTCCTTTCATGATTGGCTTGTTTCAGTTAACACAATGTCTTCAAGCATCATTCATGTTGTAGCATATATCAGAATTTCCTTCCTTTTTTACAACTTATTACCTATTCATGTATTGATGGACATTTGGGTTCTTTCCACCTTTTGGCTATTGTGAATAATGCTGCTTTGCATGTGGGTGTACAAATATGTTTTAGTTTCTGCTTTCAATTCTTTGGAGGGATATATCCAGAAGTAGGATTGCTGGATCACATGGCGATTCTATTTTTAAATTTTTGGCAAATTCTATTTTTTAAAACTTTTTGTTTTGGTTGCACCATTTTACATTTCTACCGACGCTGTACAATTTCTCTACATCCTCACCAACACATGTTATTTTTGTTTTGTTTCTCAATAATGGCCATTCCAATACATGTAAGGTGGTATCTTATTGTGGTTTTGATTTGCATTTTCCTAATGATTCATGATGTAGAGCGCCATGAATACTGTACTTAACCTTTAGTACAATTCTTTGGAGAAATGTCTATTAAAATCCATTCCCATTTTGTACTTGGGTTTTGTTGTTGAGTTTTAGGAGTTCTCTATATGTTTTGGACATTGATCTTTTATTAGATAAGTAACTTGCAAATATTTTCTCTTATTCTCTGGGATGATCTTTTATCCTGTTAGTTGTGTCCTTTGGTGTAGAAACATTTAAAATTTTGTTAAAGTTCAATATGTCTATTTTTTTCTTTGGTTGCCTGTGCCTTCGGTTTCACATCCAGGAAATCGTTGTCAAATCCAATGTCATGAAGCTTTTCCTTATGTTTTCTTCAATGAGTTTCATAGTTTTAGGTCTTAGTCTTTGATCCATTTTGAGATAATTTTTCTTTATATTGTAAGGTAAGTGTTCAATTTTAGTCTCGTGCATGTGGATATCCAGCTTTCCCAACACCATTTGTTAAAAAGATTGTCCTTTCCTCATAGGTGGTCTTGTAACTTTTGTTGAAAATTATTTGTCCATATATATGATGGTTTATTTCTGAACCATCTGTACTATTTCACTGCTATTTATGTTTGTTTTTATGCCAGGAACACAGTTTTGATTATTGTAGCTTTGAAGTAAATTTTTACACCAAGAATTCTGTATCTTTCAATCTTTCCTTTCCTTCTTTTTCAATATCATTTTGGCTAGTCATATGGTCCCTTGCAATTCTATATGAATTTTAAGGTTTATTTATTTTTACATAAAAACACTATTGACACTGACAGGATTGCATTGAATATGTAGATCATGTTGGGTAGTATTAACACCTTAGCAATGTTAAGTCACCCAATACAAGAATATAGATTGTTTTTCCATGTATTTATGTCTTTTCTGTGAGCCCATAGAATAAATTATCGATGAGATAATTTATGTCTTTTCTATGAGACATAGAATTAAAATTACCTATGAGACAATTTTAGTTCTTTCTTTCTAATTTGGTTGCTTTTCTTTTTCTTTCTTTCTTTTTTTTTCCTTAATTGACCTGGCTAGGGCTTTAAGTACTATGTTGAATAGAAATAGCATAGGTGGACATCCTTCTCTTGTTCCTGATCTAAGAGGAATAGCTTTTAGTCTTTTACCATTAAATCTAATAGCTGTGGATTTTTCATATATGACTTTTATCATGTTGAGGTAGTTTTCTTCTATTTCTAGCTTGTTGAGTGTGTTTGAATCGTCAAAGGGTATTACATTTTATTAAAAGCTTTTTCTGTATTAATTGAAATGATCATATGTTTTCCCCTTCATTTTGTTGATGTTGTGTTGTATTAGTTGGGATTCTCCAGAAAAACAGAATTGATAGGATATGTCTAAATATATAAGAAGATTTATTTCAAGAAACTGGCTCATGTGATTATGGAGGCAGGTAAGTCCAAAATCTACAGGGTGGGCTTGGAATTTAGAGACCCAGAGAAGAACCAGTACTACAGTTCAAGTCTGCAGGCTGTCAGGCTCAGGACACAGGAAAGAACAAATACTGTAGTTCAAGTCTGAAGTCTGTCTGCTAAGAATTTCCTCTTGCTTGGGGGAGGTTTATTTTTTATTCAATTCAGGCCTTCAATTAGTTGGGTAAAACTCATCCACATTATGAAGGGCAATCTGCTTTATTAAAAGTCCATCAATTTAAATGTTAATCTCATCTAAAAACACCCTCACAGAAATATTCAGAATAATGCTTGCCTACATACCTGGGCAGCATTATTCAGCCAAGTAGACACATAACATTAACCATTACAAGTGTATTAATTACATTGATAGATTTTCAGATGTTGAACCATCCTTGCATTCCAGGACTACATCTCATGTTGTCATAGTGTATTATCCTTTTAATATGCTGCTGAGTTTGGTTTGCTAGTATTTTGTTGAGGATTTTTGTATTAATGTTCATAAGGGACAATAGGCTATAGTTTTCTTATAGTATCTTTGTTTCCTTTTGGTATCAAGACAATGCTGGCCTCATAGAATGTGTTAGGATGCTTTCTCTTCTTCAGTTGTTTGGAAGAGCTTGAGAAGGATTAATGTTAATTCTTTTTAAATGGTAAAATTCACCAGTAAAGCAGTCTGGTACAGCTGTTTTCTTTGTTGATTACTTACTCAGTCTCCTTACTAGTTAAGAGTCTATTCAAATTTTCTATTTCTTAATGATTAAGTTTTGGTGGATTTTACATTTCTATCTATTTGTCTATTTTATTTAAATTATTCATTTTTTCAAATAATTGTTCATTGTGTTCTCTTATAATCCTGTAGAATTGGTAGTAATGTCTTCAGTTTCATTACTTATTTGAGCTATTTAAATCTTCTTTCTTTTCTTGTGGTCAGTCTAGCTAGTGGTTTGTCAATTTCATTAGTTTATTTAGAAGAATCGACTTTTGATTTTGTTAATTTTCTCTATTTTCTATTATTTATTTTAGTTAACTGTGCTCTTATTTTTATTATTTCATTCCTCCTACTAGCTTTGGGTTTAGTTTTTTTCTTTTTTGCTACTTAATTTGTAAGGTTAAGATGTTTATTTGAGATATTTTTATTTCTTATTTCTTTTGCTTAAAGTTGTTACAACTTTTATTTATTCTGTTTCAATGTAAGTGTTTATAGCTATTAATTTCCCTTTGGCACAGCTTTTGTGATATCTTATAAGTTTTTGTTTTCATTCATCTCTAAATATTTTATAATTACCCTTGTGATTTCTTCTTTGATCACTGGGTTGCTTAAGTATATTGTTTAATTTTCACCCATTTGTGATTCTTTTTGATTTTTCTAACTTCATTCATTTTATTGATTTTTAACTTCTGTTATTGATTTCTAACTTCATTCTATGGTGGTTAGAAAAGACAGGTTGCATAATATCTTAGTCATGTAAGATCGATTGAGGTTTAATTTATGGTCTAACATTTCCTAGAGAATGTCCCATGTGCTCTTGAGAACCATGTGTATTCTCACTGGTGTATGTTGGGGGGTGAGGGGCTAGGGGAGGGACAGTGGGGCACAGGGAGGTTGGGGAGGGATAACACTGGGAGAAATGCCTGATGTAGGTGATGGGGGGATGGAGACAGCTAAATCTAGCAGACATTAATATACAGAACACTCTCCAACAATAATAGAATACACATTTTTCTCTTTTCTTTTTTTTTTTTTAATTGTACTTTAAGTTCTGGGATACATGTGCAGATCTTGCAGGATTGTTGCATAGGTACACACATGCCATAATGATGTGCTGTTGCATTCGGTTTGCCAGTATTTTATTGAAGGTTTTGGCATTGATGTTTATCATGGCATTGATGTTTATTGGCTAGAAATGTTCTTTTTTTGTGTGTGTCTCTGATGGGTTTTGGTATCAGGATGATGCTGGTCTCATAAAATGAGTTAGGGAGGATTCCCTCATTTTGTATTGTTTGGATAGTTTCAGAAGGAATGGTACGAGCTCCTCTTTTTACATCTGGTAGAATTCAGCTGTGAACCCATCTGGACCTGGACTTTTTTTAGTTGGTAGACTATTAATTGCTGCCTCAACTTCAGACCTTGTTATTAGTCTATTCAGGGATTCAGCTTTTCCTGGTTTAGTCCTGGGAGGGTGTAAGTTTCCAGGAATTTATCCATTTTTTCTAAATTTACTGGTTTATGTGCATAGAATTGTTTTGGAGTAATCTCTGATGGTAATTTGCATTTCTGTGGAATTGGTGGTGATATCCCCTTTATCATTTTTTATTGCATCTATTCAATTGTTCTCTCTTTTCTTTTTTTTTTGCCTGGCTAGTGGTCTAATTTATTTTGTTGCTCTCTTCAAAAATGTAGCTCCTGGATTTATTACTTTTTTTGAAGGGTTTTTTGGTGTCTCTATCTCCTTCAGTTCTGCTCTGATTTTAGTTATTTCTTGTCTTCTGCTAGCTTCTGAATTTGTTAAAAATATGGAATCCTCCACAAATTTGCATGTCATCCTTGTGCAGGGGCCATGCTAATATTCTCTCTATCATTCCAATTTTAGTATATGTGCTGCTGAGGTGAGCATGACTTAGAGAAAACTTTTGAGAGCAGTACTATGAAATTCTTTCACTCTTTTCCCAGATACCTCAAACGTGAACATTTATCATGTTTGCTTTATTATTCTTTCTATCTATCTGACTTCCTCTGTCTTTTTTCTCCATGCCCCAAGCTTCAGTGTCTTAAAAGACAAGGACATCCTCTTGCATAAACACAGTACTATCTTCAAAATCAGTAAATTAATATTAATACAATAGTGTTAGTTAATCTACAGACCTTCCTCAAATTGTGCTAAGTATCAATAGAATCTTTTATAACAAAACAAAAACATTTCCTGATTCAGGATTTCATCCAGGGTTGTGAATTACATTTAGTTACCATTTCTTTCTTCTCCCTGAATCTGGAACTTATTCTTCAGTCTTTCTTTAATTTTCATGACATTTATATATTTGAAGAGTATAAGACAGTTATTTTGTAGAATGTCACTTAATTTAGTTTTGTCTGATATCCCTTTTGATTAGATTTAGTTGATATGCTTTTGGCAAGAATACCCCAGAAATGTGCATACATCTTTCTCAGTATATGATATCAGGAAGGAAATGATGCCTACTTGTTCCATAATTGGTGTTGTTAAGACCAATTGATTTTTTCAAAGTGAAAAACTTAAGAGGAAACATCAAGTAGGAGGTCTGTTCTTAAAAGTGAGAGTTCATGTAACTGGTGGAATCAGGTTTCCCTTTAGACATTCTTCATTCCTATCCTCCATTTACCTTATTTGTGCCGTGAGGGAAGGATTATGCATGCAAGAGGTGATGGTTACGCCCATAGGTCAGGCCTGAGCTCTGACCCCAGGAATTGTGTAAGATGAAGATTCTGCTTTTCTGCCCAGCTCCTTGATTCAGAGGAAGTTGGGAAATAGGGAGGTGGCATAAGGACAGTAATGTCCCTCTAGCATAGTCTGTTTTATCCAGCTCTGGTTGAGACATAGGTTAACGAACGCAGTGGGATCTATGCCTATCTATGTAGGTTTTGCCTTCTTTGGCTATAGACTAGGCGTTCCAGCTTCCATGTTGTATGTTTGTGGTTTACAAATGCAGTGCTGCCCATAACCACTCTTAGAAGAATATCATGTGAAGTTGTAAAAATCACTTAAACCCTTAAATCCTAGTTTCTTCATCTGTAAAATGGTGGTCCTAATACTTTCTAGTGTAATTATGATAATTAAATGATATAATTAATATAGAATACAGCCAGCACCTAGAATACATAAATGTTCAATAAATATTACTATTAATGTTAGTGGTAGTAACTAAAGAGAAGTCTGCACTGTAAGTTAAGGAATCTGAGTTTGACTTTCAACTTAACTTCTCCCTGGCTTAGTGAATTTAGGCAATTATCTGATCTCTGAGCCTTGGTTTTCTTGTGTGTAAATTAAGGGTAATAATATTGTTCATAGCTACCCCCCCCAAATTGTTGGTAGGAAGGAGTGATCTAACACGTGTGAAAACCATTTGCACAGTGGAAGAATTTTGTAAATACGAGTGGATGCTTACATCCATCTCTAACCATGCTGGGCTACACATCCATGAAAATTGTCTGGGTTTAGCTCATACTAATGGGGCTGGAAATGACCATTGGTTCTAAGAACCACCAGGAAAACCACTACATTTTGTCCTTTGTCCCTCCTGTAGATCCTGACTGTCTTTTAAGTTTGGCCCCAGAATGACCCCTGGAATGCCTTTGGTGGTCCCTATCCACTTGGTGGCGGATAGCCTGCTTGCTGTGGTGGTGTGCCTCTATAGTCTCATTGCCCATGTGGGAGGCTGCTAGGCCATGTGGGTCCCCTAGGCCCTGCCGAGCTCCACCACTGACACTGCTTAGGTCATTCCATTGACCATGAGGTGGGGAAGGGTCTTCTCATCTGTGTAGTTGATATTGTTAGGCTTCATCACAATTTCTTACAAATCCATGGTACCAGTTGTTCTCAACCTTGGCTGCATATTGGCTGTCACCTGGTGTGTTAGTTAGATTTCATATATATATTTATATTTCTCTTTCTGTGGAATTACACACACACACACACACACACACACACACACTCTCACAAATGTATGAGAGACAGAGGTTAATTTATTTAAAGAATTGGTTCATGTGGCTGTGGTGGCTAACAAGTCCAAACTCTATAAAACATACCAATAGACTGGAAGTTCACATGAGTTGATGTAGTCTTGAGTCCCAAATTTACAGAGCAGGCTACCATTCTGAAAACTCAGGGACAATTTCCATGTTGCAATCTTGAGACAAAATTCTTTCTTTCTTTCTTTAGAAACCTCAGTCTTTCTCTTTAAGGCCTTTAACTTGGATGAAACTCACTCACATTGTGGAGGGTACTTGCCTTATTCCTTGTTTACTGGTTCAAAGGTTAATTACATCTAAAAATACTTTCACAGCAAGCAACATTTAAATTGGTATCTGACCAAACAACTGGGCACTATAGTGTAGCCAAGCTGGCCACATAAAATTGGCCATTACATCTGATTCTTTAAAAAATACCAGACTGGAACCCTGATGAGTCATTTTGGGATTTTCCAGCTTTCTGTTACTGATTTCTAGTTTAATTCCATTTTGGTCTGAGAGCAGACATGTATAATTTATATTCTTTTAAATTTGTTATGGTGTGTTTTATGACTCAGAATGTTGTCTATGTTTAATTTTCTATGTGAGTATGAGAAGAATGTATATTTCGCCTATTTTTGGATGAAATAGTCTATAAATGTCCATTATATCTAGTTGATTGATGGTGTTCTTAAGATCGATTATGTTCTTATGATTTTCTGCTTGCCAAATCTGTTCATTTTTGACAGAGGGATGATATGGCTTGAATGTTTTGTCCTCACTAAATCTCATATTGAAATGTGACCTCCAGTGTTAGAGGTGGACATGGTAGAAGGTGTTAGAATCATGGGGGTGGATCCTTCGTGAATAGCTTGATGCCATCCCATGGTAATTAGTGAGTTTTTGCTCTGGTAGTTCATGTGAGAGCTGGTAGTTTAAAGAAGCCTGGCACTTTTTCCTTGCTCTATTGTTTCCTTGTTTGCTCTCTTGCTTCCTCTTGTCTGCTCCCCCTTAACCTTCTAAACCATAATTGTAAGTTTCCTGAGGCCTTTACCAGAATGAGATGCTGGCACCATGCTTCCTGTACATCCTGCAGAACCCTGAGCCAATTAAACCTCTTTTCTTTATAAATTATCCAGTCTTAAGTATTTGCTTATGGCAATGCAAAGAGACTAACACAGAAAATTGGTGCCAAAGAATGGAGAGTTGCTATAAAGATACTTGAAACTGTGGATTGGCTTTGGGTCTGGGTAATGGGCAAAGGGTGGAAGAGTTTAGAGGGCTCAGTCACAGGGGTGGAGGGTTGGAAGAGCTTATAGGTTGGAAGAATTTAGAGGGCTCAGAAGAAGACAGGAAGATGAGGGAAACTTTAGAACTTCTTAGAGACTTGTTAATTGGCTGTGACCAAAATACTGATAGTGATATAGACAGTAAAGGCCAGGCTGATGAAGTCTCAAATGGAAATGAGGGAGTTATTGAGAATTAAAGTAAAGGTCACCTGTGTTGCACCCTCGCAAAGAACTTGGCTGCATTATATCCATGTCCTGGGGGTCAGTGGAAGTTTGAACTTAAAAGTGATGATCTAGGGTATCTGACAGAAGAAATTTTTAAGCAGCAATGGATTTCAGAAGTGGTCTGATTGCAGTGAGTCATGGTAGCACCATTTCACTCCAACCTGGGTGACAGAGTGAGACCCTTGTTTCAAAAAAAAAAAAAAGAAGTTGCCTAGTTGTATCTAACAATCTATGATCAGATATGGGAGCAAATAAATGACGTTGAAACTTATAACTAAAAGGAAAGCATAGTGTATTCATCTGGAAAATTCACAACCTGGCCACATGGTAGAGAAGGAAAGAGCATTTTCAAGAGAGGAATACAAGCAGGCTATGGCTGCAAAACGACCACTTGCTAGAGAGATTTACATGACTGAAAGGGAGTCAGGTGCTAATATCCAAGACAATGGAAAAAAGATGTCAAAGTCATTTCGGAAATCTTCAGGGCAACACCTACCATCACAGAACCTGAGGTCTAGGAGGAAAGAATGGTTTTGAGACCAGGCCCAGGCACCACTGTCCTGTGCTACCAGTCACAGTAGAAGACTACTGTCCTGATCCCTGCTGCTTCAGCTCCAGTCATAGCTCAAAGGGCCCCAGGTTTACCTGGGGCTGCTGCTTTGGAGAGTGCAAACCATAAGTCATGGTGGCTTCCATGTGGTGTTATGCCTGCAGGTGCACAGAATGCTACCAAGCCTCCTTCACTTTTGCCTCACTACCAAGCAGAAGTGAAGGAGGCTTGGTAGCATTTACTTAGATTTCAGAGGATGTATGGAAAAGCCTGCATACCCAGGCAGAAGCCTGATGCAGGGGTGGAGCCCTTGCAGAGAACCTCTGCTAGGTCAGGGCTGAGGGCAAATGTAGGGTTGGAGCTTCCACACAGAGTCCCCACCAGGGAATTGTATAGTGGAGCTATGGGAAGGGGGCCATCATCCTCTATTCTAAAGAATGGCATTGCCCCCTGTGCCTGGAAAAGACATAGGAGCTCAACTCCAAGCCATGAAAGCAGACACGGGGGCTGCACCCTGTAAAACCACAGGGGTGAAGCTGCCTTGGGAGCACACCACTTGCACAGTGTGCCCTGGATGTGAAACATGGAGTCAAAGATTATGCTGGAGCTTTAAAATTTAATGTCTGTTTTGCTATGTTTTGAATTTGTGTGGGGCCTATTGCTCCTTGCATTTGCTTGATTTCTCCCTTTTGAAATTGGAACGTTCACTCAATCCCTGTACAACCATTGTATCTTGGAAGTAAATAGTTTGTTTATCTTAAAGGCCTGTAGGTGGAAGGAGCTCTACTTGAGTCTCAGATGAGACTTTGGACTTTGGAACTCTTGAATTGATGCTGGAATGAATTGAGACTTTTGGGGACTACTTGAAGGGGATGACTGTATTTTGCAATGAGAGAAGGACATGAGATTTGGTGGGGGTTGGGGGAAGTGGCTGAATCATATACTTTGGATGTTTTTCCCCTCCAAATCTCATGTAGAGATGTAATCTCCAATGCTGGAGGTGGGGACAGGTGGGTGGGAGGTGTTTAAGTCATGGGGGTGGATTTCTCATGAATGACTTGGTGCCCTCTTTGAGGTAATAAATGAATTATCATTGAGTTCACATGAGATCTGGTTGTTTAAAAGAGAGTGACACTTCCCCCAATATTTCTTCCTCTCTTGCCATGTGGTATTCCAGCTCCTTCTTCATGTTCTGCCATGATGTGCTACCTGAGGCCCTCACCAAAAACAGATGCCAGCACCATGCTTCCTGTATAGCCTGCAGAAACATACATCAAAATAAACCTATTTTCTTTAGAAATTACCCAGTCTCACATATTTCTTTATAGCAGTGCAAATAGATTAACACAAAGCGTGTTTAATTTCCAATTATAATAGCAAATGCATCTATTTCTCTTTACAGTTCTGTCCAGTTTTGCCTCATGTACTTTGATGCTCTGTTGTTAGGTGCATATATGTTAAACAATGTTATATCCTCTTGGAGGATTGGCTGCTTTATATTACAAAATGCTGCTCTTTATCTCTGATAACTTTTCCTGGTCTAAGGTTTACTTTGTCTGAAATTCATATATCCACTCTAGCTATCTTTTGATTAGGGTTATCATAATATTTATCTATCGCTTTAACTTAATTTTTAAAATATATATCTTTTTAATTTTTCCATAAGTTATTAGGGTACAGGTGGTATTTGGTTATGTAAGTTCTTTAGTGGTGATTTGTGAGATTTTGGTGTGCCATCACCAGAGCAGTATACACTGCACCATATTTGTAGTCTTTTCTCCTTTGCCACCCTCTCACCACCCTTACCCCCAAGTCCCCAAGTCCCTTGTGTAATTCTTTTTTTTTTTTAAATTATACTTTAAGTTCTGGGATACATGTGCAGAACACACAGGTTTGTTACATAGATATACCTATGTCATGGTAGTTTGCTGCACCCATCAACTCACCATCTACATTAGATATTTCTTCTAATGCTGTCCTTCCCTTAGCCCTCTGCCCCCTACCAGGCCCTGGTGTGTGTGATGTTCCCCTCCCTATGTCCATGTGTTCCCATTGTTTAGCTCCCATTTATGAGCAAGAAAATGCATTGTTTGGTTTTCTGTTCCTGTATTAGTTTGCTGAAAAAGATGGTTTCCAGCTTCATCCATGTCCCTACAGAGGACATGAACTCATCCTTTTTTATGGCTGCAGAGTATTCCATGATGTATATGTGCCACATTTTCTTTATCCAGTCTATCATTGATGAACATTTGGGTTGGTTCCAAGTCTTTGCTATTGTGAACAGCACTGCTATATACATACGTGTGCATGTGTTTTTATAGTAGAATGATTGATAATCCTTTGGGTATATACCTAGTAATGGGATTGCTGGGTCAAACGGTATTTCTGGTTCTAGATCCTTAAGGAATCACCACACTGTCTTCCACAATGGTTTAACTAATTTATACTCCCACCAACAGTGTAAAAGTGTTCCTATTTCTCCACATCCTTTCCAGCATCCATTGTTTCCTGACTTTTAATGATCACCATTCTAACTGGCATAAGATAGTCATTGTGGTTTTGATTTGCATTTCTCTAATGATCAATGATGAGGAGCTTATTTTCATATGCTTGTTGGCTGAATAAATGTCTTCTTTTGAGAAGTGTCTGTTCATATCCTTTGCCCACTTTTGGATGGGATTATGTTTTTTTTTCTTGTAAATTTAAGTTCTTTGTAGATTCTGGATATTAGCCCTTTGTCAGATGGATAGATTGCAAAAATTTTCTCCCATTCTGTAGGTTGCCTATTCACTCTGATGATAGTTTCTTTTGCTGTGCAGAAGCTCTTTAATTAGATCCCATTTGTCTATTTTGGCTTTTGTTGTCATTGCTTTTGGTGTTTTAGTCATGAAATCTTTGCCAATGCCTATGTCCTAAATGGTATTGCCTAGGTTTTCTTCTAGGGTTTTTATGGTTTTAGGTCTTATGTTTAAGTCTTTAATCCATCTTGAGTTATTTTTGTATAAGGTATAAGAAAGGGTCCAGTTTCAGTTTTCTGCATATGGCTAGCCAGTTTTCCCAACACTATTTGTTAAATAGACAATCGTTTCCCCATTGCTTGTTTTTATCAGTTTTGTCAAAGATCAGATGGTTGTAGATGTGTGGCGTTATTTCTGAGGCCTGTGTTCTGTTCCATTAATCTATATATTTGTTTTGGTACCAGTACCATGCTGTTTTGGTTACTGTAGCCTTGTAGTATACTTTGAAGTCAGGTAATGTGATAACTCCAGCTTTGTTCTTTTTGCTTAAGAATGTCTTCACTATATGAGCTCTTTTTTGATTCCCTATGAAATTTAAAGTAGTTTTTCCTAATTTCTTGAAGAAAGTCAATTAGGTAGCTTGATGGGGATAGCATTGAATCTATAAATTACTTTGGGGAGTAAGGCTATTTTCATGATGTCGATTCTTCCTAACCACAAACATGGAATGTTTTTCCATTTCTTTATATCTTCTTTTATTTCCTGGAGCAGTGATTTTTAGTTCTCCTTGAAGAGGTTCTTCACATCCTTTGTAGGTTGTATTCCTAGGTGTTTTATTCTTTTTGTAGCAATTGTGAATAGGAGTTCACTCATGATTTGGCTCTCTGTTTGTCTATTATTGGTGTATAGGAATGCTTGTGATTTTTGCACATTGATTTTGTATCCTGAGACTTTGCTGAAGTTGTTTATCAGCTTATGGAGATTTTGGGCTGAGACAATCATGTCATCTGCAAACAGAGACACTTTGACTTCCTCTCTTCCTGTTTGAATATCCTTTATTTCTTTCTTTTGCCTGATTGCCCTGGCCAGAATTTCCAATACAATGTTGAATAGGAGTGATGAGTGAGGGCACTCTTGTCCTGTGCTGGTTTTCAAAGGGAATGCTTCCAGCTTTGGCCCATTCAGTATGATACTGGCTGTAAGTTTGTCATAAATAGCTCTTATTATTTTGAGATACATTCCACCAATACCTAGTTTATTGAGAGTTTTTAGCATGAAGCGGTGTTGAAGTTTTTCAAAGGCCTTTTCTGTTATCTATTGAGATAATCATGTGGTTTTTGTCATTGGTTCTGTTTACATGATGGATTACTTTTATTAATTTGCATATGTTGAACCATCCTTACATCCCAGGGATGAAGGTGACTTGATCATGGTGGATAAGTGCTTTGATGTACTGGTGAATTCTGTTTGCCAGTATTTTAGTGAGGATTTTTGCATTGAAGTTTATCAGGAATATGGGCCTGAAATTTTCTTTTTTTGTTGTGTCTCTGCCAGGTTTTGGTATCAGGATGATGCTGGCCTCATTAAATAAGTTAGGGAGGAGTCCCTCTTTTTCTATTGTTTGGAATAGTTTCAGAAGGAATGGTACCAACTCCTCTTTGTACCTCTGGTAGGATTTGGCTGTGAATCTGTCTGGTCCTGGGCTTTTTTTAGTTCATAGGCTATTAATTACTGCCTCAATTTTCGAACTGGTTATTGGTCTATTCAGGAATTTGATGTTTTTCTGATTTAGTCTTGGGAGGATGTATGTGTTCAGAAATTTATTCACTCTTCCAGATTTTCTAGTTTATTTGTGTAGAGCTATTTGTAGTATTCTCTGATGGTAGTTTTTATTTCTGTGGGATCAGTGGTGATATTCCTTTATCATCCTTTATGGTGTCTATTTGATTCCTCTCTCTTTTCTTCTTTATTAGTCTGGCTAGTGATCTTTCTGTTTTGTCAATCTGTTCAAAAACCAGCTCCTGGATTCACTGATTTATTTTTGAAAGGTTTTTCATGTCTCTATCTTCTTCAGTTCTGACCTGATCTTAGTTATTTCTTGTCTTCTGCTAGCTTTTGGATTTGTTTGCTCTTGCTTCTCTAGTTCTTTTAATTGTGATGTTAGGGTATTGATTTGAGATCTTTCTAGCTTTCTGATGGGGGCATTTAGTGCTATAAATTTCTCTCAACAATGCTTTAGTTGTGTCTCAGAGATTCTGGTACGTTGTGTCTTTGTTCTTATTGGTTTCACAGAACTTCTTTATTTCTGCCTTAATTTTGTTATATCCCCAGTAGCCATTCAGAAGCAGGTTCTTCATTTTCCATGTAGTTGTGTGGTTTTGAGTGAGTTTCTTAATCCCGAGTTCTAATTTTATTGCCCTGTGGTCTGAGAGACTGATATTTGTTCTTTTGCATTTACTAAGGAGTGTTTTACTTCCAAGTATGTGGTCAATTTAGGAATAAGTGCCATGTGGTGCTGAGAAGAATGTATATTTTATTGATTTGGGGCAAAGAGTTCTGTAGATGTCTACTAGGTCTGCTTGGTTCAGAGCTAAGTTCAAACCCTGAACATTCTTATTAATTTTCTGTATCATTGAACTTTCTAATCGTTACAGTGGGATGTTAAAATCTCTCATTATTACTGTTTAGGAGTCTAAGTCTCTTTGCAGTTTTCTAAAAACTTGCTTTATGAATCTAGGTGCTCTTGTATTGGGTGCATATATATTTAGGATAGTTAGTTCTTCTTGTTGCATTGATCTCTTTATGATTATATAATGCTCTTCTTTGTCTTTTTTGATCTTTGTTGATTTAATGTTGTTTTTGTCAGAGACTAGAATTGCAACCCCTGCTTTTTCCTCCCCCCCATTTATTTGGTAAATATTTCTCAATTTCTTTATTTTGTTCCTATGTGTGTCTGCATTGAGATGAGTCTCCTGAATACAGCACACTGATAGATCTTGACTCTTTATCCAATTTGCCAGTTTGTGTCTTTTAATTAGGGTATTTAGCCTGATTACATTTAAGGTTAATATTGTTATGTGCGAAGTTAATTCTGTCATTATGATGCTAGCTGGTTAGTTTGCCTGTTAATTGATGAAGTTTCTTCATAGTGTCAATGGTCTTTACAATTTGGTATGTTTTTGCAGTGGCTGGTACCAGTTTTTCCTTTTCATATTTATTGCTTCCTTAAGGAGCTCTTGTAAGACAGGCCTGGTGGTGACAAAATCTCTCAGCATTTGCTTGTTCATAAAGGATTTTATTTCTTCTTCACTTATGAAGCTTAGTTTGGCTGGATATGAAATTCTAGGTTCAAAATTCTTTTCTTTAAGAAAGTTGAATATTGGCCCCCACTCTCTTCTGGCTTGTAGAGTTTCTGCAGAAAGATCTGCTTTTAGTCTAATGGGCTTTCCTTTGTGTGTAACCCGATTTTTCTTTCTGGCTGCCCTGAACATTTTTTTTCTTCATTTCAACCTTGGTGAATCTGATGATTATATGTCTTGGGGTTGCTCTTCTCAAGGAGTATCTTTGTGATGTTCTCTGTATTTTCCGAATTTGAATGTTGGCCTGTCTTGCTAGGTTGGGGAAGATCTCCTGTATAATATCCTAAAGAATGTTTTCCAACTTGGTTCTGTTTTCCCAATCACTTTTAGGTACACCAATCCAACATAGGTTTCACATAGTCACATATTTCTTGAAGGCTTTGTTCATTCCTTTTCATTCTTTTCCCTCTAGTCTTGTCTTCATGCTTTATTTCATGAAGTTGATCTTTAATCTCTGATATCCTTTCTTTTGCTTGATGGATTTGGCTATTGATATTTGTGTATGCTTCACGAAGTTCTTGTGCTGTGTTTTCAGCTCCATCAGGTTGTTTATGTTCTCTGAACTGGTTATTCTAGTTAGCAATTCTTCTAATCTTTTTTCAAGGTTCATAGCTTCCTTACATTGGATTAGAACATGCTCCTTTAGCTCAGAGGAATTTGTTATTACTCACCTTCTGAAGACTACTTCTGTCAGTTTGTCAAACTCATTCTTTGTCCAGTTTTGTTTCCTTGCTGGAGAGGAGTTGTGATCCTTTGGAGAAGAAGAGGTATTCTGGTTTTTGGAATTTTCAACATTTTTTCACTATTTTTTCCTCATCTTCATGGATTTATCTACCTTTGGTCTTTTGATGTTGGTGACCTTCGGATGGGGTTTTTGGTGATATCCTTTTTGTTGATGCTATTTCTTTTTGTTTGCTAGTTTTCCTTCTAACAGTCAGACCCCTCTTCTGCAGGTCTGCTGGAGTTTGCTGGAGGTCCCCTCCAGATCCTGTTTGCCTAGGTTCTACCAGAATAGGCTGCAGAACAGTAAAGATTGCTGCCTGTTTCTTACTCTGGAAGCTTAGTCCCAGAGGGGCAGCCACCAGATGCCAGTTGGTACTCTCCTGTATGAGGTGTCTGTTGACCCCTGGTGGGAGGTGTCTCCCAGTCAGGAGGCAGTGGGGTCAGGGACCCACTTGAGGAAGCAGTCTGTCCCTTAGCAGAGCTTGAGCACTGTGCTGGGGATCCACTGCTCTCTTGTGAGCTGGCAGACAGGAATGTTCAATTCTACTGAGGCTGCACCTACAGCCACCCCTTCCCCCAGATGCTCTGTCGAGGGAGATGGGAGTTTCATCTATAAGTCCCTGACTGGGGCTGCTGCCTTTCTTTCAGAAATGCCCTGCCCAGAGAGGAGGAATCTAGAGAGGCAGTCTGGCTACAGTGGCTTTGCTAACCTGCAGTGGGCTCCACTCAGTTCAAACTCCTGGGAGCATTGTTTACACTGTGAGGGGAAAACCACCTACTTAAGCCTCAGTAATGGTGGATGCTTCTCCCTCCACTAAGCTCCAGCATCGCAGGTTGACTTCAGACTGCTGTGCCGGCAGTGAGAATTTCAAGTGAGTGGATCTTAGGTTGCTGTACTCCATGGGGGTGGGATCCACTGAGCTAGTCCACTTGGCTCCCTCGCTTTAGCCCCCTTCCATGGGAATTAATGGTTCTGTCCTACTGGCTTTCCAGGCACAACTTGGGGTTTGAAAAAAACTCCTTCAGCTAGCTTGGTGTCTGCCCCAACAACCACCCAGTTTTGTGGTTGAAACCCAGGGCCCTGGTGGTGTAGGCACCTGAGGGAATCTTCTGGTCTGCAGGTTGCAAAGACCACGGGAAAAGCATAGTATCTGGATCAGAATGCACTGTTCCTCATGGCACAGTCCCTCATGTCTTTCCTTGGCTAGAGTAGGGAGTTCCTCAATCCCTTGTACTTCCTGAGTGAGATGATGCCCCACCCTGCTTCAGCTTGCCCTCTATGGGCTGTGCCCACTGTCTAACCAGTCTTAATGAGAAGCAGGGTACCTCAGTTGGAAATGCAGAAATCACCCACCTTCTGTGTTAATCTCACTGGGACCTGCAGACGGGAGCTGTTCCTATATTTGGCCATCTTGTTTCAAATTCCTATTGTATCATTCTTATGCCTTTGCATCCTGATAGCTTAGCTTTCACATATAAGTGATAACATACAATGTTTGGCTTTCCATTCCTGAGTTACTTCACTTAGAATAATAGTTTCCAATCTCACCCAAGTTGCTGCAAATGCCATTAATTCATTTTTCTTTACGGCTGAGTATTATTCCATTATATAAATATACCATGGTTTGTCTATCCACTCATTGATTGATGGGCATTTGGATTGGTTCTATGATTTTGCAATTGCAAATTGTGCTGCTATAAACGTGCACGTGCAAGTATCTTTTTCATATAATGACTTCTTTTTCTCTGGGTGTATATGCAGTAGTGAGATTGCTGGATCACATAGTAATTCTACTTTTAGTTCTTTAAGAAACCTTCGCACTGTTTTCCACAGTGGTTGTACTAGTTTACATTCCCACCAGCAGTGTATAAGTGTACCCTGTACACTGCATCCACACCGACATCTACTGTTTTTTGATTTTTTGATTATGGCCATTCTTGCAGGAGTAAGGCAATATCATATTGTGGTTTTGATTTTCATTTCCCCGATCATCAGTGATGTTGAACATATTTTCATATGTTTCTTGGCCATTTGTATATCTTCTTTCAAGAATTGTCTATTCATGTCCTTAGCCCATTTTTGATGGAATTGTTTTTTCTTTTTTATTACTGATGTTTGAGTTTATTGTAGATTTTGGATATTAGTTCTTTGTCAGGTGTATAGATTGTGAAGATTTTCTCCCACTCTGTGGCCCCACCTTTCTCATGGATCCAAGAAGAGTTGTTAATTTTTCAGTTTGTTCATCTTTTCTCCCTCAGCTTTATTGAATCACACTTGACAAATAAAAATGGTGTATATTTAAGGATTACAAGGTGATGTAAAATAATTAGTATAATCAAGTTAATTAGTATATTCATTACCTAGTACTGATTTATTTTTGTGGCGAGAACACTTAAGATCAACTCTCTGAGAAAAGTTCAAGTATAGAATATAGTAATCTTAACTATAGATACCATACTATACATCATCTCTGCATGAAGATGCATGCAAAACTCACTTTGCAACTGGGAAAACTGAGTCTCAGGTGAGTGAATAAACTCCACTAATTGCTGAGTAGCATCATGCACAAATCAAGATCCTGTTTACTACAGTTCATTAACGTACTTGCATCTCCAACTTTTGTGGTATTTTCCACAACTTCTAGTACAGAACTGGGCATGCAGTGGATATTTATTATAATTTCTAAAAAGCATTTTATAAAACATGGCAAGTATTTGTAAAATATCTTATGGTTTACAAGAACATTCAGGTCTACTCTTTTTTTATTAAAATGCTTGCTAAGGTTTTGGATAAATGAATGGACACATATAGTTTTAAAATAGAATTTGGGTGTTTGCACCAGTGTCCTTTCAAACTCCCTAAATATTCAGGGGACCAATATTTTGGTCTTTGCTCATGAATAGCCTGCATCTCCAGTCCATTTAAAAATCATACCTTGGTTCCTCACTCCCACATCCATCCTCGTTTTCAGCATCCAACCTCATCTTGTAGAGTGATAAGGCCACTCAGAAAACACTTGGTTTTAATATTGCTTCTGCCACTGACTACCAAGGGGAACTTTAGTAAGTCATTTCTCTGGGTTTCAATATCTGTGTATGAAAAAGGAGAAAGCTGGACTAGACTGGTGGGCAAATACAAGGCAAACATATACATCTCTCCTCATTGTGCACAAGCCAGACATTGCTAATTGGTCATGCAATGTCCTTCCCACTGTATTTGGATACAGTCTTAGACTCTTTCTGAATCCAGAATTCCAGGCAGCCATTACAAATTAGCCAGGATTAGCACTCAAGATAAAACGGATTAGATATCTTGGCACTAGATGACATTCAAGTTTCCTTCCAGCTCTGCAATTCTGTGGTTTTCTGGTTTTAAAAGCTGGGTTGCATGAATCTCATCCTTCAGCCTGTTACATGAGGACGATCCCAAAGTTGGAACTGGCAGCATAACTTGGAATGCCCAGAGCATCAATGGGGCTCAGAAATTTCTCTAAAACTTTCTTAGTTGTTCTTCATTTTGTCTGTACATTAGAGTCACATTGGCAGTCTTTTTTCAAAAGTTGAGGTAAACCTATTTCATACATATGATAAAGTGGAACATTTTAATCTCAGGTGTACAGTTTGATGGATTTTTACATGTATAACATCTGCATAACCACTACCTTAATCAAGATATAGAATATTTCCAGCAGTCAAGGAGGAAACCTTATGTCCCTTCCTATTGACATTTAGAGGTAACCATTGTTCAGTTTTCTGTCACCACAGATGAATTTGACCTGATCTTCAATTCGGTATAACACGTGGGGTCTTTTTTGTCTGGCATCCTTTGCTCAACCTAATGTTTTTGAGATTCATGTGGGTTGTCCAGTGCATTGATAGTTCTTTTATATTGCTGCTTAGTATTTAATTGTTTGAATATGTTACAATTTATCCATTCTCCTGTTGATGGATGACTGAATTACTTCCAGGTTTGGACTATTAACAGTAAAGCTTCTCTGAACATTCTTACACTTGCTATTTTGTGGATCTATGTACTCACTTCTCTCTAAGAGTGAAATTGCTGGGTCTGAGGGTGCATGTACAGTCAACCTCATTATTTATGAATACTGCATTTGTGAATTTGCCTATCTGCTTAAATATATTTGTAGCCTTAAAAATCAATACTCATGGCACTTTCACAGTCATTGATGGACATGTGCAGAGAGGTGATAAATTTGAGTCAAATGATATGCACATTTCCAGTAAGCCTGAACATGACAAGGCCCTGTCTTCTTGTTTCAGTCCTTATACTGTAAACCGCTGTGTTTACAGCGCTAGTGCCCTGTAGTTTACATTTTTGTGTTTTTTTGAAGGACGATTTCACTGTTTTAAATGCTGGCACTAAGTGCACTGTTGAAGTGCTGTGTAGCGCTCCTGAACACAAGAAGGCTGGGATTGTGCCTTCTGGAGAAAACACATGGGTTAGATAAACTTTGTTCTAGGCTTGAGATCAATAATAATGTATCAACACTGTATATTAAGTAAGGGGTCTTTAAATAGAAACACACATAAAACAAGGTTAAGTATTGATTGGCTGAGCAAAGGTTTTTTTTTTTTTTTTTGACAGTGTCTCATTCTGTTGCTGCTGGAGTGCAGTGCCCAAATCACTACTCACTGCAGCCTCAGCCTCCCCCAGGCTCAAGCGCTCCTTTCATCTCAGCCTCCCAAGTAGCTAGGACTACAGGCATACATCAGTGCATCTAAATAATCTTCTAAAAGAATTATGGCAGAGATGGGGGTCTCTGTGTTGCCCAGGCTGGTCTTGAACTCCTGGACTCAAGCAATTCTCCTGCCTCTGCCTTCCAAAATACTAGGATTACAGCCACGAGCCACCGCGCCTGGCTAGCTGACCAAAATCTTGTGATTAAGGCCTGGCAGGCATCTAATCCTGCAGTTCCGCTAGGAGCAAATGGTTCAGTATTCACCAATTCAGTGTTCACTGTGACTTCATAGAACAAATAGCACTGCAGGTTATAACTGACTATATGTTCAATTTTAATGCCTTACAGTTCACTAACATGATTGTATAATCTAGGGAGCTTTAAAAGCTGCCTTGGTCAGGCTATGCCTAGACCAATTAAATTAGCATTTCCGGTAGGGGACCCCAGCATAGGAGTCTTCAAGCTGCTCAAGTGGACCCACTCTATAGCCGACGTTGACCATCACAGGTGGAAATACAGGGAGAGAAGATAGGGCAATCACTACAGAGTGCAGCCTGTCCATAAAGCTGTCACTCAATAAATAATTGTCAATTTTACTTAAGTATGTTCCCTTTGGTTTATTTTTATTCAGTCTTTTACTGTCTTCTCTTTATGGATTGTTCATGCACATAAAAACATACAATGGAAAAAGCAATCTCTTGCCTGGAAAATAAATGACAAGAACTACCCTCGTACCAAGGTGGAACTCTTACTCACAGACCTGGTCTTGATTATAAAGAGCAAACAATGGCTTGACAAACAGAAAGAATCACCTACTAGGCATATGAGCATTTATCATCACCTATGGTTCTGAGCAAAGGGAGGTAGGAAAAGTCTGTGTAGTAATCAGAAAGACACTGCAATGGAAAACAAAGGTGACGATTGATTGTTAGATGCAAAGGAACAGCTCCTTGTCATCAGGAAATCAGTATCTTTTACTCGCAAAACTAGCAGGGCCAATTTTTATGGTGGTCAGCATAAATCTAGCCAAGACAAAAAAATTTTCACTGTCCCAAGATGGTTGGCGCTGTTGTTGAAATTATTATAATCACTCAGTTTAAGGGGTGAAGTTTTAAGAACCACTTCTCCTTTAGCAAGACAGACAGAGCTGTCAAAGCCACCCAGCTTACCTGATTCGCAGGCACCATATGAAGGTACTTAGGTATTTACCTCCAGAATGGAAAACTCCAAACTTTAGTACTCAGAATTGAATTGAAAATTGCTGAAGGGGCGTCTGAGTTCTTGAAGTGTGGTTTCTGGACAAGCAGCATCAGCATTAAGTGGGAACCTGTTAGAAATGGGAATGTTTGCCAGTAAAGTTGTCAGATAAAATACAGGATACTCAGTGAAACTTGAGCTTCACATAAGCAATAATGATATATATATATATATATATATTTTTTTTTTTTGTATAAGTATGTTCTATGCAATACTTGGGACTAAGCACTAAAAATAATGTTGTTCAACTGAAATTCAAACTTACCTGGGAATCCTGTATTTTTATTTGTAAATCTGGTAACCCTACACTCTACACCCCAGACCTACAGAATCAGAAACTCCTAGGGGTGCGGCTCAGTAAGACGTGGTTCAGTGAGCCTTCCAGGTGACTCTGATGTGAGCTGAAGCTTAAGACCCAGTGCTCTAGTTTTTGTTCCCATCTTGCTATTGGTGATAACTCGTTATCTTGTTCCCTTTGTAATTCACATTGGTCAGAGTCCCAATTTTAAAGTGTCACAAATTGACTTCGCCAGATACAGGTGCGTGCTTCAGGGCTCACATCCCCTGGTTTCTGGTGAATGTGCCGTTTGCAGTTCACTGCCACTGTATGGTACCTCTCACCAGACAGACAGTGAGGCTGTCTGTCAACGACCCATGGCAGCCATGGTTATCATCTCCTTTGCCTCCATTACAGCCACGCCACAGTAGCTGTTTGGTTTTCTTTTTTTTTTTTTTTTTGAGACGGGGTTTTGCTCTTGTTACCCCGGCTGGAGTGCAATGGCGCGATCTCGGCTCACCGCAACCTCCGCCTCCTGGGTTCAGGCAATTCCCCTGCCTCAGCCTCCTGAGTAGCTGGGATTACAGGCACGCGCCACCATGCCCAGCTAATTTTTTATATTTTTAGTAGAGACGGGGTTTCACCATGTTGACCAGGATGGTCTCGATCTCTTGACCTCGTGATCCACTCGCCTCGGCCTCCCAAAGTGTGGTTTTCTTACCTCTAAAAGTCCACCAAAGGCTTGTGCCACCTGGATAAAGCGACAGTGAATTAAACAATGCTATCCCAGGCCTCTTTCCACAGCAGGAAATGCCACTTGACTATAGGAACCCATCAATGCAGAGCATCTGAGTAGGCTATGTCTTGAGCAAAATAATTAGGGTCTGCATAATGGTGATAACAGTAACAATAATCATTCAAGGAGCACTTGCTATATACAAAGCATTGTATAAATATGTCCTATGCAGTATTTGTAACTAACATTTAATCTTCACGATAACTTTGTGAATTCAGAACTGTTTTCATCCTTTTAAGGCAAGGAAGTTAAGACTTGGCAAGGGCATGTAAGTTGTTCATAATCTCACAACTATTTAAGAGGAAATAGAAGAGCTAAGACATGAACTCCCGTTTGTCCAAGCCCACAGCTGATGCTCTAAACCATAATGCCTATTTATTTCTTTTGGGGAGAGAGTTTTGTGAGAACCAGTGCCAGGGTAGAAAAGCTGAACTGATGGGAGTTCAGTGTGGACAAGTCTGAGAACTAAAAACTCCAGGGTGATCTAGACATGGGAGGCCTTCTAACTTTTGTAAATTTTACTTCCTGGAACTGTAAAATCCTGGAACAGATTCTTACAGTGAAGATTAGAGAAAAAAAAAATCTTTTGAGTTCTGGCATGGGGAGTCATTTTGAAGTATGCCAGATTATTCACTTCTTCCCAACAAGATCTGCCCTCAAGAGGAACTATTTCAGCAGAGCCTAACCTATGGGGGTTTCATGAGAGGTGATTTGACCTAGGGGAAGAGAAATGCCTCACCCCAGCTTTCTCTAGCCATCCCGTACCACCTTGGGAGTGGGAAAAAACTCGAGAAGCCTTTGTAAAATTTATAGTCAATGATTATAGTTTATATATAAGTGAAATAAATGACAGCAATGCTATAAAGGACTGGAGGGAGGGATTAGGGATATTTTATCATTATAAGGTACTCACACTACTTGTGAAGCAGCATAGCGTTATTTGAAAATGGACTTGGATTAGCTGTAAATGTATATTGCAAACTCGAGCAACCACTAAAACAGGTTTAAAAAGTATAATTGTTGTGCTAATAAAAAAAAATGAAACAAAACGCTCAACTAACACCAGAAAAGGCAGAAAATATGTAGAAAACAAAATGTGTAGAAGCCAAGAAAAAAGGCAATGAATAGAAAACAACAAATATGATCGATATTAATCCAACTATTTCAATAATAATTCAAAATGTTAATGGTCTATACCAATTAAAGGACAGAGATTATCAGAGCGGATCAAAAAACAAAAGCCAACTATATGTCATATATAAGAAACACACTTTAAATATAAAGATGCACATAGATAAAAAGTAAAGTAATGGGGAAAGAAATATGAAACACCAATGAAAAGAAAGACGGAGTAGACATATAACTTCAGAGAAAGTAGACTAGAGATCAAGAAAAGTTATCAGGGTAAAGAGGAGCATTACATAACGATAAAGAGGTCAGTTTTCCAAAAAGTCATAGCAATCCTTAATCTGCGATCTCCTAACAACAGAGCATCAAAATATGTGAGGCTAAAACTGATAGAACTGTAAAGAAGAATAGATTAATCCACTGTTATAATGGATGATTTTAATATTTCTCTATCAGAAATGGACAGACACAGCAGGCAGAAAATCAGTAAGGACAATGTTGAACTCAACAGTACCATCAATCAACTGGATATAATCGACATCTATGGACTACTTCATCCGACAACAGCAGAACACACATTCTTCTCAAGCTCACATAAAATATTCAGCAACATAGGCCACATTCTGACCCTAAAACACACATTAACAAATTTAAAAGAATAGAAATAATAAATTTAAGCTCTCAGACAGCCATGTAATTAAATTGGAAAGCAATAACAGAAAGATAGATAGAAAATCCCCAAATAGTTGCAGATTAAATATCATGCGTTTAAGTAACTTATTAGTCAAAAAGAAATCTCAAGAGAAATTTAAAAATTCTTTGAACTGAAAAAAATGAAAGCACAACTTGTCAAGATCTGTGGGATATAGTGAAAGCAATACTCACAAAATTCATAGCATTGCATGACTGTTTTAGAATAGAAGAAAGATCCGAAATCAACAATCTAAGCTTCCTCATCAGGAAACTTAAAAAGGAGAGAAAATTAAGTGCAAAGTAAGACCATTTTTGGTCTTATAAAAATAATAAAAATTAAAGTGGAAATCAATGAAATTGAAAAGAAAATCAATAGAGAAAATCACGAAAACAAAAGGTAGTTCTTGGAAAACATTAAAATTGATCAGCCTCTAGTTAGGCTAACTAAGGAAAAAGGAGAGAACAAATTATTAATATCAGAAATAAAAGCAAGATATCTCTACAGAGCTCATGGACATTGAAAGAGTAATAAAAATTACTATAAACAATTTCTATATTCACAAATTCAACAACCTGGATAAAATGAACCAATTCCTTGAAAGATATAGTCTGCTAAGAGTCACATAAAAATAGACAATCGGAATAAGCCTTTGTCTATTAAAGACATTGTATCAATAATTAATAACCTCTCCAAAGAGAAAGTACCAGGTCCAGATGGATTCATCAGCAAATTCTACCAAACCTTTAAGGAAGAAATTATATCAATTTTTCCCTCTCTTCCAGAAGATACAAGGAAAGGGAATACTTCCTAACTAATTCTATGATGCCAGTATTACCCTGATAACTAAACAAAATAAAGATATTATCAGAAAACCAAAGACCAGTATTGCTCATGAATATATAATAGAAGCAAAAATCCTTGAAAAATATTAGTAAATTAAATCCAACAATGTATAAAAAGACTTATGCACCATGACCAAGTGGGATTTATTCTAGGTATGCAAGGCTGGTTCAACAGTTGAAAATTAATTAATGTAAAGCATCACATCAATAGAAGAAGAAAATCACATGATCATATCAATATATACAGAAAAACATTTGACAAACTCTAACACCCATTCATGATTAAATAAAACCTCTCAGCAAACTAAGAATAAAGAAGAATTTCCTTAACTTGAAAAATAACACCTACAAAACCCTACAGCTAACATCATATTCAATGGTGAAGAAACAAAAAGCTTTCTGTTAAGATTAGGAACAAGGCAAGGATGCTTTCTCTTACTACTCCTTTTCATCATCAAACTGGAAGTCCCAGGTAAGGCCATAAGGCAAGAAGAGGAGAAAAAAAAGGCACATGTTGGGAAAGAATCAAAAAAAGGTCTTTGCTAACTGACGAATGGTTATCTGGAATCTATGAAAAAATCCTCCTGGAACTAATGTCATAGCAAGATGGCAGGATACAAGGTTTATATATAGTCAGTCACTTTCCTATATAACAGCAATAAACAAGTGAAATTTGAAATAAAAAATACTTTACTATTTACATTAGCACACCCCAAAACAAAGTACTTAGCTATAAATCTAACAAAATATGTATGAGACATAAATGAGGAAGACTACAAAACGGATGAAAGAATGAAAGAAATGCAGAGAAATGCCATGTTGATATGGGAAGACTCAATATGTCAGTTCCTTCCAATTGGATCTGTAGAGTCTATGTAATCCCAATAAAAATCCTAGCAAGTTATTTTGTGGATATCAACAAACTCATTCTAAAGTTTATGTGGCGAGATAAAAGACTCAGAATAGCCAACACAATAGTGAAGGGGAAAAAACAAGTGAGGAAACTGACACTACCCACTTTAAGACTTAGTATAATGCTATAGCAACAAAGACAGTGAGGCATTGGTGAACGAATGGACAAATACTCTAACGGAATAGAATAGAGAGACCAGAAATCGACCCTCATACGTATAGTCAGTTACTGTTTGACCAAGAAGTAACGATAGTCTTTACAGCGAATGATGCTGGAATAACCGGACATCCACATGTGCCGTCCCCTGCCCTGCCCCCACTAATAAAAATAATCTAGACACAGACCTTACAACCTCAACAAGAACTAACTCAAATGGGATCGCTGTACTAAATATAAAATGCAAAACTTTAAGAGTACTAGAATACAACATAGGAGGAAACCTGGATGACCTTGGGGTATGGTCATGACTTTTTATATATAACACCAAAAGCATAATTCATGAAAAAAAACTGATATGCTGGACTTCATTAACATCAAAATTTCTGCTCTGTGAGAGACATTGTTAAGACAATGAGAAACATGCCGCAAACTAGGAGAAAATATTTGCAAAAGATATATCTGTTAAAGGATCGTTATTCAAAACCTACAAAAAGCTTTCAAAACTCAACAAGAAAATGAATAACCTGTGGGAAAAAGAGGCAAAAGACCTGAACAGACAGCTCACCCAAAATATATATACATATGACACATAAACATCTAAAAAGGTGCTTTATATTGTAAGTGAATAGGGAATTGCCAATTAAAAAAAAAATGACTTACCCCTAAACGTCTGTTAGAATGGTGAAGACACAAAATACTGGCAAGACCAAATGCTGGCTGGGATGTGTAGCAATAGGAACACTCATTTATTACTGATGGAAATGCAAAATGGTACAGCCACTTTGGAAGACAATTTGTCAGTTTCTTACAAATAATCTTACCATACAATCTAGCAATTATGTCTTGGTATTTACCCAAATGAGCTGAAAACTTATGTTCACACAACAACCTGCGTATGAAGGTTGATAACAGCCTTATTTTTAATTGCAAAACCTTGGAAGCAACCAAGATGTCTTTCAGCAGGTGAATGAATAAATAAGCTGGGGTACATCCAGATAGCGGTGTATTATTCAGTGCCAAGAAGCTATCAAACCATGAAAAGACGTGGAGGAAATTTCAGTGCATGATACTAGGTGAAATAAACCCTAAAAGTGCACATACTATATTGATTTTTCAACTATATGACTGATATGGTTTGGCTGTGTCCCCGCCCAAATTTCATCTTGAATTGTAGCTCCCATAATCCCCATGTGTTGTGGGAGGGACCTGGTGGGAGGTAATTTAACCATGGGGGCAGATTTTCCCATGCTGTTCTTGTGATGGTGAATAAGTCTCGTGAGATCTGATGGTTTTATAAAGTGGAGTTCCCCTGTACCTGCTCTCTTGCCTGCCACCATGTAAGATATACCCTTGCTCCTCCTTCACCTTCCACCATGATTGTGAGGCCTCCCCAGCCACGGAACTGTGAATCAATTAAACTTATTTCTTTTGTAAATTACCCAGTGTTGGGTATGTCTTTATTAACAGCATGAGAATGGACTAATACAATAACACTTTGGAAAAAGCAAATCTGCCAGTGATTTCCTAGAGTTGGGGGGTGAGAAGGATGGGTAGACAGAGCACAGAGGAATTTTAGGGCAGTGAGATTTTTCTGCATGACACTGTAGTGGTGGATACATGCCATTATACATTTGTCCAAACACAAAGAATGTACAACAGTAAGAGTGAACCCTGATGTAAACTTTGGATTTTGGGTGATTATGATGTGTCAACATGGGTTGGTTCATGGACTGTAACACATAAACCAATTTGGTGAAGAATTCAGGGAGGCTGTGCATGTGCAGGGGCAGTGGATACATGGGAACTGTACTTCCTACCCACTCTTGCTGTGAATCTAAAGCTGCTCTAAAAAATAGTCTATTAAACACACACACACACACACACACACACACACACACACACACACACGCAAAATTAGCCAAGATGAACTTGAACACTGCAGTAACAGTGTTTTACCCAGCCCTTGGAGTGTTGAAGGATGGTATCTATGCTTGATACTTTCAACATTGAAATACAAAATCTGAAAGATTTTTATACCCAGAAATATGAGGACAATGGCATGTATTTTCCTTTAGGCCTTATTCTTTCCAAAGAAAGGTAGGATAGAAAAATGAAATGAGGAATCACCTAGTATTAATGGTATTAGATTAGGATATTAGAAGGGGAGTTATCAGATTGTATGGTTTATCAATTTTTGTGGACAGGTGAGACTAGGGTCAGAACTAATACATCTGAGCCGTGTCATTTATCTTAGTTTTGTTTCTCCCAGAAGCTGAGCCTGAGACAAGGATTCAGGTTCAAAGACTTTATTTGGGAAATGAAAGGAATCCCAGTAGGGGAGTGAAGAAGTACTGCAAAAAGGGGAAGTGTGTTCTCAACTCAGCCACTGCTGTGGGCAATTGGAACTTGAGTTTGCTGGGGAAACTGTAAGCCAGTCTGAAAAAGGCTGGAAGAGTGAGTTATTGTATCAATATTTTGAAGGATCTCAAAGTCAAATAAAATATAGGAATCAAACTCTAAAATTAAAATGTTTTATTTTGGAGGAAAGAGTTGCAATTTGGGACATATGTGCAGACCGATTGGTCTTTGGTATGCCCAAAGGACAAAGAGAAGATTAGAGGTTATGTAAAAAAAGGAATGTTATGTATTTCTCTTTGAGAAATTTCATTGACACTAGTAAGGTTTTGAGGAGCTGGCAAGTTCTGATAGGTAAGTGACTTTAGTGGGCAAATTAGTCTTAGTTGCAGTAGGTCATCTCAGCAGCCATTAGATAAAATTGCTTTCAGGTTACAGCACGCTGCAGAGAATTACATTTTCGGAGTAATGTTTTATGCCCTGAGTACCTTTTGCCCTGGCCTTTAGATTCTGTTTTAGTTTTAGATTAATTAGCTTTGCCTGGAGTGTGGCGGGGTAGGTCATAGAAAGCTTCACAAAGCAGATGATATTGAAGAGGGGTCATGGTGAAAGTTTTAGGGTCAAGAGATGAAGAGTCTTCCAAACAGAGTAAGTAGCATGTGGAAAGGTATGGACGCGGGAAACAGCATAGTAAGTCTAGGGACAGTACCCCACCTGGTCCTCTGGTCACCTGGTCTTCTAATGCTATGGAAGTCTCGGGCTTGAGAGGAGGCAGGGAGTCTGGGGGAGGGAGGGATGGAGGGATGGACCACAGCCAGTCACATAATGTCTTATTTGTCTGGATTTTGCTTTATAAGTAAGGAGGTGGCATGAAAGTGTTTTAAATAAGGTCAGATCTGCATTTTAAGAAGACCATTTTGGCCATGTGGAGGGTGACTTGGAAGGGCCAAGGTGGGGTGGTGGTTGGGGTAGAGCGTGCAGGAGGGACATGGAGGCAGAGAGGCTGGCAGAAGACTCTGGGAAGAGCCGAGGGTGATGGGGACTGCTGGGAGGAAAGAATGCAGGATTCATGGGATAAAGGAGCACCAGAGAGGGAGGAGTTGAGATGGTGTTAATTCCTGTTTCAACAACAGTAGCAATGCTGTGTGGTGGTTATTAACTTTTCTTTTAACTTTTAAATTTTGACGTGGTTTTAGATTTTCAGAAAAGTTGTGAGGTTTTCTTTTTCTGTTTGAAAATAAGTTGCAGATGTGATATCTACTGTAGACTGAATGTGTCCCCAAATCCATGTGTTTAAATGCTAACCCCCACTGTGATGATATTAGGAAGTTGGTAAGTGATTAGGTCGGAGAGTGGAGCCCTCATTAATGAGATTAGTGGCCTTATAAAATAGGCCTGAGAGAGTGCCCCTGCCCCTTCCACCATTCAAAGACACAGCCAGCAAGAAGGCACTGTCTACAAACCAGCAAGAGAGCCCTCACCTGACATCAACTCTACTGATACCTTTATCTTGACTCTCAGCCTCCTGCACTGTAAAAAACAAATTTCTGTTTTTCATAGGCCACCCAGTCTATAATACTTTGTTATAGAAGCCCAAATAGACTGAAACAGTACCGCTTTGCATTTTTACTTATTGTTTTTCCCTAAAACAAAAATTACGGAACACTTGCACAATTATGAAAATCAGGAAATCAAATATTTATAAAATACTATTATTTAAACTATAGACATGATTTGGATGTTGGTCCCTCATAGCAAGAATAAACAAACAAATAAATAAATAAACCAAGAAATGAAACAAAAAAATTCTGGCTGCCACATTGAGTTCAGCTGTCATGTTTCTTTGGCTTCCTGTAATCAGGAACAGTACCTAGACTTTCTCTGTCTTTCATCTCATGTATATATACATATATACTTTTTAATATGTTTATTGTATGTATATACGCCTTTTTCATATATATACTTTTTGATACATTTGATGTGCACAGGCCCACTGTGTTGCAGAATGTCTCTCCACTTGAGTTTGTTTCATGTCTCCCATGACTAGATTCAGGTGATTATTTTTGGCAGAAACACACAGAGGTGTGTCGTGGTCTCCTCAGGGCTTGTGAGGAACTATGTGATGCTGACGTGCCGTTATGAGGGAGATAGCTTTGATCATGTGGTTAAGGTGATATCTGCCAATTTCTTTTGGTTTAAAGTTGCTTTTTTTTCCCTTTGTCATTTGTAAGGGGAGATACTTTGAGATCAGGCAAATAACCCATTATTCCTCAAACTTCCACCTTGAGGTGCTTACTCTTAACCCACATTTCACAGAAGAGGAAATTGATGCTCAGAGAGGTGGAGCAACTTGCTGGGCTCACGAGGTCAGCAAGCAAAACTCAAGTTAAAATTTTCTGACTCTAGGTCATGCCTCTTCACCTCTTCTCTTCGTGGGTTAATAATGTCAGTTTCTAAGGCATCCTTTCTGTGGCAGACCTACCATGCCTCGCCCACATTCCCTCAGCCCTTACATTTGAACCTTGCTTCTAAGTGCAGCATCCAAGGGCTCATCGTAGTCACAGTACCAGCTCTGCCACCTGGCACCCATCAGAGGTGGCACCCCCTGGGAGTGGCCCTGGACCAGTCAGTGACCCTCCCATACCATTCAGGAGTTGCTTACACATTCCTTGGCAACCTTGCTCATTGGGTGGGAAGCCCTGAGGTGTGTGCTCTACATCATTTCCCAGAGGATCCCAGCAGGAGGAAGCTGCCGTGCCCACCGCAGGGACCAGCTTGAGTGATGTACTCTTATCGGCTTCCTTCACATCCCCATATCACCCATCCCCATTAGTTCTGGGATCACCTCCTAACTAAAGTACATGAATCCTTTTCTTGGATTTGCCTCTAGGAAAACATAAACTAAGGCTCTTTGTGAAGTTTTGTGTTTCCTCTCCTTCTGGTCCCTCCTGTGAGCCCCCTGTTAGTGTCTCTCAAAAATCATAGACTCCAAAATGAGCACAGCCCAGAGGCGGAGTTTGAGCAGGCTAGGATGGAGCCTACTAAGTTCTCAGGAGGGCACTTGAAGGGTAGCCCGAGGAACGTATATCCTTGCTCAGCTCCAGTGAGCTGGTCTGAGGCTAGATCTGACTGTATAGTCAGAGACATGGTTGAGAACATGCATGTGCCAGAACTGGGGCCCTGAGCTCACTGCAGCCAGCAGTGGCCCTTCCCTCTCCCTTTAGGAACAAGTGATAAGAGAAGTGTGAAATATCAATTTGGCTTGAAGCTACAGTGTTGGGGTGCACACATCCTTTGAGCTAGCGTCTTCGGAGGGGCATCCTTGAGGCAGACCTTATGATGAAAATCTGTATTCATGTGTTTTTCTAAAGCAGGACTCTGGAGAAAAACTATAAAGGCAATAGAGCAGGCATGGGACTGCAGCAGCAAGCAAGGGAGTAATTTCAGGTGATACCATGGGCAGTTCTGGAGTGTGAATTGCACCGAGAGTTTGCTCCACCTCAAGGCCAGGGAGTGGGGCTTTCATACCTTGCACCTGGGAGGGCAGGCACATCAACTCCAAGACACTTTTGCTTTCTTTGTTTTGGATAGTGGTTCAAGTATTGCAAGGGCAATGAAGTGGGTTGCAGGTATGAGTGATAGAAGGGAAGGCTGGGCGTGGTGGCTCATGCCTGTAATTCCAACACTTTGGGAGGCTGAGGTGGGAGGGTTACTTGAGGCCAGGAGTTCGAGACCAACCTGGGCAACATAGAAAGATCTCATCTCTACAAAAAGTAAAGAATTAGTTGGGCATCGTGGTGTGCACCTGTGGTCCCAGCTACTTAGGAGGCTGAGGTGGGAGGATGGTTTGAGCCCAGGAAATTGAGATGGCAGTGAGCTGAGATCACACCATTGCCCTCCAGCTTGAGCAACAGAGCGAGAACCTGACTCAAAAAATATATAAATAAAAGAGAAGTGAAGTGCAGAGAAGAGGGCTGGGCACCAAGAACTGGTTGGGCTGCTGTGACAAAATATCACAGACTGGGTGCTTTGAGCAACAGATATTTTTTCTCACCATTCTGAAGGCTGGAAATCCAATATCAAGGTGTCACTGGGTTGGTTTCTGGTGAGGGTTCTGTCCTTGGCTTGCGGATGGCCACCTTCCCAAATAGTGTTCACATTTGGCCTTTCTTCTGTGCTTGCACACCCCTGGTGTCTCTTTCTGTTCCTGTGAGGACACCAGTCAGGTTGGATTAGATCCCCATCCTAAGCCTTTTTTCTTTCTTTTTGCCTTTATTTGAGAATCTAACACCTTTATTTAACCTTAGTTACCTATTTAAAGGAGCTGTCTTCAAATACAGCCATATTGGGGGTTAGAGCTTCAACCTATGAATTTGGGGGGACACATTCAGTCCATGACAAATGGTGAGAAAGATCTGAGGTCATCTGGGTGGAGGCCCAACATTATCTATGCACTCACTTTAAGCTGAGCCCTCACAAAACTTTCTTAGTGACCACTTCACATTGTGGGCTCATAGAAAGTGTTCTGTTACCCAAATCCTCAACCCTAGAGCTGTCTCCAGCCTATACCTCTACAGTTGGCCATAGCCATGCTCTTGGTCTTTACCCATCCTTAGGGATGGAGCACTCCCCTAGAGCTGAAAAGGTCTCTGAAAGCTGAATCCATGGATTCATTTTGCATATGGAAGAAAATAAGCCGGGGGCAGTCCAAATGCCTCCCTGGAAGTCGGTGTCCTCATGGTAGAGTCGGGCTCACCGTCCAGACTTCCAGACTGAGCAGGAGAGAAAGACCTAACTTTCATTGGATGCTGCTTCTTTTTATGTGCAAAGGAATGTGTAGCTGTTTTCTCCCATCAGATTTGCATATTCTCTTCTGGCTGCCAGGGGTGCAACCTTTTTCTCAGGGTTAATGGTATTTACATCAGTCTGAGACACCAACTGGCGCTCAATACCCAGACTTTGCAATTAAGCCATTCCATAAGCAAAGAGGAGCTTATGAAGCTTTGTGACAGGTTGAATATTTATAAGCAGGCTTATCTTAATTAAGATTGCTGAGTGGCCAAGCTGGAATGTGTTTTCCTCTTCCACGCAATGTCTTTCAGCTGGGAGGTCACTGGCGGTCAGGTTTTTGGGGTGGTGGGTGGGAGAAGATTTGGCGATTGGATGAGTCACCTGCAGAAGATGGGAGAGGGCCAGCAGCTCAGTCACAGGCCATCCTGAAGAACTTCTTTTGAGCAATCTGTTTACTTACCCAGCCAGCTCACGCTCAGCCTGGGGTTCGGCGCTAGCTATCCTCTTGAAAGAAGCAATGTGTGTGATAAGCAATATAAGCATCTAGCTATGGTTTATGGTAGACTCTGTCTGATGGGGACAGAATTATGTCATCTCAGCAGAGTCATCTTTTCTCCCTTGATCCAGGTGGCCAAAGCACATGGCCTGTGAGAATTCCTTAGGCAGGGGGACCAACTGGTCCTTGTTTACCTGGGATGATTCTGGTTTTAAAATTCAAAATTCTATATCCTAGAAGTTTCCTCAGTCTGGTAGGTCACTCTATTTTTAGGCCAAGGAGAGAAAGCTCATTGTAATGAAAGCCCATTACACCTTGGCAGACTCTTTTTCAAAAAATTTAACTGACAAATAATAATTGTATATATTATTAGGTACCATGTGGTGTTTTGATATGTGTATACTTATGAAATGATTTAATCAAGCTAATTAATCTATCAATCACCTCATCTACTTATTTTTTGTGAGAATATTTAAAATTTACTGTTTTAGTAATTTTGAAATATACAGTACTGTATTTGTCCATTTTCACACTGCTATAAAGATACTATCTGAGGCTGGGTAGTTTATAAGGGAAAAAGGTTTAATTGACTCACAGTTCCACATGGCTGGGGTTGCCTCAGGAAACTTATAATTATGGTGGAAGGAAAAAAGCAAACAAACTTGAACCTTTTTACATGGCGGCAGGAGAGAGAGTGCTAGCAAGATCGGGGAAAACTGCCTTATGAAACGATCCAATCTCTTGATAGCTCACCCGCTATTGAGAGAACAGCATGGGGAAACTGCCTCCTGAATCCAATCACTTCCTACCAGGTCTCTCCCTAAACACCGGGGGATTACAAGTCAAGGTAGATTGAGTGGGGACACAAAGCCTAATTATATCAAGTACATTGTTATTAATTGTGCTCACATGCTGCCCCTTCTTTACAGTTCAGTGGGAAGCCTAGGTGTTTGGTTTCCAGGGTGTGACCACCTCTGCCTCTCCACAGCCATTTTCTCCATAGACTCACCTGCAGCCCAAGGAATATTCCACTCCGTCTTTCCTTCCATAATAGTTCTGTGGATGGCTGAGGTGATGGCAGAAGACTAAGGGGAAAGTAAAGGTGTCCTTCCTCTCTTAGGGGCTAGGTTGTCTAGATCCCTAGACTGAGAAGCCAGGCTAAGTGTGACCTGTGGAGACCCAAAAGGTTAAGAAGACTGGATATTGCCTTGCAGGGAATGGCAAGCTGTGAAATGTTTTGGAATGAGTGATGCATACAAAACATTTTCCCAGAAAGCATCTTCCTTCAGGAGTTGATAGTGTGCAGAACCCTGCAGACTGGAGTTTATGGACATTCCAGTGACAAAGAGTGTGACCCAGGTGGCTTGTGGAACAGCAAGTGGCCCTAACCTGAGTGAGTCCCTGCAGTGTCCAAGAAATTATGTTGAGCTATAACCACCCAAGAGAAGAGACAAGGGTAGATACATCACCAAGAGGCCTCAGAAAACCCAACTGTCCAAGCTCACCAAGGGGAAAGAGCAGTGTTGCTCCAATCTCCAGCTACAAGGGCACCCGGTCCAGCCTATTTTGTATGGAGAACCACCGCGCCGGGTGCTGGCAAAGCAGCCGCGACAGCTGTGCTGGCGACCCGTGGGGCTCCTCCGCCTGGGAGTCTCCTGGTCTCCCATTACTGGGTATATATCCAAAGGATTATAAATTTTTCTACTATAAGGACACATGCACACGAATGTTCATTGCAGCACTGTTTACAATAGCAAAGACCTGGAACCAACCCAAATGCCCATCGACGATAGACTGGATAGGGAAAATGTGGCACATATACACCATGGAATATTATGCAGCCATCAAAAACGATGAGTTCGTGTCCTTTGTAGGGACATGGATGAACCTGGAAACCATCATTCTCAGCAAACTGACACAAGAGCAGAAAATCAAACACCGCATGTTCTCACTCATAGGCGGGTATTGAACAATGAGAACACATGGACACAGGGAGGGGAGCACTACTGGGGTCTGTTGGGGGGAAATAGGGGAGGGACAGCAGGGGGTGGGGAGTTGGTGAGAGATAGCATGGGGAGAAATGCCAGATGTAGGTGAAGGGGAGGAAGGCAGCAAATCACACTGCCATGTGTATACCTATGCAACAATCTTGCATGTTCTTCACATGTACCCCAAACCTAAAATGCAATAAAAAAATTATTATTTCAGGGTCTGTTTCTAGAGGATCCCAATCTAGGAGAGATTGAAACCAGATGCTCTGGTATTCTGCATGTCCTTTAACATTAGACAGATCTGAATCACTGCTCTTTGAACTATGAGCTTCAATTCTTTGTCTTTTTGGGGGAGGAGCTCTCTGAGTCTGCTTGTCCAGATGTATACAGGTCTGATGGCTTGCTGTGTGATGTCTCACAAGTCCTCTGCCCGTTCTGGGCACTGTCATAGGGGCTAGGTTGGCTAGATCCCTAGACTGAGAAGACAGACTGAGTGCCACTGCTTTCCTTTGAGTGTTGTGGTGTCTTCAGGTTTCTGTAAATCAGGACATTCAGGGACATGCTGTGAGAATCAGCTTTGCACTGTTTGGTAGCTTCGTTGATGGAAGAGGGTGCACTGATGGAAGATTGCTGTGTGGCAATTAGAGGCAAGGCCAGATTTAGGGATGGAGGGTAGGTGGCAGCAAAGTCCTGGTCATCTCAGCTTATTCTTTCCTCAAAGTGTTGGAGATGAATTTCAGTCTCTCCACTCCAGAGTCTGAAAGTCTTTTTCTAGTCCTGACTTGGTTTTCCAACAAACTGACATCCCTGCCCTCGGACCCAGCACCCCCCATAATCATATTGTTTCTGTAACTGTTCACAAAGGTAAGTTTGAAAATTAAAGCCAGCAAAGGGGTGATTCCAATAAAAGCAAATTGAAGACGACTTTTATATCTTAGAAATCCACTCATCTGCACATGTGAGACTAATAATTGTTAGTGCATGTGCGTGAAAGTAATTTGTTACCTCACTTTGTCTCTTTTTACCCCTTTTTCTGAGCCTGACTCAACTATGGCTCTTCAGAGAGTCAATGAGACTGAAATGGTTTCTAATAACTGGTCCCAAAGTAGGCAATGTAGCCCAAACCAGAGGAACTATCAAACACCAAATGGGCATCAGAGAAGTCAGGCAAGATGTAAATGTGGATTTTGAAGATCAAAAAGTAATTCTAAGTAATCAGAAATATTAGTATTGTCACCACTCAGGTAACATAGTCGAAGGCTGAAAGACCCATGGGGGCACTTTTCTTAGGCAAATTTAGTGCCAATAATGTTTTGAAGCCTCTTTGTAAGGTCATAGTCAAGCTCAAATTTCATCTTGAGTGCCTAGAATGGACCTTTGTGACTACAGACATCATGAGATCTTCTCTATTTCTATGTTCCCTCTGGAACTATGCCTATTGAAAAGGTGATTTTGAGGACAAATTTACAGCAGTAACATTCCATCTGTAATTAGCTTTCACGATGGGTCCAGGGAGTCCGGACAGCCTTTTGCATCCTAGAGATCCCAGAGGAATCAGAGAAGGTGTCCATCACCAACTGTTCTTGGTAACATGCAGAGGAGATGAAGATACTTTCCTTAGGGTGGTGGGAACCTTTGATGAAGGTGTGAAAAGACTGATCTGGAAGAGGAAGGGCGTTGGATAAAGAGGAAGGGCGTTGAATGAGCATACTTGTGAATCATACTCCCTTCTGCATTATGTGTCTAGAAGTTACAAAAAAGACATAAAACATATCTATTACAGCTGTAGAAAATTGGATCTTACTTTTCTTGGATGTGAAATTATGCAAGCCAGAAGCGAGAGGAAATGAGGTTGAAAGTGGAGTTAACTAATCAAAACACAAGCGTTTGAGTTTTTTTTTTTTTTTTTAATTTAAGGCAGAAGTCGTCCAGGGGTGCTGCACCAGAGCCCCAGGACAGCTCCCAGCTTGAGGTTGTGGATGCAGAGGGTGGGGAGGATGCCTGAAGTCATCTGTCTCGGTGACTGATGATGTGCCTCTGGAGTAGCCTGGTAGGTTGCCGCCTACCCGTGTCAAGCAGTAGCAGGCAGAGGCATTTTCTGCCAGGTGTGAGCAAAAACCATGAGTACTTAGGAAAGAGAGGCAGGTACCAAGTAGCTGCTGATATTAGGGGTTGACAAACTACTGTCATCTAAGATAACGTGTTGATACAAAGTGTCTACCAAACACTATTCTTCCAAAACCAGGAAAAATATAGCACAATCATAACTACCATTCAACATTATGCTAAAAGCCAGTACAATAAGAGAGGTTAAAATGAGATATTCAAAGATGATATAATAATTCAGAAAATCTAAGAAAATCAAGTGACAAATTATTAGAATTTAGATTTCTACAAAGGAGTCTAATATAAAACCAACATTAAAAAGTCAAAAGACTTAAACATCAGCAATAATAAATTAGACAATGTAATACAAAATAGGATTTTAGGACCACAAAACTGTAAAATACTTAACAAATATAATGACAAATGTGAAAGGTCTACATAAAAATTATGAAACTTTATTAAATGTCACCAATAGAAATCTGAGTAAATGAAAACATATACTGTGTTTCTATATCGTATATTTCTCAATTCTCACTAAATTAATCCATAAAATACCAGTGGAATTTTAAGAAAGTATATAACAAACAGAGTAAGTAAGCCAATTTCTTTTTAAGAACAGCATGACAGGGCTTGTGCCTTATAAGATATAAAGTATATCATGAAGCTACATACAACAAATTAACAGCCAGATGCATAAGTTGTAACTAAAAAGTATCAGAAGAAAATATAGGAATTAGTAATCTTGGGATAGGGAAGTTTTCTTCAGCAAGGCACAAAATACAGAAGGCACAATTGATAGATTTTGATAGATTACATCAAAATGAAAACTTCTTTATAACAGATGGTGGTATAAAACCACAAATTATGACAACTTAAATAACCAGAAAATATTTGCAACATATGGGAGTTAAAGTATTATAAAAACGAGTGTGACTGGATTACAAAATTATCATACATGCGAAAGCGCGGATAAAGTATCTTCTACTTTGTTTATCTATATTTGATTTCATCTCCTCTATCAGGCCTCCATAATTTTGTCCACTCTAATAAACGTAATGTGAACCAATGTATCCAAAAGTTTGTTTAGGCAATACTGGTTTGGATGAAATTCCTCCCTAAGATGCAGAGGGTGTGGGAATAAGCCTGCGGTTCGTGTGGCCTTGAAATGGTAAGGACAGTGGAGGACTTGTTTCTTGTCTTCTGGATTTCCCTCATGTCCACTTCAGTTCATGGATTAGTGACTGCCCAGGTGCAACTGGTCTCATGCCTGGCTGCTTCATTTCTGAAGGCAGTGGGGCTGAGGTTCACCTTGATGTCTTTGGTTCTGGTTCCTTTCCTAGCTTGGCCAATGCCTATGGCCCTTTTGTCAGAAGCATTCAAACGAGGACGACTCCATCTTAAGTGAGGGCTAGGAAAATGAGGCTGGGCTGCATTCTCAAAAGTTAGGTATTCCTAGTCTCTAGATGTTTGTGATTAAGGGGACAGATTGATAACATGTACTAAACAGACCCAGACTTAGGAGTGCCTAATATCCTAGTAACTCGAGAACAGAAACAGTCTTAATTTTACTTTAAAGATAATAACATTGATTCTTGCAAAATATAGTAATTAAGAAAATTGCTCCGTTATCACTCACCCTTGTAGCAGAGCACATCTCCCATGATCTTTTTTTTATCCTTCATAAATGAGTATTGTACCTAGGGTGGATGCATTTCTCCTCTTACTTTTGGAAACACCCCGCTCTGTCTGTGGAGCAGCCATGCTTTATTCCTGTACTTTCTTAATAAACTTGCTTTCACTTTACGGACTCCCCCTGAATTCTGTCTTGTGTGAGATCCAAGAACCCCCTCTTCGGGTCTGGATCAAGACCCCTTTCCGGTAACACTTTCTAGCTGACCCAGCCCCACTACGGCCCTCACTATAACCTTGCCTGAGGTCTACGTGTGTCTCCCAGGCCCAGTGGCCTGTCCTGCAGCCCTCACTTGGGAGCTGCTTTCCATGGGCTCTTTGGTGTGCTCCTGTCTAGCCACCTGGGTACCTCTGTACCTGCTCATGGCTGCAGGAAAGTCTGGCTTCCCTTAGAGCCTCATGTAGGGAGTGCCAGATAAAATACAGGATGCCCAGTTAAATTAGAATTTCAGATAAATAGCAAATAATATTTTAGTGTAAGTGTGTTCCAAATATTACAGGTCTCAAATATTATCTTAGTATATTAGTTACACTAAAAGAAACATTAATTGTTCTTCTAAAGTTCTCATCTAACTGGGCATCCTATATTTTTATTTGTGAAATCTGTCAACACTAGCCACATGGGAGCCAGTGGCTGCTTCCTTCTTTTGCCTGGCCACCTGGCACACTGGGTTGACATGGTTGTGCCCACTTCAGTTAGGCTCGGGTTGAGCATGAGGCTGCCTCCTCCCTCTGTCTGGATAGAAAGTGAGGTTGAGGTTCTGCTGCTTTTTGCTTTTTCCTCAATTTATCTCCTCTATGCCTTCAATCCAGAGCCATTAAACTAACACATTCTCTTTACACAGGCTACTGGGGCTTCCCCGTTTTCCTCTCTGCACGGACTTTTCTTAGGTCCTTTAGGCCCTTGCTATGTTCAAGGAGGGAGATAAAGGAATTTAGAAAATCCCTTCTCTCTCAACAAAGCCTGGATTTAGAGCCCATTATCTTGCTGTGAATTCAAACCCTATTTGAATGTCAGTAGCTGAATAGTAATTCTTGGTATCACTGCTGTAGATAATTCTAAAATCCCTCCTTGGTACTCAGTGGCAAGGGTAGTCAAATTCCTTAGGCTGATTAGGGGAAAGGCTGCTAGGGTATAATTTCCTAAAAGCTGGAAAGATGACTTTTATACAAATATAAAGTGAACAGGTGTCAAATATTTTATTTAGCTCATTAATTATTGAAGGAATGAGTTAGTTGTTAGAAGAGATTCAAATCAGAATTTGAGTTACAAAGAATTATATTCTCTTTGGGACAAAATTCATTTGCATTGTTAAGGACAGGAACCATTTACACTGCTACCAGTTGTCTTCACTTTAACTGCTGCCTCTACAGGCATGTAAAATAGACTAATAATGGAAAGTCAATCAAAAGGCACAGGCTTTCTAGAATCAGATCATCCCAGAAGGTCCCCTAGGCAATGCCCAGTACTACTGAAAGAATACTCAGGGATCTCTCTTGCCCATTTCCACATCTTGAACAATTTTTTCCTGACAAAGTATAATCTCAAAAAAAATTTTTTTAACCTGTTCCAATACTAAAAGATAATAAATTCAAAGAAGAGGAAGTATAAATGGCTGACAAATATAAGATTAAATGCTCAACCTCACCAGCCTATTCATGGGAAACATATTAAAACAGCATAAGAGTTTTTAATCAGTTAATATCTAGGGTGGAACAACAAAGATGTCAGGCATTGCTGTTGGAAGTATACATTGGTTACATGTTTTTGGAACACGATTTGGAAGTGTCTGTTGAAATTTTAAATGTGGACACTTATATGCAATTTCACTTATATCTTCTAGAGAAATAGTAACAAACAAGCAAGTGCATAATGGTGAAAGCATCGCTGATTCATTTACCAAATATTTATTAAGCACCTACTCTGTGTCAAGCTCAGAGATGCTTGGGACACATGAGTGAACAAACCAGCCAAAGCTCCTGCTTTGCTGGAATGTGTATTCTTATGGGTGCAGATAGCCAAAAATACATAATGAATATATAAATGTCCTAGTTTTTTGGAAGATAATAAATGTGGAAAAAAGGAGTGAGTAGATTAGGGTAAGGAAGAATTTGGAGTGCTGAGAGTTGGGGTGGGAGTGGGTATGGGTTTGGGCATTAAATATGGCGGTTAGGGTAGACCTCGTTGAGAAGGTGCAATTTCAATGAAGACTTGAAAGGGGTGTGGGAGTGAGTTATGTAATGCTTGAGGGAAGAGCAAAGGCAAGAACCCTGAGGTGGGAGCATGCTTGGCATGTTGGAGAAAAATCAAGGAAGCCAGTGTGTGTGGATCCAAGGGAGGGTAGCAGGAAATGAAGTTGGTGTGCGTAACAGGACACCTAACTTGAGGGGCCTCCCTGGACTTGTAAGGACTTCAGAAGTGTCTGCTAATGAAGTGGGGGAGTTCGTAAGGTTTTGGGCAGGGAAGTTTCAGCATCTTGAGGAAAGAGACCCAAGCATCTAGGATCACCTCCCCCCTTGACTTCCACACTGCATTTTAACAGAAGAAAAGGCTGGCTGGCTGGCACCTCCTTAATCACCTTCCTGTAGAGAGCAGGCATAGTATGGGGGAATCTTTCTGGAAGGCATTGTTTTTACTTAAGAGCAAACCCCCATCCCACTCCTACTCCATGACCAAGACCCTTTCACATGTAATTTTTAAAACTGTAAACCCAAGACCCTTTCACATGTAATTACTAAAACTGTAAACCCAAGACCCTTTCACATGTAATTTCTAAAACTGTAAACCCAAGACCCTTTCACATGTAATATCTAGAGTTGTAAGCCTATATAAAGGCAGAACTCCGTTTTGTTAGGTGAGCTTGGCTATTAGACAACTATGTCACCTCGCTCCCGGCAGAAATAAATCACCTCTTCCTTCCTAGTTTGGTATCCGAGAGGTCTGAATGGTATCCTACTTCAGTCTGAATGTCATGTTCCCTGAATCCCCCAAGGCTGCGGCGTAGATAATACATATATGGTAGGAGCAGGAGGGTGGACGTGGGACCAGTCCAGGGGTGTTGCTCCTGGCCTGGACTAGCCTAGTCTGGCAGCAGTCGAGGAGTTAAAGGTGGTCAGCTTTTGCAAGTATCTGTATGTGTTTTAAATAAATTGTATTGTGTATATACAATATGATGTTATGGGCTACATATACATGGTGGAATAATTACTATAGTAAAGCAAGTTAACATAGCCACTGTTAACATATCACAGTTACCCATACTTTTTTTTCCGTGACAAGGAGAGCTTAAATCTACTCATTTAGCAGGAATCTTGAATTCAGTAAAGTTTTATTACCTTGTAAACCAAAAATAAAATTTAAACCCCCCAATCAACTGAATGGACCCTCCTCTCAGCCAAGGGCTTTCTAAAGTAAACCTGAAACACTAGTTCACACAATGATGGGAATGGTTGGTCATACATACCTCATTGTAACTTCCTTCCTTTGGAATACAGGCAGAACTGACCAGCACTAACATTAAAACAGACACCTTAAGACTCACAAAACAGACTCTTTGTAGTAATAAGATAGCAACATGAGATAGCAGGCTCTGAAAGAAATCAAAGAATTTATCCCAAAATATATTTCTTTGGGATTAGGGTTTTATAACCTAGTTTAAATAAAAGTTGGAAAATTCTTTTATGGCCTGCTTCAGGGGAGAACAGTGAGAGAAGGCTAGAGAATCTTCCTGCTTCTTCTGTTTTTCCAAATGCCAAGGAGCTATATTTTGGGGTAGTGTGTCCTATTCCACGTCAGGGTATAGCATTAGATAGTGGAATTAGTATTTGGGCTTCCCCAGGGAAGCACCAATTTTGACTCATGATAGAATGGAGAGCCCATAAATAATCCCCAAAGAAGCCAGCCTTGAACTGCTGAGACACAGAAGATGAACTTGGTGTTGTGAGACAAGGGCCTGCAGTTAATTTATTGGTCTGGTTCTGATGAGTAGTGTGGCCTTGAGCAAATCACCTGCATTTCTGGGCTTCCTTATCAGTGGGTAAATGAATGAATGAATTGGTCCATTTGTAAGCCTCCATGAGTTTGTAAAATAGGAGCTGTTGAGAAGGGAGATCTGTGCTTTACCCTTGTCTGAGGCAGCCGCACCCCCTTTCACCTGTATGTGCCTTTGCAGTCCTTCAAGATGGGACTGGCCCTTGCCATCTCTCTGCTCCTCCAATCTTTCTGGCAGAGTTCCTCCTGTTAACTCATCTTCCAAACTCAGGCTCCTAAGAAAGTAGAAACTAGCAATGACCGGGCCGGGCCATGGTAGTTGAAGATTTAGAGCTTGGGGTAGGGTGAACCTGAGGGGAAAAACATTGTAATGAGTTTGTGTGGGCAGCGAGATGGTCCATGTGATGACAGGTAGAACTTAATGGAGACGCTTCCTCCTCCCTCCCCTTCCTTTCCCTTCCCCTCAAGGCTGGCTCCCCACCAGAATTGTGCTATTTAATTATCTTTGCTGATAAAGATAAATGGCAATCATTTAGCTTCTGAATGAGTGCAAAGAGAAATTTCGTGTGAGTCATCCAGGGTCGTCTTCCAAACCTCACTGGAAACCGAGCTGTGTTTTTTATGACTTCTGTGCTTTGCAGGGACTCTAATTTCCCTCATTGGTGACTATTACAGGGCTTTATATAGAACAGTAAAACAACGTGGCACATTAACCTTTGTGAATGACACAGTCAGAAGGTGCCTTCGTCAGCAATGGGCTCTGATGTAAACGTGGGGAAGTGAGACACAGCTTTGGTACAGATTGCTTTGTATAACTTACCCCCTGTGGCCTGGGTGACACTTTTAAGAGTCATAGACAATGCCAGCTTTGTCCCTCCCTGTTGGAGGTGGGAAAGCTGCAGTCACAAATGGTCAGTTTAGAGCCGGATGTGGACATCTCACCAGGTCTCATGGCCTCCTCGGCTGCCACCCTGCTCTGAGCCACCACTGTCTCTCCCCTGGACGATTGCAACGGCTTTGTGACTGGTCTCCCTGTGTCTGCCCCCATGGTGTATTTTCAAATCAGCAACCAGAGGAATCTTTTCAAAACGTTATTGTTATTTACCGCTTATCTCTCCCAAGTGAAAACATACTTCATGATGGAGATTTTTGTCTTTGTTCCCTGCTTTGAGGACTGTATCATTTAGGTCAGGGCTTCTCCAACCTTAAGATGCCCAGGAATCACCTGGGGGTCCTTTTAAAATGTAGATTCTAATTGGTAGCTTTGGGATGAGAACTAAGAATTCGCATCTCCAGCAAGCTCTCAGGTGATACTTGTTATTCAACCAAACTGGGGTCTGCCTGCCCAGTGCAGCAAAACCAAACATTGACATCGGGCTTGCAATGAGAGACAATGAGGCATTTACGGCAGGGCACAAAGCAAGGAGAATGGGGCTGCTAAAGCTTAAGACCCAAACTTCCTGATGGCTTACAGAACAGGGTTCTAAAGGTGGGGAGACAGAAGTCACAGGCAAAGTCATGAATCAACACATGGAGGCTACGCATTGGTTTGACCTAAAAAGGCAGGACATCTTGAAGCAGGGGCCCAAAGATCATAGGTGGAATCAAAGATTTTCTGATTTGCAATTGGTTAAGGAGGCGAAGCTTTGTCAAAAAAGTTTAGGATCAGCGAAAAGAATGTTAGCTCTGGCTCATGGTTGTGACCTCCTCCAGGACTCTCAGAAAGAAATTTAAAACAAAGGACAGGAGTGAGAGTTTCCAGACCTCAGTTTCTCCTTATCTGAGGTCTGCATGCCAGTGGATCTGTTTGGTTTAGGTCCAGGTTTCTGAAAAACAACTCAGGGACATACTGATATGGTTTGGACCTGTGTCCCCACCCAAATCTTATATTGAAATATAATCCCTGGTGCTGGAGGTGAAGCCTGGTGGAAGGTGATTGGATCATTGGGGTGGTTTCTCATAGTTTAAACCATCCGCACTTGGTGCTATCATAATGATGGTGAGTTCTCGTGAGGTTTGGTTGTTCAAAAGTGTGTGGCACCTCCCCTCCTCTCTCTCTTCCTCCTGCTCTGGCCACGTGAAGTGCCAGCGCCCACTTTGCCTTCTGCCATGATTTGCTGAGGCCTTGCCAGAAGCTGAGCAGATGCCAGCATCATCCTTCCTGTACAGTCTGCAGAACCATGAGCCAATTAAACATCTTTTATTTATAAATACTCAGTCTCAGATATTTTCTTATAGCAATATAAGAAAGGACTAATACAGAAAATTGGTAATGAGAAGTGAGGACATTGTTATAAAGATGCCTGAAAATGTGGAATCAGCTTTGAAACTGGGTAACCAGCAGGGGTTGGAACAGTTTGGAGGGCTCAGAAGAAGACAGGAAGGTGAGAGAAAGTTTGGAACTTTCTAGTTACTTGTTCAGTAGTTGCGACCACAACACGGATAGTGATACGGACAGTGAAGTCTAGGATGAGGAGGACTCAGGTAGAAATGAGAAACTCATGATGGGAGCAACCATTGCAAAATTATAATTGAGAAAATTATCACAGAAAAATAGATCTGATCTAACCAACTCTATCTTGCTTTTAACCTCCAAGCTGTCCTTGTTTACTCCTGGGCATAGGCTGAACTAACTATGGGAGGAATTTATCATTTACCTTTGAAGCAAAGATAATAACAGCCCTTTCCCAAAACAAATCCCCTTCCTGCCTGGTGACTAGACTGTCTTTGTAGGACTAACAAATTAGCTACAAGATTAGAAATTGTGGTTTAAGAGTCATCCAACTGGAGGCTACAAGATTCTGACCTTCGCCAAATTGATCCTGGGGATAACATCACTATTGGTAAACCTATGATAAGTGCTTTAGATAATGATAGATCAGCTGACACCACCCAGACTGATAAACTGGCTCATCTGATCTTGTGGCCCCGACCCAGGAACTGACTCAGCACAAAAGGACAGCTTTGATTCCTTATGATTCATCTCCAGCCAAGCCAATGAGCACTCCCAACTCACTGGCCCCTATGTACCAAATTATCCTTAAAAGCTTTGATCCCCAAATTCTCAGGGAGACTGATTTGAGTAACCATAAAATTCTGTTCTTGCACAGAGCTGGTTCTTCATGAATAACTCTTTCTATATTGCAATTCCCTGTCTAGAAAAGTCAGCTCTGTCTAGGCAGTGGGCAAGACATCCACTGAGCAGTTACATTGGGAACTAGATAAAGGTCACTTTTGCTATGCGTTAGCAAAGAGCCTGGCTGTACTGTGCCCCTGCTTTAGGGATCTGTGGGACTTGAACTTGAGAGTGATGATTTAAGGTATCTGGTGGAAGAAATTTCTAAGCAGCAAAGCATTCAAGAAGTGACCTGGCTGCTTTTAACAACCTATGCTTATATGTGTGAACAGAGGAATAACCTGAAACTGGAACTAATATTTTAAAGATAGACAGTATAAAAGTATGGAAAATTTGCAGCCTGACTGTGTGGTAGAAAAGAAAAGCTCATTTTCAGGGGAAAACTTCAAGCAGGTTGCAGAAATTTGCACGAGTATAGAGGAGCCAACTGCTGATATCTAAGACAATGGGGAAAAGGCCTTGAAGGCATTTCAGAGGCCTTCATGGCAGCCCCTCCTATCACAGGCCTAGAGGTCTAAGAGAGAAGAATGGTTCTCTGGGCCAGGTCCAGGGTCCTGATTTCCCTATGTAGCCTTGGGACACTGTTTCCTGAGTCCTAGCTGCACCATCTCCGGCCGTGGCTAAAAAGGACCCAGGTACAGCATGGGTCACTGCTTCAGTGGGTGCAAACCATAAGCCTTGGTGGCTTCCATGTGGTGTTAGGCCTATGAGTGCACAGAATGCAAGAGTTGAGGCTTGAGAGTCTCCACATAGATTTCAGAGGCTGTATAGAAAAGCCTGGATGTCCAGGCAGAAACCTGCTGCAGGGACAGAGCCCTCACAGAGAACCTCTACAAGGGAAATGTGGAAAGCAAATGTGGGATTGGTGCCCCCTCACATAATCTCCACTGGGGCACTGCCCTGTGGAGCTGTGAGGCGACAGCCACCATCCTCCAGACTCTAGAACGGTAGATCCACCAGCAGCTTGCATTGTGCACCTGTAAAGGCTGCATTATCCTTCCTGTACAGCCTGTGGAACCATGAGGCAATTAAACATCTTTTCTTTATAAATTACCCCTTCTCAGACATTTCTTTATAGCAGTGTGAGAACAGAATAATACACACATGTTAGAATGTTATCTTACTTTCTATAGGGAACCAAAACATCTAGTGACTCTAACTTCCTTGGCTATTGTTTCAAGCTATTAATACCTTCTTGCATATCAAGTTGCTCTCAGGGCTAGCCAGGTGCCTGGAATTTCCCTTGAAGGAACTCACAATTTTCTTTTATTTCCATGCTTGGATGGCCCTTCGGCCTTTAAGAGGAGTCTGTGCTGTGTCTCACACTGATGTGGGACAGCAAGGCTGAAGATCATGTCTGGAGGCAGGACCACCAGTTGTTTTCTTTTTTCTTTTTTTTTTTGAGATGGAGTCTTGCTCTGTCACTCAGGCTGGAGTGTAGTGGCATGACCTTGGCTCACTGTAACCTCCACTTCCCAGGTTCAAGCAATTCTCCTGCCTCAGCTTCCCAAGTAGCTGGGATTACAGGCATGAGCCAGCATGTTTGCTAATTTTTGTATTTTTAATAGAGATGAGGTTTCACCATGTTGGCCAGGCTGGTCTTGAACTTCTGACCTCAAGTCATCTGCTGACGTCGGCTTCCTGAAGTGCTGGGATTACAGGTGTGAGACATCGTGCCTGGCCCCACCAGTTGTTTTCTTTCCAAAGTCAAGTTCAAAAACACAGGGCTGAATTGATGGTATCAGTCACATGAGAGAGCTTTAAATTATAGATTCCTGGGTGTCTAACTCAGAGTTTGTGATTTAGTCAGTCAGAAGGGGGCCATGGGTATCTTTTTTTTTTTTAATTTTTCACCAGGTGATTTGGATGTGCAGCTAGGATGGGTAACCAATGATACAGAAAAATAAAAAATTTCGTACATATGCAAATCTGATTCTAGTGGTTGCCAAATTGTCATCTAGTGAATACAAAATGAAAATTGGCATCTCAAATGAAAATAAAAAAATTCTCCTTTTTCTTGTTGGCACCATTTTGTTGGCCTCCAAAAATTTAATGATTTCAACAGAGAAAAAGGGAAATGTGTGTAATCATTTCAGAATATCCTTATTCATCACTTTAAAATTATATTTAGAATTATGAAAATAGCAGAAGCATATAGAAAACAATTCAAACAGTAAAAAAGTATGCAATGAAAAGTGAGCTTTTCTTTCATCTTGGACTTCCAGTCTCATTCTTTGGAGGAAATTTTTCTTAACAGTGTCTTATCAATATTTCCATAAAATTTCTAGGTACACACACCCCCAAACCCCTGCACCCACATCCCAATTTTTTTTTTTTTTTGCAAAAGCAATGTAAATGTGACCAAACCATTTGTACCAGGCTTTTTCTTATTACTGCCTGTCTTGGTTAGCCATGTATGGAAGAGTGTATTTTTACCCTGAGATCTACCATTTCCCAAGCCCCTGCCACTCCTCCCATTGAGAGATGAGATTTATGGCTATTTCCTTTGAATCTGAGTGGAGTTTGGGCTATGCAGGAAGTGATACTATGTGACTATTGAGGCTAAATCATGAAAAGTAATACAACTACCACCTGGTCCTCTTGGCATTCTCACTCAAGAACCCACCTGCCATGCTGTGAGGTTGTAGAGAGACCAAATGGAGAAGCCATGTTTAGATTTTCTAGCCAACAGACCTAGCTGAAGTCCTAGACAACAGTCAGCACCAACCTTGGGAAATGTGAGAGACAAGCCTGAGATGATTCCAGCCTCCAGCCTTCAGGCCACTCCACCATGGAGCACAGATGAGCTGCAAAGGAATTGGAGGCAGAAAGTCCTGATCTCATTTAAGGGCTCACAGCAGGAGTTACAGGAGGATGGTATAACCTATGTGTCATTCATGGGTGATCCTGAGCCAATCATGCTGTGTTAGTTTAGCTAGCCTAGGCAACACTGCAAGAGCAAACAAATCTACATCTTCCAGCTTCACAACACACATGTTTATTTCTCACTGTCATTGCAGTCCAGTGAGAGTCAGGTGGCTTTCTTTCCTATCATAACTTAGAGATCCAGTTTCCTTCTATGTGGTGGCTCTTCTATCTTTAAGAGCTTCCTTGGAATCCTTTATTGTATTCTCTTCATTTGGCTGGCCTAAAGAGGGCATGGAAAATCACATGGGAAATTGTATGGCTTGGCCTTATATGAGCTACATCACTTCTGCCCACAATCCAGTGTGGCAGACACAAACATATGGCTCCCTCCTAGCTGCAAGGGATTCTGGAAAATGTAGTCTTTTTGAGCACCCAGGTAGAGGACACAAGAGTGGTGGGTGTCTGGCCAGTTTCTGCCACATTGTGCCTCTATTATCTCTCTTTAGATGAGAATAATAGTGATGTCAACCTCTCCAGGTTGCTGTGAAGATCAAACTGTAAGAAGTTGTCTTATCTCTGATGAAGTTGAAGGAACTAAACACATTTTAGGTATTAGGGTGTTTCTCATCAGAGAAAGATACCTGAGACACTTTTCCTCAACAGTCCATGGACCCATAAATGATGGACAATGATAAGCCACTTCTCCTTCCCTGGGCTATCCTAAATGTAACCACTGGCAACCAGTGCCCCAATGCCAATGCCAACAAAGACTCTCAGGAACACAGTTGGCCCCTTACCAGGCAATGTTCAAGTGGGACATGAAGCAGAGACACACTTGTTCTTTTTCTCTCCAGCTTTGTACCACACCAGTGGCTACCTAGGCTCTCTTCCCACAGCAGCACATACATTTCAGATGAACGAGAGAGCAAGAGAAAAATTATGTTAAAGGACCTGGAAGCAAACAATGGCAACTGTCTTACAACCTGGTGGTTCACACCCTTTCTTATCCATTTCCTCAGTAAAAATGCTTACATTCTGGGAGATCTCAATCTTCTCACTGGTGAAATGGGTGTGATCATTATGTCCGAGCTGCCGAGCATACACAGTCGTGGAGAGGATCAGGTAAGGAAATGCTTACAAAGGGCTTTGTAAAGTTTGTAAACTGCCCTAAACAGAGGTGAGCAGTGCTGTTTCTCTTACTAAAGGATGAGGAGCAACAGAGTGTGACCTTGTTGTGCAACTCTAAAAACTCACAGTCATTTTTCTAACTATTTTTTTTTTTTTACAATTTTTAATTCTTTTGGCTACTTAATAGTTGTGTGTATTTATGGGATACATGCAAGTTTTTGGTACAAGCATATGATGTGTAGTGACCAAATCAGGGCAATTGGAATAGCCATCACCCCAAACATCTATCAGTTCTTCGTTTTAAGAATATTCTGATTCCACTCTTTCAGGCATTTTGAAATATACAATAAATTACTGTTAACTACAGTTTCCCTATTGTGCTGCTGACCACTGGATCTCATTCATTCTAACTGTATTTCTTTGTTTGTTTGTTTCTGAGACAGGGTCTCAGTCTGTTGCCCAGGCTGGAGTGTAACGGCTCAATCATGATTCACTGCAGTCTCAAACTTTTGTGCTCAAGGGATCCTCCCACCTTAGCTTTTCCAAGTTGCTGGAACTATAGACATGCTCCACCACTCCTGGCTAATTTTTCTTTCTTTTTTCTTTCTGAGTCTAATCCACTTCTTTTTGGAGTCTTGCTCAGTCACCCAGTCTGGAATGCAATGGCACAATCTTGGCTCACTGCAAACTCCACTTTCAGGGTTCAAGTCAGTCTCCTGCCTTAGCCGCCCGAGTATCTAGGTGGTGCATGTCACCATCCCTGGCTTATTTTTGTATTTTTGGTAGAGACCAGGTTTCACCATATTGGCCAGGCTGGTCTCAAACTCCTGGCCTCAAGTAATCTGCCTGCCTTGGCCTCTCAAAGTGCTGGGAGGATTATAGGTGTGAGTCACTGCGGCTGGACAGCTGAACCCACGTCTAAATCTAACCCACCTCCTTATTCCTTACTGGTGCCGAGGGGGTGTTCACAGCATGGTCACCATATCTGTTATTTCATTCTGGGCTCCAAGCTTTCAGCTGCATTTTTTTTTTTCCAGAGAGGAGTCTCTCTCTCTTGCCCAAGTTGCTCTTGAACCCCTGGTGGTCAAGCAATCTGCCTGCCTCCACCTCCCCAAATGCTGGAATTACAGGCATGAGCCACCAAACCCGGCCATAACCATCCCTACTTTATATCCCTCTTCCCAGTACCTTTTCTCTGATTATAAAATTTCTGTATAAATCTCAGAAAATATGAGAAATAATAATTACTTCTGCTTACGGAATAATGTCTATGTAAAACTGATTTGCCCTCATGGACGGGTGGTATGGTTCTGCCCTCCTACTTGGATAGCAGACAGCTGAGCCGGCCTGTGAGGTTCCAGGTTGTGAAGCTGCTTGCTTTATCTGCCTATTTCCAAAGAAAGTAGCTCATCAGTTTCACTACACGTGTCAAGAAGGGCCTTAAAACATCCTTTTCTTTTGACCCTGTACATTTCCTCCTGAGAAACTTCCCTAAACACACAATTCTTAGCACAGTGCTGATTTATGGCCAAACATTCAAAGATGGCTGCTTCAGAGGTATTTATAAAAGTGGGAAATTAAAAATGTAAATCCCTGTCATTAAAGTAATTGGTAAGTAAATCATGGAACATTCATCCGGTGACATGTTATATGACCTCTAAGGATCATAGAGGCTTATGTTATACTTGTAATGACATAGAAAATTGTTTGTTACATAAAGTTTCATAGGTTAGGCAATGCTACATACAGTTTTATATCAACTGTGCTCAAAATGTATAGAATGATGGCAGGAAAGAAATAGGCCAAAATGAACTGTATTGGTTTTGGATGGTAGAATTATCAGAGACTTATTTTTCTGTGTGTTTCTCCCCCTGCCTTTCCATACTTTTAAATGTTTCTACATGGAGCGAGATTAAAACAAAATGGTTAATATAAAGTTAAAAACCCCCAAATCCCACTCTCAAACTGACATTCCCTATCTTAACTCCCTTTGTCTCACTTATTTGATTTCATTTGCTTTTCCTTACAAATGCATAGGTTGCCATTGGTGCTCTCAGATAGGTGAAATTCAATTCAAATACATAAAAACTGCAGCCACCCACTTGCTAAGCCTTCATGTGTGAAAGAATTTTCAAAGGAACTGAGATGTAAGTGGTTCTCATATTAAATTCCCACCTTCAGTCACAGTTTAGAGAGCCCAGGTGAATGTTTTCTGTAATACTCATTTCTTTTGCAAACAAGTGTAAGAGAAAAAGAACATTTATTATGGATCCAATTATAACTGAAATCTGTTAGAAATGAACTGCTGCAAAGAATCAGATCAATGTAGAGAGTACAAGTTTCCTGAAGATGCAAATGGCTTAGGTTTCATTTAGAACTTGACGATTGCTGTTAAGGCTCAGAGGAGTCTTGTGTGAGTGCAGACTGCATATTCCTTCAAGGAGCTTGTTTGGAGGGTAGTCGATGAAAACAACCTATAGCCAGGATTTCTAAAACTCATCAGAAGAGGAATGCACATAGGGGGACGTGTTTTCAGGATCATCTTGTCTGTTTGTGCTTATCTGTTTGTGCTGGCTACCCCCAAAGCCATCTTGAAGTTAAATAACATGTGAAGTGACTGCTGAGCAAAAGCCACTGAAGTGTGATATGTATTAAATATCATTCAACGTATCCATTTGTGCCAGAAACAAAGGCAAGGGTAGTATTTTTTCTAAGTGTCAACATTTTATGAGGTCTTGCAGAACGCTTGACAATTGGGACCCTACAAATATTTACTCTATATCAGGAGACGAGTCAAGTGTAGACTTCCTTTATTAGAAATTGTCTAAAACTCAAAATAAAATGTTGGTTTTGCTTGGGATGTGGACTCAGTGAATGCTCTTGGTATTCAATGACCCTAAGAATCTCAGAGACATCCACATTCAAAATAAATCCACAGACTGAGCACTTTAGTGCTTTCTGATCTTTTCTGATTAATAGCTGATGTCAATCCGTATACCAAGTGGGGCTGGTGTTTATCACGTGCCCTTGAACTGTTCTGGGAACAGAAGTGTTTTCTAAGTAGGATGTTACATATGAAATAGCCTAGCTTTGAGACTCAACCACTTTTTACTTGCTTTGGTAAGACTACCATTTCCTTGCCTCTCTCCTCTGTACTCACAAGAGGTTTACCAGCTCCTCTTACCTTCCTGGGCTCATTCTCAAATTCCCCTTCCTGCCTATCTGACTAGTTCTGGTTAAGGTACTGACTTTCTTATTCCAAGCCCAGAACCTGTGTATATAAGTTATTACGGCAGGTTCTGCCAATGTCTCCTGTCATGAATTTCCTGCTACGGTGACCTGATGTATACCCTGAACACTCAGAAACCTGGAAACCCACTCTGCTCTTTCAGGTTGCCTCCCAGATATTTAAGCCTGTCCCTGAAACCCGAGGGGAGGCATTGCAGGTGCCAACCACTTCTAAGTCTAACCCACCTCCTATTCCCTTCTGGTGGGAAGTTGCACAGAATGATCACCACATCTGTTCTCTCATTCTGGGTCCCCAGAAGGAAATGGCTGCATTTATGAAATTCAGCATATTATTGACCTACCCTGAGGACAGCTGCAGGGAGATACTCCTCCTTAAGAAGAAGGCTTTTAGATGATTCAGCTCCACTCCCCAGATCCAAGAGATGACGTTGACCAACTCCAGTGGCTGCTACCCAGAAGCTGGTGCAAGTTGAAAAGTGGACCTTCTGGGGAAGCTTCCAATGACACCAGCTTGTGTTCACTCTATTTGAGTGAGACTGAAACAAGAAGGGATAGATCTCCTTGCATGAAAGGAAGGTCATTCAGGGAAGTAAACAAAATTACAAGGGTAGTCTTACAGCCTCTGATGATGGGGATGGTACTGCCAATTATCCTCACTAATATCATGAGATTGTATAGTCAACTGTGAAATTGTCCACCTTCCTAAATAGTAAAACAAAATACATATCATCTAAGGTGACTCCTTCTTGTGTGGGGTGGCTGGATCATATGGCCCAGATCATGTTCTCCCAAAACTAACCTTTCTGGAGCTTTCTCACCTACGTTCTGGCCCAAATGGGTATATAGCCCTTCCTCTTAATAGTGTACTTGAGAAAAGACTGACTTTCCTCAAGGCTTCTGGATTACATAATGGAAATACACACCAAAGGGAACCATAAATTAGAAAATCTGACTGTAAGGTACAGTCATTTTTAAATTTTTTTTACATTTTTAATTCTTGGCTTGGGATATTTGGCAGAGGGTAGTGCACTCTACTTGGGCCCTGACTTCCTGTTACATTGGACCCTGGATAGATGTTGGGAAATCCATGGATGAATTTTACCAAGGTCCATAGATCCCCTGAGGTTATAATTGAATGCCTGTGTGCCTGTTTATTTTTTGGGAATGGAGTTCATAGCTTTCATGATATTCTCAAAAATGCTTTTGTATTCCCCGAATACAAAGATATTATAGGCAATTAGTTATATGTATTTTGTTATATGCATCTTAGTCCCTGTAACTGAATCCCAAGTACCTGGTCATCTCAATTTATTCAAAGACAAGAAAGTGAAAGCAAGAAAGTAAGAGTCAGTGGAGGGAAACTCTCCCCAGCTTCTTTCCTTGGGTGATTTATTCCAAGAATAATTATTTCTTTCAAGGTGGGCCAACCTGCACTGATAATCAACTCAAAACACAACTTCAGTAGGAATAGCATCCCAGCATTTAGGATCATATTTTATTATAGGGCCAACATTTACCCACTCTGGAAAATATTCCATATAAATCAAAGTTCTTCATTTTATGCTCTAAAACAGGGAACAATTTTCTTTAAAGCCTGCACATATTTTCTTCCTGGATCTCAAATGAATTCAGTTTTTAGAATGTTAAGCAAATTTTGTCTTGGTAGACACTCAGTGGGGAGAACTTTAATCTGTTGTACGTTCTCAGAAGGTTAGATCAATTAATATTGTAGAAACAATACCACATGTAGTCTCAGGGATAGCTGTGAATATAAAATGAGACATTACCTTAATTTCCCCCAATGGATGACTTATTTCCTTTGCCAGCAAATATGGCTCCTGGGTAATTGGCAAAATCACACAGATGAATCTCAAAAGAATCCATGTTGGGTTATCAGTGGCAACAACCAACTTGATTATTCCAGCATGATTGATCAGATGTTGATATTAACTCATGGGGTCATTGCAAACTAAAATGACAGTTTTGGTGTCCTTTGGAAAGAATGCTACCCTTGGAATGGAGAAGTCAGAGTTCTGGTGCTGCCTTGGGCACCAACCAGGTGTGTAAACATAGATAAGCCACCTGGTCTGGCTGGATTCCTGTCTGGGTTCTCACCTATAAAAAGTGTCTCCCTAAAAGCAGCGTTAACTTCCATGAATCCATTGGCTGTACAAATTTGAGTGACTCTGAAAAAGTCCTGGAGAGAACAAATGGCCTTAAATGTTGGCAAAAAAAAGTCAGGGACAGACCAATTATACTATGAGTTGGGAATGTACTAATATAGGTCTCAAACAATGGTTAATTTAAAAAAAGGTTGGAATTCCTGGGCAAGATGGCCCAACAGGAACAGTTCCGGTCTGCAGCTCCCAGCGAGATCAACACAGAAAATGGGTGATTTCTGCATTTACAACTGAGGTTAGAAATTGCAACACTATTCACAATAGCAAAGACTTGGAACCACCACAAATGACCATCAATGACAAACTTGATAAAGAAAATGTGGCACATATACACCATGAATACTATGCAGCTACAAAAACGGGTGAATTTATGTCCTTTGCAGGGACATTGATGAAGCTGGAAACCATTATTCTCAGGAAACTAACACAGGAACAGAAAACCAAACACCATATGTTGTCACTCATAAGTGAGAGTTCAACAATGGGAACACATGGACACAGGGAGGGGGACACCACACACTGAGGCTTGTTGGGGGATTGGGGGGCTAGGGGAGGGATAGCATTAGGAGAAATACCTAATGTAGATGATGGGTTGATGGGTGCAACAAACCACCATGGCACGAGTATACCTATGTAACAAGCTTGCACATTCTGCACATGTATCCCAGAAAGTATAATAAAAAAAATTGGGACAATGATGATCTTAATTCACTATCTGAGACGTTCCAATGGGCATATTTGAATATATACAATGATTGTATAACTTCTCACATATCTTTGTCTCTATCTGGCAAGCCACTCGAGTTGATCCCCAGAACAAGAAAAAAGCATAAACACATTTATTAATTAGCATCACGTTTTTATTTCCACCCTCATCTCTTTGCCCCAGGGCATTCTCTCCTTCACTCATGGCAATGTTCTGAACTAACAGGTGTACATTGGACCACTATGAAATAAATTTTAGGCTTATATTTCCTGGGAGGATTCAGAGTCACTCAACTCCTGCCCTCAGAGACAAAGCACAAGGTCCTAAGTTAGGGAAATACCATTTTTTAAATAGCTCTAGATTGGGGCCTGCGTGGTAGACCTGTGGAGTGATCTTCATTTGCAGATGTTGGTCAGCAGTTTAAGCAACTGCCACCAAGTCTTGCCAATTATGTGCACGTTCCTCCCAGCTCTAACTTGATAATTTATTGTTTGCAAAACCTGAAGCAACCCGGGCCCAGTGGTGATTCAGCAAAAGCTGAGTGTCTTCACTTGAAATATCTACCAGCAAACTCGTTTTTGAGCTCCAGAAATATTTTTGATGAATAAAATTTACAGTGATCCCATTCAAACTGTGAGCCAACAGAAAGCATCATTTATAAATATTTCCCAATGGGACAAAGGAGAGCAGAGTACAGAACAGTAAGAAGACATCCAACTGAAAATCAATGCAGCCATCTTATCCCTCATGTATTGAAAGTTTTGCTTAGACCCAACCAGTGACCTGAGAAATTCTTGGCTAGAAAGGTGATACATCAAATGTTTCTGAGTAAAATAATTTTCAGCAAATATTATTGGCAAGCGTAAGCATTGTACTAAGCAGGACACAACTGCAAACCAGATACAGATATTCTGCCACAAACCAGCTTAAGGGGGAGATGAGTTCATGAGTAACCAAAAACGTGTAGTGCTGTGGGAAGGAATATTTGAGAGGGAGGAAAGAGCTGGAGCCATGGAACCGTGGTGGGAAAGGCCAGATGTGCACAGGAAACTGTAAGGTTAGCTTGGCTGGAAACCGGGTTGAAAGAATAGACTGGAGTCAGAAGCAGTTCATGATGCTTTTGTTACCACAGGCTGGAATGACATTAGCCTTTTAAAAGTTAACATGTTGGCCTACCATATAGAGCTTTTGGGCTATTGGAGGCCTCTGGTAGTCAGGAGGTCCCCAGGAGGCCATATCCTAGCTGGACTGTCTTTCAATAGTTTTGAGGTACTTATTGAACACCTGTGCAAAAGTATTCTACAAGGCCTCACAAGAGATGTTAAAAAGAATCACTTTTGAGGATCTTGAAGTGTAGAAACAATTATAAGTATCTTAACAGAGGTCCAAGGAAAGACAAAATAGATGCTGAAGAGGCATTTGGTGAATGTCAATATCTGTTTCTTTTATAATAAACCTCTTTGAACTAGAAAGAGAAGGATGGTTTTTAATTTAATAAAGGATAATTATGGGGGGCATTCACTGTTTTGGATCATTCTATATATTTTTAAACTGTTTTATATCTTTTTATTTCAATAGGTTTTTGGGGAACAGGTGGTGTTTGGTTGCATGAATAAGTTCTTTAGTGGTGAGAAAAAGTTCTGAGACGTTGGTACACCCATCACCCAAGCAGTGTACACTGTATCCAATGTGCAGTCTTTTATCCCTTGCCATCCCCCTTTCCCCCAAGTCCCAAAGTCCTATATTCCTTTGCCTTTGTGTCCTCATAGTTTAACTCCCACACGAGTGAGAACATGCAATGTTTGCTTTTCCATTCCTGAGTTACATCACTTAGAATAATAGTCTCCAATCCATCCAGGTTACTGTGAATGCCATTATTTCATTCCTTTTAATGGCTGAGTAGTATTCCATGGTGTGTGTGTGTGTACACAAACACACACACACACACACACACACATATATATATATTTATATATGTTATATATATGTATTTATATATGTATTTATATATATATAAAACATTTTCCTCATCCACTCAATTGATGGGCATTTGGGCTGGTTCCATATTTTTTGCAATTGCAAATTGTGCTGCAAGTTTTTTTTGTTTGTTTGTTTAATGACTTCTCTTCCTCTGGGTATACACCGGGTAGTGGGATTGCTGGATCAAATGGTACATCTGCTTTTAGTTCTTTAAGGAAAATTCATAATGTTTTCTGTAATGGTTGTACTAGTTTACATTCCCACCAACAGTTTAAAAGTGTTCCCTTTTCAATGCATCCACATCAACATCTATTATTTTTTGATTTTCAAAATTATTTTTTATTCTTGCAAGAGTGAGGTGGTATTGCATTGTGCTTTGATTTGCATTTCCCTAATAATAAGTGATATTGAACATCTTTCCATATGCTTTTTGGACATTTATATATCTTTTTTTGAGAATTGTTTGTTCATGTCCTTAGCCCAATTTTTGATGGGTTTGTTTGGTTTTTACTTGCTGATTTGTTTGAGTTTTTTGTAGATTCTGGATACTAGTCCTTTGTCAGGTGTATAGACTGTAAAGATTTTCTCCCACTCTGTGAATTGTCTGTTAGCTTTGCAGATTATTTCTTTTGCTGTGCACAAAGTTTTTAGTTTAATTAAGTCCCATCCATTTATTTTTGTTTTTGTTGCATTTGCTTTTGGGTGGTTGGCCATGAAGTCTTTGCCTAGGCCAATGTCTAAAATGGTTTTTCAGATGTTATCTTCTAGAACATTTATGGTTTCAGATCTTAGATGTAACTCTTTGATTCATCTTGAGTTGATTTTTGTATAAGGTGAGAGATGAGGATATGGTTTCATTCTTCTACATGTGGCTAGCTTATGTGCATAAAGGTGTTCATAGTAGCCTTGAATAATCTTTTGTATTTCTGTGGTATCAGTTATAACATCTCTTGTTTCACTTCTAATTGAGCTTATTTTGATCTTCTCTCTTCTTTTCTTGGCTAACCTCGCTAACGGTCTATCAATTTTTTGAAATATTTTCAAAGAAGCAGCTTCTTGTTTTATTTATCCTTTGTATTTTTTTTTTTTGGTCTTAATTTCATTTAGGTCTGTCTGATCTTTGTCATTTCTTTTCTTCTTTCGGGTTTGGGTTGTTCTTGTTTCTCCAGTTCTGTGAGGTGTGACCTTAGATTACCTATGTGTGCTCTTCCAGACTTTTTGATGTAGGCATTTAAAGCTATGAACTTTCCTCTTAGCGCTACTTCTGCCACATCCCAGAGGTTTTGATAGGTTGTGTCATTATTATCATTCAGTTTAAATAATTTTTAAATTTCCATTTTGATTTCTTTGTTGACCCAAAAATCATTCAGGAACAGGTTAATTTCCATGTATTTGCATTGTTTTGAGGGTTGTTCTTGGAGTTGACTTTCAATTTTATTCCACTGTGGTCTGAGAGAGTACTTGATGTAATTTCCATTTTCTTAAATTTACTGAGACTTGTTTGGTGGCCTATCATATGGTCTACCTTGGAGGATGTTCCGTATGCTGGTAAATAAAAGGTATATTCTGCAGTTTTTGGGTAGAATGTTCTGTACAAATATCTGTTATGTCCATTTGTTGTAGGGTATCGTTTAAGTTCATTGTTTCTTTTTTGACTTTCTGTCTTGATGACCTGTCTAGTGCTGCCAGTGAAGTTTTAAAGTGCCCCACTATTATTGTGTTGCTGTCCTTTTTGTTGATGTTGATTCTATTGCTTTCTGTTGGTTAGTTTTTCTTCTAACAGACTTCTCTTCTGTAGTTCTGCTGGAGTTTGCTGGAGGTCCACTCCAGACCCTGCTTGCCTGGGTATCACCAGTGGAGGCTGCTGATCAGCAAAGACTACTGCCTGTTCCTTCCTCTGGAAGCTTCATCTCAGAAGGCTCTCACCAGATGCCAGCTGGAGGTCTCCTGTGTGAGGTGTCTGTCGACCCCTGCTGGGAGTTGTCTCCCAGTCAGGAGGCAGAGGGGTCAGGGATCCACTTGAGGAAGCAGTCTCTCCCGTAGCAGAGCTCGAGCACTATGCTGGGAGATTAGTTGCTCTGTTCAGAGCTGGAAGGCAGGAATATGTAAGTCTGCTGAAGCTGCACCCACAGCCATTCCTTCCCTCATGTTTTCTGTCCCAGGGAGATGGTGTTTTATCTATAAGCCCTTGACTGGGGATTCTGCCTTTCTTTCAGAGATGCCCTGCCCAGAGAGGAAGAATCTAGAGAGGCAGTCTAGCTACAGCATCTTTGCCACACTGTGATGGGTTCTGTACCCAGTTTGAACTTCCCACAGCTTTGTTTACACTGTGAGGAGAAAACCTCCTACTCAAGCCTCAGTAATGGTGGATGCCCCTCACCCCACCAAATTCAAGTGTCCCAGGTTGACCTCAGACTGCTGTGCTGGCAGCAAGAATTTCAAGTCAGTGGATATTAGCTCGTTGGGCTTTGTGAAAGTGGGATCCACTGAACAAGACCACTAAGCTCCCTGGCTTCAGTCACCTTTCCATGGGAGTGAATGGTTCTGTCTCCCTGGTGTTCCAGGTGCCACAGGGGTATGAAAAAAACTCCTGAAACTAGCTTGATGTCTGCCCAAATGGCCACCCAGTTTTGTGCTTGAAACCCAGGACCTTGGTTATGTAGGAACCCAAGGGAATCTCCTGGTCTGTGGGTTGTAAAGTGTAGTATTGGGCAGGATAGCATCATCCTTCACAGCACAGTCCCTCAAGGCTTCTTTTGGGTAGGGGAGGGAGTTTCCCCAAACCATTGCACTTCCTGAGTGAGGCGATGCCCCACCCTGCTTCTGCTTGCCCTCCATGGGCTGCACCCACTTCCTAATCAGTCCCAACGAGATGAACCAGGTACCTATGTTGGAAGTGGAAAAATCACCTGCCTTCTGCCTTGGTCTCGCTGGAAGCTGCAGACTGGGGCTGTTTCTATTCGGCCATCTTGCCCCCTTCCTGATAGGTTTCTTTTATGGGTTACCTGATGCTTTCACCTCACAGCTTTAATATTTTTTCCTTCATCTTGACTTTAGCTATCCTGATAATTATGTGTTCAGATGATGATCTTTTGTGATGAATTTCCCAGTATTCTTTTGAGTTTCTTGTACTTGTCTATTTAGATCTCTAGCAAGGCCAGGGAAGTTTTCCTTGATTATTCCTTCAAATATATTTTCCAAAGTTTTAGATTTTTCTCCTTTTCCTTGGGAACACCAATTATTCTTAGGTTTTGACATTTAGTCCAAACTTCTTGCAAGCTTCATGTATTTTTAAAAATTACTTTTTGTTTTGATGGATTGGGTTAATTTAAAAGCCTTTGTCTTTGAGCTCTAAAGTTTTCTTCTGCTTTTTCAATTCTATTGCTGAGACTTTCCAGTGCATTTTGCATTTATCTTCTTTTTTTCTTTTCGAGACGGAGTTTAGCTCTTGTTACCCAGGCTGGAGTGCAATGGTGTGATCTTGGCTCACTGCAACCTCTGCCTCTTGGGTTCAAGCAATTTTCCTGCCTCAGCCTCCTGAGTAGCTGGGACTACAGGCACTCGCCACCATGCCCAGCTGATTTTTGTATTTTTTAGTAGAGACGGGGTTTCACCATGTTGACCAGGATGGTCTTGATCTCTTTACCTCATGATCCACCCGCGTCGGCCTCCCAAAGTGCTGGGATTATAGGCGTGAGCCACTGCGCCAGGCCGTATTTATCTAAGTGTGTCCTTGATTTCCAGAAGTTGTGAATTTTTTTTTGTTTATACTATTTCACTGAAGAATTTTCCTTTCATGTCCTGTATCATGTTTTTGATTTAAGTTGGACTTCACCTTTCTCTGGTGACTCCTAGATTAACTTAAAATTGACCTTCTGAATTCTTTTTCTGGCAATTCAGAAATTTGGTCTTGGTTTGGATCCATTGCTGGTGAGCTTATATGATCTTTTGGAGGTATTAAAGAGCCTTATTTTGTCATATTACTAGAACTGTTTTTCTGGTACCTTCTCATTTGGGTGGACTATGTCAGAGAGAAGACTTGGAACTCAAGGGCCGCTGTTCAGATGTTTTTGTCTCATGGGTTTCTCCCTTGATGTGATGTTCTCCTCCCCCACCCAGGAGTGGGGCTTCCTGAGAGCCAAACTGTAGTGATTAGTTTTGCTCTTCTGGATCATGCCACCCAGTTGAGCTACCAGGCACCAGGCTGGTTCTGGAGAGTGTCTGCAAAGAGTCCTGTGGTGTGATCCATCTTCAGATCTTGTGACCATGGATACCAGCACCTGCTCCAGTGGAGGCAGCAGGGGACTAATGCAGACTGTGAGGGTGCTTGGTTGTATTTCTGTTTACTGTGCTGGTTTTGTGTTGGCAGTCCTCCAGCCAGAAGGTGGCGCTTTCAAGAGCACATCAGCTGCAGTCCTATAGGGAGGATGCACACTTGCCCTAGGGACACCTGGTGAAGTATTCAGGATTCTCATGTGGTGGGCAGGGCAGGGCCATAGAGCTTCCAAGAGATTATGACCTTTTTCTTCAGCTACCAGGGTGGGTAGAGAAAGACCACCAGGTGGAAGGAGGGATAGGCATGTCTGAGCTCAGCCTCTCCTTGGGCATGGCTTGCTGTGGCTGCTGTGGGGGTTGGGGGTGTAGTTCCTAGTCCGGTGGAGTTATATTCCCAGGGGGATTATGGCTGCCTCTGCTGAGTCTTACAGGTTGCTGGAGAAGTAGGGGAAAGCTGGCAGTCACTAGCTTTACCTCACTCTTATGCAGCTGGCAGTCCCAAAGGCCAGTCTCACTCCCACTGTTCCCTGCCAACAGCACCGCATCTATTTCCAGGCAGCCAGCGGCCAGAGCTGAGAACTTGTCCCTGACTATGAGCCTCGCTCTTGAGAAAGCAAGCAGACTCACAGGTTTTTGGCATCTCAGGGAGCCTGCAGCAGTGATCCAGTTTCTTCAGAGGGTCTGTGGATTATCTTGGCTTTCCTAGTATGTTCCTTTGGTAGTTCTTAGGAGCAAAAGTTCACAATGTGAGTCTCCACATTCTGCTCTGTTTGTCTGATTGGGGGCTGCAAGCTAGTCCTGCCTCCAATCCATCAGCTTCCCAGGGTAGCCTCTCTATCTATTTTTACATTGACTGAAGGCAAGCAGCATGACATATTCAACTTGGCCATCATGATTTGTTCAGGAACGGGCATGTGACTATGCACTGGGCCAGTGCAAGGTATATTTCTTCTGGCTCCCGGGAAAAGAGTTCCTGGAGGGATATTCTCCTTCTGTTGTATGTGAACTAGAAAATACACAGCATTGAGAGGCCTCTGGCCCCACGGGACTAGGAGGAAAAGTGGTCTTAGACACAGGCTGAGGAGAGAGCTGGTTGGCTGCATCAGGCTTTGCTTGGATTACTGTGGGACTTAAATTTCATGTTATAAGCCAGTTTGCGTTTAGTTTTCTGTTACTGAAAACAGCTGAAAGATTGCTAACTGATTAAAACATTAACCTTCAACTAACTCTACCACTTTTAATGGAGAAACAGAGACATTTTCATTAAGGTCAGAAATAAGAAAAAATTGCTGTGGTTCTTTCTGTAACTGAATATTGTTCTATATGTTCCAGCCTTAGCTAGAAATCACATCGCAAACTCAGCCTTAGCTAGAACATATAAAAGCATAATTTTTGGAAACGAAGACTTACAGATGATATTGTCATTATTTACAAATCATGCAATTTTCTGTTTGACAAATAATCAGCTGAAAACTACAAGAGAGTTGAAGAATGTGGCTAGAAATAAAATATAGGAAAAAAATCTATGATTTTTCTGTATACCGGTAATAATCGGTTATAAAATATGATGAAAAATGAGGTCATTCATAATTAAAATAAATAGTATATAGGATCCATGTTTTAAAATAACAGCATTTGACAATGGGTAAACATTTCAGAAACACATTTAAATAATCCACAATGTAAGGGGGAGTGCTGGTGCCCTCAGAACACTAATATCAATAGTAACAAAAATGGTATTATCATTTTTGGAACTCTGTAAGGAAATGAATACTAAATGCTCTAGCAGCCTAAAATCTCTTTCTTTCCTTGCCTTTATTTGTCAAGAAATTTATACCGTGGAAATTACTAGAGATCTCTTCAAAGACTTATTTCCAAGGATATGCACTGAAGTATTTTTTATAAATCCAGGAAATAATTGAAATGTAGCACAAAATGGATTAGGTAAATACATTTGTTCTATTCATACACAATGGAGTAGTTTGCAGTTATTGAAAAGATGCTTGTTACAAGGATATTTGTTGGTTTGGAAGGACTTATGTAATATGATAAATGAAAAAGCAGTTTTCTCAGTGGTAGGTACAGAGTGACCTCGTTTTAAAGCAGGCGTGATGTGACAATGGGCAGGTTTGGGAGAAAGACCAGACTAGGTGTCCTGGGAGTGTCAGCTGGCATAGAGGCCACGTGTCTGCAATGTGAGTCTTCGGGAGGTGGCAGTCCTGAGAGGAAGTACATAGAGACAGAACCAGGGGAAAGGAAAGCTACACGTATATGCATAATTCTCCCCTATGGCTCCACATGTCTGTAGTGAAACACACTTCCCAAGGTTGGATTTCTTGTGGAAGGTGCATGGGACTGAGTTTGGCACTATCACTATGGACAGAGGAGCATGTTAGTTATTTATTGCTGTGTAAAAAATTATGCCCAAAGTTAGTAGATATTATCTCACATTATTTATGATCTCACACAGTTTCTGAGGGTTAGGAGTCTGGGATTGACTTAGCTGGATGGTGTTGGTTCAGGTATCACATGTCAGGCTTGACTGGGGTGGGAGGGTCTGCTTCCAAGTGACTTTCATTCCTCACCACGTGGGTCTCTCCACTGGGCTGCTCACAGCATGGTGTCCACCACAGCAAGGAATCAGAGAGAGAGGGAGAGGGATTGAGTGCCTAGGACAAAAGTCACAGTCTTTACAAGCTACTTTCAGAAGTGACATACCGTTCGTCTGCCATACACTACTAGATGCATAGATTAACACTAACACAGTGTGGGCGGGCACTGTACAAGGGTGTGAATGCTGGGACGCCATTAGGGGACATCTTGGAGACTGTGGGGAGACAAGAGAGAGTGGAGTTAGGGTGGAGGGTGAGCCCTGATGACACAGGGGCAGACGGTGGGGCAATCACAGGTAATATGTTGGATTCATCAAGTGGTAAAATAAGACTTTGGAGCTAAGTTTATCTACATCTCCAAGGGTCTTATAGGCTTAAGTTGCCGTATGGAGTATGCACAGGATTGGATTGAAACCTTTTGCTGTCTATTAGGGAAAAATTGGGGGATCAAAGAGAATCTGCTTGAGAATGGTGCCATTCAACACAAATAGCCCAAGCAGAGGGACTTGCCGTTAACATGAAGTGTCTTTACAGTGAAACGCAAGCCTGGAAGAAAGGCAACTGTATAAAAAAGTCCACAGATATTATTCATTTACAAGTTATGCGATAGGAAGAATGTGTGTAAATGTAGCTGTCAATACCCAAGCCCTGCTAGCAAGTTCTCAAACCAGCAAATAATTCTGCTTTTGGCAGTTGAGATGCACTCATTTCAGGTAGAGAAACACTGAATCAAATTCAGGGACAGTGGTTTCCTCCCACCTTTTCATCGCACCCCAGTGAACCCACCCACAGAGTCAGAGCTACCCCGCGTTCCTGCGAAAGAGACAGAAGACTCCTTTGATGTCCAGCTGAAGCTCGAAGCAGCACAGCCTGTAGGTACAAGAGGAGAGGGATGGGACTTTACTGCCCTCTGGAGAGGGGTCCTTGGTAAAAGGGACCCAACAGCAGGTGGAGAAGGTCTTGAGGGAGGTCTGTGAGAAGAGCACAAGGAAAGTTGGCGGACAGAGAGTTAGGAAGTCAGGGTGTGCCCTCGTGGGACTTTTCCCAGAGGCCTTTTTGTGACACAGGAGTCCAGGTAGCTGGGTCGCTGAGTAAAGGTGTGTCTCCTCATCTGCCTACCTGCAAAAAGGAAATGTAGATTTCTATCAAAATTCAGCTCCTGGTTTGTGGCAGACAGAAGAGGTTGTGCTAGGGAGAAGACAGCTGAATGCTGAGAACCTGATACGCAGTGACCATCCTCTGTGAGCGCCTGGTGAAGGACAGCCAACCGTGGACAACTCACAGTCCAAGCTGCACAGAGCTGCTTCCTCTGACCTGTACTTGAACCCTCCACACCCACCACCTCCCGCAAAGCGCAAAGGGATAGTAAAGAATCCTAAGGCTCTGTTCCTATATACACACATACACCAGGTGCACACACATACACACTCATGTGCACTCATATATGCAGAGACGTGGTATACATGACAATGTCGGAGTCATTTAATTTTATATGACTCACATAAAATCCAGCCCTTTTAATGGCTCACTCTCAGTGCTGTGTCACATTCAAAGAAACACAGTCTAGTAAGCAAAGGTAATTACATAGCACATGCTATTATAATCTTTGCAAATATCTTCCAAAGAACATTAAAGGAGACATAATTCTTAGCTCAGAGGAATTTAAAAAAATCTCCTGTGCTCCCCTTTTGCTGTTTCATGTCCTGCAATTGCTTTCCAACCTCCTGATTCTCTGTCATGCCAGTCCTCTGCTCTTATCTTTTCTTTCTCTTTCTTTCCTCCCAATCCTCCAGGACTGTTTCTCTATAATTCTTCTTCCAGATCTCCAGGGATCAAGGAAGGGAGAGGTCACGTCTGCTTGTGGACAATCAGGAAATGGCCCCTGGAAAGGCTGGCATTGCAGATGCCCTTTGACTAATCAGTGATAGAGAAAAGAAGGACAGAAGGAGAGAGGAGACGGACAGCTGTCAGTTACCTTAGAATCCCAGACTCACCAGCTCCTGGGCTAGAAGGGCCATTAGGGCTGGGCAAGGCCATGGTGCAGTTTAACGAAGCTGCAAAGATGCATGATGCGGTTGGTCCATACCTCTAGTAGCTCATGCAATGTGACATTGACTGCAGTGGAGTGAGGGCAGTCTAGAGGTTTGCACTGGGAGATTTCAGGGGACAGAAAGAGGGCCGGTGGGAGTTAAAGAAGGCTGCCTGGGAGAGGCCACAGGTAAGCTGGGTGTATGACATTACTGAGGGAACCCAGGGCTGACAGGCTCTTCTGGGCAGAGGGAATGATCTGAGGAAAGGTAGGAAAAAGGAGGTGGTTAAGGAATGTATTATTTGAGCACAAAATATGAAGAAAGGAGTGATGGAAGATAAGCCTAGAGAAACAAGCTTATATGGAAAGTCTTGCTGGTCATGCTAGGGAGTTCAGAATGTGCCCTGCAGGGAATCTCAGGGGGTTTCAGCAGAGAAAGACACGAGTAGACTTGCCCTGTCCACGCAGTTACCCAGAGACACGTGGGAGCGCACTGAGCCAGGGGAGAGGAGGAGGGAAATGTAGGACGAAAACAAGAGGGAATTTGGGAGGCGGAGAGTTAGTCAGGGCTTGGCCGTAGCAGGTGAGAAGGCAGGAAAAGCCAAGGGCGATTCTCAGGTTTGGGGTCAGGAGACAAGCAGACGGTCAGAGTCCTGGGGTGAGTGGTGGGAGAGGCACCCGCTGTGGGGCCTAGGTGAGGGGCAGCGGGTGGAGCCCTGGGCCAGGGAAGGACAGCGAACAAGGGGCTAGAGAAGTGTGTGGAGGAGCTTCAGTGCCAAACCACAGGGGTCAGAGCCTAGACTGTTGGTCTGGCCACAGTGGGAGGATGGCTGGAGGGAAATGGTGTGGGGGTGGCGGCTGTGGTCTGAACACAGGGACTAGAGAAGGGCCCCAGGTGGACACCATTTGAGGTAGGGGCCCACAATTCTATAACCACAGTGTCTGGGTTCAGTTCCTAGCTCTGCCACTGGATGGCTGTGTGACCTTGGGCAAATCACTTAACTTTTCTGTGCCTCAGTTTCCTCATCTGCAAAAGGAGTATGTACTTCAAGGGCTGTAATGAGGAAACAATGAATTTACAAATGTCAGTTATGACTTGATACATGGTAAGTATTGTGTCAAAAGTGCTATTATGATGTTACACATGGTGTTTTATTGTAGAGTATATGTATAGTATCTAAATATATGTTCCATGCATTTGGTCCATATACTATAGTGTGTATATGTATTAGTCAGTTTGGGCTGCTGTAATGAAACATGATAGACTGGTAGGCTTAAACAACAGATGGGGTTTACCTCTCACAGAACAGGGCAGTCCAAGACCAAGGTATGGACAGATCGGGTGTCTGGTGAGGGTTTGATGCCTACTGTGCACACAGCTACCTTCTTCTTGTATCTTACTTGGCAGAGAGAGAGAGAGGGGGAGAGACAGGAAGAGAGAGAGACACAGGAAGAGAGAGAGAGAGAGAGAGAGAGAGAGAGAGAGAGAGAGAGAGACAGGCAGAGAGAGAGAGAGGAGATCTTTGTCTCTTATTCCACCACGAGGGCTCTACCCACATGACATAATTGCCTCCAAAGTCTTGCCTTCTAATACCATCACATTGGAGGTTAGGATTCCAATGTTATGAATTTTGGAGGAGACATAAACATTCAGTCTATAGCATCTAATATGTGCTGTCTACTTCTATGATATGTTACATATGCTATTATTATAGTAAATACTACAAACATATATTAGTATATTAACAGATATTTGTATTCTTTATATTTAAATATGTGATATATAGTTTAAAATAATATACAATCTGTAATATAGTAAATAATATATATATAATAGTAGTAATATGCATTATTATATATAAAACACTATATGATTGCATGTTCTGCATGTGTCCATTCTGTATATATGATTACTGTAATTAATCTGTAGGGTAGATTCTGTATATATGATTTCTGTAAAAGCAATTATTAACATTATCTTTATTATTAGAATCCATTCTGTGCCACTGATGCTGAGGTTAATAGAGAGGTAGTGAGAATAACATAGAACTTCTGAGTCTTGTTGATACTAGGACTAGAAATAGATCTGATTGTGTGTGTGTTTGTGTGTCTGCGTGCTCACACACATGTACACATCGGTAGGTAATAAATCTGGCTTTGAGCACAAAATCACAGACAGAACTGATAGGAATACTGCAGGCCATCTGATCCAATTGCTCGTTTTGTTGATGAGGAAAGCGATGTCGGTGCTTCATCGAGCAACCTAAGGTCCCACTATTGCTGGCAGTTCTCCTGTCTCCTCCCTTCTTGAATTTGGGCATAATCCAGTGACGATGGTTAGCAAAGAGATGAGGGAGTGGTCCTTGGGGAGGCTCCTCCACTGGAAGATTCGGCTATTCTTCCTTTACTTGAGTCTAGTGCCATGCTTCTCTCCTGCCCTTCCCTGCTTCTCTCTGCTTTCACTTCCCATCTTGACATTTAAAGCCTCTGTTCTCTGAGTGACAGTGATGCTAATGTTTGTCTTTTGGGGGGCTCCTTTTGATCCTAGGCTCAGAGAACACTCAAGATAGTAACAGATTAATGCTTTTAAAACCCAATTTAAAGCAAGAAGGAGCGGGTGCCTGTTTTGTCCTGAAGCCGGAACCAGGTGAGTCACTGTGCTCCCTGTGGTCAATTTTCTGAGAGAGTATCATCTTGAGGAGGACGGATGAATTACCTTCCAAGGAGGCATCCAAGATTCAGGGCTGTTTTTCCAGCCCCACGGAGTCCCAGGGATTGTTTGAGTTCTCTGTTGAAGACCCTTATGAGGAGCAAAACTTTTTTTCTGTAGATTTCTCACATCATCTTGGCTTGAGAGAAAATATAGTAATTTTAGGTGGTTTGTGATTCTAGAGGTGTCGTGAAAGACATTTCCAAATACATTTTGGGATGTTGCTGGATAAATCTAACCCCTGCCTTCACTTTGACCCCACTCCGGGATCACTGGGAGGCAAGGCTGTACTGCAGCTGTGCGTCTTCGCAGCATCTCAACCTCCTCTCCCACATCCAGTTCTTCTCCAGTATCCAAGGCTTCCATGCTATCTGGTGTGACCTGAGGACCAGTGTGACCACGCCCCCTGTCCTCCCCGAGCATACCCTTGCCGTGTCCTGTCCATCCTCTGCCCCTGATTGGCATTGACACCTTGTACCTCAGCCTCAGTGCAAGGACATTGAACCAGGAGCAGCAGATGGGGGAGCCAATGTGGGGATGGGGAGAATGAGGCCTGGCATGGTCTTTTGTCCAGCGACTCTCCCCTGGGTGACCACCCTGAAGTGGATGTCATTTCTGATCTAAGTGGAAGGGTAAGACATAAAGGACAACTGGAGTGAGGGTGCGGGAGGCTGTCCCACTCAGACAATGGTGTTTGTAGCAGAAGCTCTTCTCTGTAAGGGGAAGGTGGACGCACCAGGATCTTGATTGTATTTTCCAGCTGAGTCTTCCTGATCTGGACAAGTTTTAAAACTTTAGAATTTTTAGAGCATTGGTTTGGCATGATGGAGCCCACACATAATTTATATAAAAGTAATAAACGGTTCATTTAAGCTTCAGTTACACACAACTCAATGTAACACTGAGTTTTAAAAAGTGCCAGAAAATGATATACCCTATGAAATACTTTTAATAAAAGCAACTAAAGTGAAACAACTTTTTTTTTAAAAAAAATATGTTTTAAGACTATGTGCAAAATAAAAAGGAAAATGTTAACCCAGGTGTGGGGGCGTGGCCTGTAGTCCCAGCTACTTGGGAGGCTGAGGCAGGAGTTTGGGGCTAGCCTGGGCAACACAGCAACAGCTTGTCTTTTTAAGAAAAAAGGAAGAAAGAAAAAAGAGGAAAGAAAAGAGAGGAAAAAGGGAAATGTTAAACCTTTGGTTAAGTCAGTTTTGGAGAGGTGGGGAGTGGAAGAGTAGTATATGTGCAGATATGAATTGTTCCTACTATTTTGGGTTTTGTGCTCATAATGTATTCACAGATACTTAGATTAGATTATTAAAATAATATAAATTATTGTAATACAAATGAAATTGTATGGGCCAATTACAAAAATGAGTTACTGATCTAGTTAGCATTTATTCATATGCCCAGCAGTGTTCTAAGCACTTTATATATACCATCGACTCACCGAATCCTCAAAACAGTCCTAAAAGGTGGGATTATTGTTATTTCTACTTTCATGAGGAAACAGAGGCACAGAGAGGTCAAGTAACTAGCACAATACCACACAGCTGAGTGGGAATTCTAACCTAGGCTTCGCATCTCCAGAGTTCTGCTCTCTTAACCACATGTGTTGTGAATGATGTACTTCTGTGAACCCAAGGTTCATAAAGAAAGAGGAACAAGTTACCTGAAGAAACTGGTTACCTAAGAAACAAGAAGCAGGTGGAGTGTGCAGGGAAGGAGGGGTGTGTGGCCTTAGTCTGGGAGAAAAGCAGGTGGTTTAGTCTAGGCTGTGTTGGTTGGTTACCCTCTTCCCTCCCAGGCAAAATACTCGCACCTTAGCAAGACCTTACTGTGTTGATTCTCATAGTGGGGATTTTGGGTGACATGGCAGACTGATGGGAGACCATCTATTGATTGTGTGAGTCTTCGAGCTGTCTTTGTGTCATATTGGTGATCTGGCTGCTGGCTACATGGAGTTAGTGCCCCTTTTTGTTCTGCCTCAAGAGTTACCATCTATTAAGCAAATATTGATTTCTTAAGTTAAATTGTAACGTCTCTTGCAACAGGAGTCAATATTTGTTTGATAGCATTTCTGGTGACTAAGTGCAGTGAGGTGGCTAGTCTGTCCATCAACAAGACCTAGCACAGACATCTCCTTCTCCTTTAAGGAAGAGATTCTCAGACAGTAATTTCCAGAACAGTAGGACTAACATCCTTTGGGAAATTTTTGGAAATGCAAATTCCTGGGCCTTGCCTCAATCCTGCTGAATCCAAAGATATGGCGGTGAGAGCCAATCCCACCAGTGGCATGCTGGCAAATGTTTAACAAGTGGCCCTTTGAAAAAAATGCATGTAAGATTTATGTACGTAAATTTTGCTGATACGTTGAATGTGTAGCACGTGATTTACAAATAATAAAATATTCTGCATTCTTCACTACGAATGTTATGTAGCCATTTGGCTTTCACGGAATGCTTTCATTGCTTTTTTGTCAAACTCTTGTATCAGCGACAACCTATGGTTGCAATTGATGAATGAGTGTAGTTCCAACATGAATGTTGATATTTTTGTTTATATTAAGAAGTAGGATGAAAGTGAAACAAAATGAAGACATATGCCACAATGTCACTTGTTTTATCAGTGATGTAAGCAATTTCTTTGCTGAATCAGATAATAGTTTTCAAATGCTGGAAGACTATTTTCTCAACTTGTTTTTTCTATTCACAATATAATAGCTACAGGCTAATATTTTGAAAGCTAATCTGTATTTTTACAATGTTTCAACACTTTCTTAAGTCTAGACCTTCAACAAAATAATAAATCAAGCCCATTTGCTCATTTCTGTGGTGTCAATATTTCTATCATGGCCAGTTTCAAGCCACAGCATGACACTACTGAATAAGGAGTTAGAGAGAGATGTGTGGCCCCACATCATTATGTACTATGTCCATCGTACAGATGTGGTAAATGTAAATATCCTCCACAGATAATAGATATATGTAGTACAATAATTAGGAAATTGCTTCTAATGCAATTTGATTTTCACATAATTTCTTAATCTACACATTTTTATAATTTACTTTTTAATGATAGCTTGTGTTTCACAACTGGCTTGCAGAATTCCTGAAAATGTGACAGTGGCTCGCATGAGCTGGTATGAATCGCTCCAGGACAACACCGGGCCTACCAATCTGTGTTTTAACAAGCCTGCCACGTGATTCTGATGATGCTAAATTTTGTGAACCACTTCTTAAGCAGATATTGAAGACTAGAAATGCATGTAGCTATTCTTTCTTTCTTTATTTTTTTTTTGAGACAGAATCTTGTTCTATCGCCAGGCTGGAGTGCAGTGGTGCAATCCCAGCTCACTGCAACTTCCGTTTTCCCGGTTTCAAGCAATTCTCCTGCCTCAGCCTCCTGAGTAGATGGGACCACAGGCACGCGCCACCATGCCCGGCTAATTTTTTGTACTTTAGTAGAGACGGGGTTTCACCATGTTGGCCAGGATGGTCTCGATCTCTTGATTTCGTGATCCACCCGCCTCGGCTTCCCAAAGCACTGGGATTACGGGCATGAGCCATCGTGCCCGGCTGCATGTAGCTATTCTTAACCTAGAACTACATGCTTTCTGTTTGGCCAACCAAATGCTATACTCAAATGTTTAAGCAAGTTCAGACTGGGACAGTGGGGAAAGAAGGAAGTGCATCTAAAGAACAGAGAAATGAGAAAAGGTTTCAATTTTAGATCTTTGATTTTTTTCTTTTGGGTTTGGCCTGCTTTAGTAAACTGTTCATAGATATTCAAATAAACCCTAGACTAAATTACAGCTCAGTTTATTCTCTTGAAACAAAATGGTAGCCAATGCAACTGCTCAAATGGCATATCTTCTGAAGTCTAAAAAAACTAGCTAATTCATTCAATAAATACTTACTAAGGACTACGATGTGCCAGGCACTATGCTGGGTATTAGTCATGCAGCCTTGAACAAGGTAAATAAGGATTCTGATCTCAAGATTTTAGAAGGAAGAAACAGAAAAACCCAAGTAAGTGCCTTAGGTAAGCAAGATAATTCCTTGAGAAGGAAGTTACATGGTGGAGGGTGTTGGGTGGGAAGGGACTGCTTTCTGGCTGGGGGATTAAAGAGGAGCTTGTTGAGGAGGTGTCAATAAGGTGGATGGTGAATCCAGTCATGTAACTACCTGGGCAAAGAGCGTCCAGGCAGAGGAGACACCGATTGCAAAGATATTGAGTTGGGAACAGATTTGATGTGCTGAAGGCCTGCCTGGTAAGAGGGCTGATGTGGCTGGAACAATGTGAATAAAGCAAGAATGAAAGAAGATGTGTTGAAAGGCAGGTAAGCAGGGGATAGATCAAGTTTTAGGCCATGCAAACATTTTGGATTTCATTCTGACTGATAGGAATCCTTTGGAGGCTTACAGCAGGGAGTGACTGGTCTAATTTCTGCTTTAAAAAGATCACTTACTACTGTATAGAAAATAGGCAAGATTGGAAGCAGAAAAATGCACTGGGAAAATGTTCAAAGAGGCCCAAGGACCAGATAACATGGCTTGGAATGGAAGTGACCAGATTTGGGAGGTACTGTGGTGAAACAGCAGATTGTCTTGGCTGAGAGAGGGTGGCAGATTCTAAGAACTAAATAGACCATTGGCCCTACCATCTTTAAGCAAAGCGGACTAGAATCCTTTATATTTATGTCTGCTTATGTCTTAGCACACTGGTTGATCTACCGGTTTCAGAATCATGTATACAGGAAGTACTAGATAAGAGGTGGCCCATTAATTGCATGGGTGGCTGAAGAGGTAATACTCGAGATAGTCTAAGAAGACCGAGGATAATCCTCTGACCACAGCCCCATGAGCTTAGGTAGATAAGGGCCAAGCATGAGTAAGAATGGAGATCGCCGCATTACCTCCTCATTCCTGTGTGTAGATGTGAGCAGCAATTAGCGGTGTGTGTTTGTGGCATTCTCACTCTGCTTGAATTGGGTGATGAAACCTGTGGCAGGGGTCAGGGAACATTCACCTTTCCCATGCCATCTCCCAGGCTTGGTGTGTGCATTTGCCAGGAGTGGGCTTGGAAAATAACCTCCCAAGGACTTTGGCCTGCAGGTGGCTTAGCCTGTGGATAATTGATACTGTCTTCTGATGCATACAGAATAGGAGCTACCACAGGGAGACTCACAGGGATTTCCAGTCCGATGCTGAGGTTGTTACTGTGGTCTATATTTTGTGAATTATTCAACATATGATTTTTATTCAGTGATTTAAAAGAAAATATGAACACACTAACATCTCATTGATCCAGTATTCTTTGAGAATACAACATTCCATGTAAATGCATTTTTCATGTATGCCTTTAAATGTCAAGGCATGAAACATTTTGAGCACTTGGGAGAGAATGCTTTCTATAGCAAGTGAGACCCTGAAGCAGAGGATCTGTATGGTTTAAACCTTCCTTGAAGCCTCCTGTTCATCACTGTGACTGTCATTTACCACTTTACGCTATAATGCAATGACACAAGGACCGCAAGTGCCGTGAATCAGACTATTGTGCAAATTCCTCATTCCCTCTTTTTCTCTTTGGAGAACTAGGCCCCCCTTAGAGTGTTTTACATCTAAGTTATGACACCTAGTTATGACACCCAGCGGCAGAGTGCAAGCAAGCCAGGGCCACCTTCCACAGCACTGTTTCTTGTTAGAAAATTGGTGCTTTTAAGAAGATCGTTCTTCCATGAGAGGCTTTGCCTAGTTATCGTCTAGTTAATTATCCAGGCTGCGTTTACTGGAAGCAGAAGTCTCAGAGTTTCCAGAAGTTATATCTCTGTTCTTCTGCTCATCTGAGTCATGTGCACTGAATGTGACTCCTCCACACATGTGTATTACTTATCAATACAAAAACTTACTATTGCTCCTCACTCATAAAAAGCATCCTTACCATCTAGGAGGCCAAAAGAATGAAAAGGAGTCAGAATGAGAAGGGCAAGATGCCTCCTGGATCATCCAAGCAGAAGGCAAAGGAAGAAATTTGACTGTAGCAGACCAGGGTCTCCTTAGTATGCAAAATATCATCAATGAGACCTGGGTCATCAGTCTCCACCATGGGGACCGTGCCACAAATGACCATGAATAGGTGGATGCTGATGGGAGCTCTGGGGCAAACAGGCACAGCTGTACTGTGTTGAACGTTCTCTTAGAACCTGTTTGTGTGTTAAGATGGACCTGGCCCTTGGGAAGGTTACATCATAGAATCTTCTAGAGGTCTTGCCACCTCACTGTGATGTGTAATGGCTCCCTTGCTCCAGAATTTGTGACAACAAGCATTTGTTGCAGTCATTTACATTAAAAAATAAGTGGTGTCTTTCTGCAGGTCCCTGGATCCTGGCAATCAGAGGGCTGTTGCTAGCATGCTGTGATGGACATGCTTGTCTTCTACAGCAGTTCAGCCTCAACGGTAAAATTGCAGGCAGCACACAGACAAGTTTCTGCCGACAGGCCAGACACCAGAAGTGCAGGTGGGAAGGTTCAGGGCTGCCTTTTAAACCCAAGCAGGAGAGAGATGAACCAAGAAAGTGTCTGCAGTTTGCCCGCTGTGTTTTTCCTTCCTTTGGGGAAATATATAATTATTTTGTATCTACTTAGACACATAGGCAGGTAATCTTTCTTTTTTTAAGAGAAAGGTCAAAGATGGTCTGTGTCACATCAAACTGAAACAGCTTTGGCCCCTTCCTCTGTACTTCTGTGGTAATTGGCTCCGTGAGCTACAGATACAGCAGACGTGGACTGAATAGGATGAGACCATCTGTGCCAGGTCCAGGCATGCTTCTCCCAAATGCGGGAAGGAGCAGGGCTGTCTTGGGCTAGTGGTTTTGATTTGAAGAGAAATCCATGGTCTTAAAACTGTCTTTTGTTCCTCGTTTTTCACTTAGACCCAAGGGACAGGCACTCCACCTGAACTGCAGCGGAGGCCCTTGGCTAGGCCTGTGTCATGTAAACTGTCCATGAACCTTACTGCCATTACTGACATTCATTGTAAGTAAGACCCTGTTCTTAGGCTGGGCTTGAGATGTGTAGCATCCATGTCACCATCCTTCAAGGGGCTTACAGTTTGTTTAGACAAACAAGAGTGATGCCTGAAAAAAAAAAAAAAAAAAAAAGACAAAACCAGACAATATAACCACCTACCCACACATCCACCCAACCAAAATAAAAACCAAGAAAGCAGGAAAAAAAAAAAAAAAAAAACCCAAACCCAAACCAGCCACCATTCCTTCCTGCCTTCCTCCTACAATGTAAGCAGCTAATTTTGTTACATGGAAGGCTTCTTGGGGAAGAGGGGTGACAACTTGTGGATTTCTTGAGCTGGAGATTATTAGAGCTTCATGCCCTATTAACATGTCCAGAAGAGCTCTCTGTTTTCTAGGTGCAGGGACACAGTCTACAAATCACAGCCATCCAGGAAATGCTTTTCAAAGAGGTTTCTGAACGCTGCGTTACATTTGTGGTAAGGAATAATGCCTGCATTTAACTTCTGCCTCCCAATCTTAAGCTGACAGAAACCAGGAAACTGCTCAATTTCAGGTGTTTACTTCATAATACCCCATCTTAGCCAAGTGTCTGTGAATGCAAGGCTCTGCCATCATGCCTCATTGAGACAGAATCTTGCTCTGTCGTTCAGTGTGGAGTGCAGTGGTGTGATCTCGGCTCACTGCAACCTCTGCCTTCCGGGTTCAAGCAATTCTCCTACCTCAGCCTCCCAAATAGCTGGGCTTATAGGTGTGTGCCACCATACCTGGCCGAGACCAAGTTTCTAAATTTGTGAAACTATATACCTTTGAACAATCAGATCTTGTCTTTTGACTTTCCGTTCACCTTGCCATTTGTTTTTAGCTTGAATCTCATACCCATTTAATCAATCTAACTTAGGACGCTGGTATCCAAAGTGAGGCATGGCCTCAGGGACTTCATAACGGCACTTGGTAGTGCTGGGATAATGTGTTTTTTTTTTTACGGGGTAAGTTGGTAAAACACAGGATTCAGAATCTCCTGATTGTTCTCATGGACCCTTGTCTAAGCCATCCCCATCTTGGACCCCAGCAATTTCCTCTTTCAGCCCAACAGCACTGCCTCCCCAAACCTTAGGACTGTCACAGTCTTCCCCAAGTTAAACATTTTAATATCTCCCTATTACTATTTTTTGAAAGAAACTTTTTATTTTATAATGGTTTTAAATTTACAGGGAAAATGCAAAGGTCGAACAGGGTTTCCATATCCTACAAACCCAGTTTTCCCTTTAGTAATATTTAATATAGTGTGAGGCATTTGTTATAATAATGGACCAATACTTATACATTCCTATTAATTGAAGTCTATGCTTTATTCAGATTTTCTTAGTTTTAACCTAAAGTCCCTGTTCTGTTCCAGGATCCCACCAGGATACTGTGACTGCTAATACATTGAATTTAGCAGTCACATCAGCTTGTCTCAGCTGAGATAGTTTCTCAGACTTTTCTTGTTTTTGACAACCTTGGCAGTATTTTGTAGGATGCCCCTCTAATGAGGTTTGTCCAATTTTTACCCCTCCTGATTAGACTGGAGTGATGTGTTTTTTGGAGGAAGACCACAAAGGTCAAGTGACATTTTCCTCACCCTCAAATCAAGGGTCCCCACTATCAAAATTACCTACTGCTTCTGACATCAACCTTCATCACCGGGCTGAAGTAGTCTTTGTCAGCAGTCTCCACTGTGAAGTTACTCCTTTTTCTCCTTTATCCTCTTTGGAAGGAATTTATCATCTGCAGCACCCACTAAAGTAGTGGCAAATTTTGCTTCATCTCCTTGAGTGTGGAGTATCTACACAAATTATTAGGAATTCTTCTGCACAGAGATTTGTCTGTTCTCTCCTTATTTTGAGTTGTTCGAACATTTATTTGTGTTACTAAGGACTCATAGATATTTATTTTATACTTTGTATTTCTTTTTGAGACAGAGTTTTGATCTGTTTCCCAGCCTGGGGTGAACTGGTGTGATCATGGCTCACTGCAGGCTTGACCTCCTGGGCTGAGGCAATTCTCCAACCTCAGCCTCCCACATAGCTGGAACTACAGGGACATACCACCATACCCAGCTAATTTTTTATTTTTATTTTTTTATAAAGACAGGGTCTCTCTATGTTGCCCAGGCTGGTCTTGAATTCCTGGACTCAAGTGATCTTCCCACCTCGGCATCCCAAAGTCCTGGGATTACAGGCGTGAGCCACTGGTAGCACCCAGCCTATTTTATACTTTTAGTCATAATTCAATACCAGTTTACTTTGCTGTTTAAATTGTTCCAGCTTTGGCCAGCTTTGGAGCTCTTTCAAGTGGCTCTTGTGTCTCTTTGATATAAGCCTATTGTTGTGAAGGTTTTTTGAACACTTCTTCTTTCTGGTGGTACAAGGTACCCCAGGCTGGGTTCCTCTTGTATTTTTCTTGCCCCAGTCTCTTTTTTTTTCCAAGGTTCCTTGGTTTCGTCTTGGTTTCTAAAGCTACTTAGGTAAACACCTATTTTTTCCAACTTATTCATTGAGGTTATTGCATACATTTTTAATACAGTTAGACTGTTTTATCACATTTTGCATTCCATCCTGGGATCTCCTGACATCCTAAATGATTTTTTTGTTACATTTCATACATTAAGATTCATTCATTGTGCCGTAAAGTTCTATGGGTTTTGGCAAATGCACTGTGCCATGTATTTGCCATTACAATATTTTAGTTGGCTGAATGACCCCTCCAAAAATATACACGTCTTAATCTCTGGAATCTATGAATATATTACTTTACATGGGAAAAGGAAATTTTCTGCTGTGATGGATTTCACTTTTCAGATATGTGAAGGATTTTGAGATGGAGAAATTATCCTTGATTATCTGAGTGAACCCAGTGTAATTACAGGAAAGAGACAGAGTTAGTAGTTAGAGATGTAATGGAAGCAAGAGGTTGGAGTGCTGTGAGGAAAGGGCTATCATCCAAGGAATGAGGACAGCCTTTAGAAGCTAAAAGGCAAGGAAATGGATTCTCTCTGAAGCCTCTGGAAGGATTGCAGCTCTGCTCACATATTGATTTTAGACTTCTATGTACAAGAAATACAAGAGAGCAAATGTATGTCGTTTCAAGCCACTAACTTTGTGGCAATTTATTGCAGATTTCGGTGCCTGAAAATGGAGTGCTGCTGTAACAAATACTTAAAAACATGGGAGTGGCTTCGGAGTTGGCTAATGGGTAAAAGCTGGAAGAATTTTGAGGGCCATGATAGAAAAAGCCTAGATTTCTTAGACAGACTGTTGGTAGAAATGTGCATGTTAAAGTTTCACTCTGTGTAGGCGTTGTCAGATACCCTATACAGGAGTGTTTCTACTGGCATCAGGTTGGCGTCCCTCAAAGTCAGAGATCCCAGAGGAAGGAACAGGTACCTATCTTTGCTATTCGCTAGCCTCCTTGAGTGACATCTCTAGGTGCGGAGTGAACCAGATGAATAGGGCCTGAGCAAACCCTCAGCAAACTGCAGCAACCCTACAGAAGAGGGACCTGATCATTGAGAGAAAAACAAACAAGCAGAAAGCAACAACAGAATCAGCAAAAATGTCGCCACAAACACCTCATCCAAGGGTCAATAGCCTTGAAGATCAAAACTCGACAAACTCATCAAGATGAGAAAGAAGCAATGAAAAAACACTGTAAACCCAAAGGCTAGAGTGCCTCTTCTCTTCCAAATGATTGCAACACCTTTCGAGCAAGGGCACAGGACAGGACAGAGGATGAGATGGATGCATTGACAGAAGTAGGCTTTAGAAGGTGGGTAATCACAAATTCTGCTGAGCTAAAGGATCATGTTCTAACCCAATGCAAAGAAGCTAAGAGCCTTGATAAAAGTTACAGGAGCTGCTAACTAGAATAAACAGTTTAGAGAGGAACATAAAAAAGCTGGTGGAGCTGAAAAACACAGCATGAGAACTTGGTGAAGCATACACAAGTATCAATAGCCAAATCAATCCAGTGAGAAAAAGAATATCAGGGTTTGAATACCATCTTGCTGAAATAAGGCAGGCAGACAATACTAGAGAAAAAGAATGAAAAGGAACAAACAAAGCCTCCGAGAAACATGGGACTATGTAAAAGGACCCAACCTATGATTGATTGGGGTACCTGAAAGAGACAGAGAGACTAGAACTAAGTTGGAAAACACAGTTCAGGATATTCTCCAGGAGAACCGCCCCAACCTAGCATGACAAGCCAACAGTTAAATTTAGGAAATACAGAGAACACCACTAAGATACTCCACAGGAAGATGAACCCCAAGACATAATCAGCAGATTCTCCAAGGTTAAAATGAAAAAAAAAAAATGTTAAGGGCAGCCAGAGAGAAAGGCAAGGTCATCTACAAAGGAAAGCCCATCAGACTAACAATGGATCTCTCATCAGAAACCCTACAAGCCAGAATACAGTGGGGGCCAATATTCAACATTCTTAAAGAAAAGAATTTTCAACACAGAATTTCATATATAAGCTAAGGAGAAACAAAATGCTTCTCAGACAAGTGAATTCTGGGAAATTTCATCACCACCAGGCCTGCCTTGCAAGAGCTCCTGAAGGAAGCACTAAATATGGAAAGGATAAACCAGTACCAGCCACTGCAAAAACACATCAAAATATAAAAACCAATGACACTATGAAGAAACTGCATCAACTATTGTGCAAAATTACCAGCTAGCATCATGACGACAGGATCAGATTCACACATAAGAATATTAGCCTTAAATGTAAATGGGCTAAATGTCCCAATTAAAAGACACAGACTGGTAAATTGGATAAAGAGTCAAGACCCATCAGTGTGCTGTGTTGAGGAGACCCATTTTACATGTAAAGACACACACAGGTTCAAAATAAAGGGATGAGGAAAAATTTACCAAAAAAATGAAAACGAAAAAACAAACAGAAACAGGGGTTGCAATCCTAGTCTCTGACAAAACAGACTCTAAACCAAAAAAGATCAAAAAAGACAAAGAAGGGCATTACATAATGGTAAAGGGAGCAATGCAATAAGAAGAGCTAACTATTCTAAATATATATGCACCTAATACAGGAGCACCCAGATTCATAAAATAAGTTCATGGAGACCTACAAAGAGACTCATACACAAACACAATAATAGTGGGAAGCTTTAATGCCCCACTGTCAATATTAGAGAGATCAATGAGACAGAAAATAAACAAGAATATTCAGGACTAGAACTCAGCTCTGGATCAAGTGAACTCAGTAGACACCCACAGAACTCTCCACCCCAAATCAACAGAATATACATTCTTCTAAGTGCCACATGGCATTTATTTTAAGATCAACCACATAATTGGAAGTAAAACACTTCTCAGCAAATGCAAAATAACTAATATCATAACAAACAGTCTCTTAGGCCACAGTGCAATCAAGTTAGAACTGAGGATTAAGAAACTCACTCAAGGCCGGGTGGGGTGGCTCGCACCTGTAATTCCAGCACGTTGGCAGGCTGAGGCAGGTAGATCACCTGAGGTCAGGAGTTTGAGAGCAGCCCGGGCAACCTAGTGAAACCCCATTTCTACTAAAAATACAAAAATTAGCTAGGTGTGGTGGTGGTGACCTGTAATCCCAGCTACTCAGGAGGCTGAGGCAGGAGAATCACTTGAACCTGGGAGGTGGAGGTTGCAGTGAGCCGAGATTGCACTGTTGCACTCCAGCCTGGGTGACAAGAGTGAAACTCTATCTCAAAAAAAAAAAAAAAAAAAGAAATAAAAGAAAAAAGAAATTCACTTAAAACCACACAACTACATGGAAATTGAACAACTGCTCCTGAATGACTTCTGGGCCAATGATGAAATTAAGGTAAAAATCAAGAAAATCAAGAAGTTCTTTGAAATCAATGAGAACAAAGAGACAATGTACTAGCATCTCTGGGACATAACTAAAACAGTGTTAAAAGAGAAATTTATAGCACTAAGGCCCACATCAGAAAGCTAGAAAGATCTCAAATTGACACCCAAACATCACAATTAAAAAAACCAGAGAAGCAAGAGCAAACAAATCCGAAAGCTAGCAGAAGACAAGAAATAACTAAGATCAGAGTAGAACTGAAGGAGGTAGAGACATGAAAAACCCTCCCAAAAAAATCAAAGAATCCAGGGGCTGTTTTTTTGAAAAAAATTAATAAAATAGATAGACCACTAGCTAGACTAATAAAGAGGAAAAGAGAGAAGAATCAAATAGATAGAAAATGATAAAAGGTGATATCCCCACTGATCCCACAGAAATATAAACTACTATCAGTGAATACTATAAACACCTCTATGAAAATAAACTAGAAAATCTAGAAGAAATGGATAAGGAAACATATACCCTCCTAAGACTAAATAAGGAAGAATTAGAATCCTGGAATAGGCTAACATCAAGTTCTGAAATTGAGGCAGTAATTAATAGCCTATCAACCAAAAAAAAGCCCAGGACCAGACAAATTCACAGCTGAATTCTACTAGAAGGAACTTTGGAATAGTTCCTTTTGTAAACATTCCAAACAACTGAAAAAGGACTCCTCTCTAACTCATTTTATGAGGCCAGCATCATCCTGATAACAAAACCTGGCAGTGACACAACAAAAAAGAAAACTTCAGGCCAATATCTCTGATGAACATGAATGCGAAAATCCTCGGTAAAATACTGGCAAACCGAATCCAGCAGCACATAAAAAAGCTCATCCACCACAATCAAGTCTGCTTCATCCCTGGGATGCAAGACTGGTTCAACATATGCAAAGTAATAAACGTAATCCATCGCATAAACAAAATCAATGACAAAAACCACATGATTATCTCAATAGATGAAGAGAGAGGGCCTTTGATAAAATTCAACAATCCTTCATGCTAAAAACTCTCAATAAACTAGGTATTGATGGAACATATCTCAAAATAATGAAGCTGAGTCTTGCTCTGTCATCCAGACTAGAGTGCAGTGGTCAAATCATAGCTCACGGCAGCCTCGACCTCCTGGGCTCCAGTGATCCTCCTGCCTCAGTCCAAGTATGATGTTTCTTTTTAAGAGCAGCAATCATACCCAGCTACTTTTTCTGGTCTCGTTTCAGCTAAGTATGACCATGTGAATAAGTTTTGGCTAATAAGAAATAAGCAATAACTGTGAAATAGGACTTCTAGAATATTTCCTTAAAGTGAGAGAAAGACTGACTATGCCTCTCTGGCCTTTCCTTTATTCATTTTTCCTGTGCCTGGAATGTAGCTAGAATGGCTGGAGATTCTACAACCATCTCGGCCCATTTGGATAAGCTGTATGAACAGGGAAGTCATATGATAAGAAAGGAGGAACAGAGAGAGCTAAGGAAGCTAGGTTCTCAGTGGCTTTATGCCACAACTTTATACCTGCTATAGACTGCCAGCCTTTGGGATCAGGATCTGTAATAGTTCTCTATTGCTATGTGACAAATCATTACACATCTAGCAGTTTAGGACAACACACATTTATTGTGTCACAGTCTCTGTGGGTCAGGAGTCTGGGTATAGGTAATCTGGGTCTTCTGCTCCGGGACTCTCAGGCTGAAATCAAGGTGGCTGGGACTGCCTTCTTGCCTAAGGCTTGGGATCCTCTTCCAAGCTCACTGGGTCTTAGCATAACTTATTTCCTTGTGGTTGTAACTAGCAAGCTGCAGAGTCAGGCTTCGAACCCTGGCAGTCTGGAGAAAATGCCTATTCTAAAATCAACTTTATTGTGCACATGAATCACCTGAGAACTTTTTAAAAATGCAGATTCAAATTACCATATTTTACAGGGCAGGTCTGGTTGCCTTGTAAGATTTGCCTTAAGCCCAGTTAAGCCCCAGAAGAATTTTCAGCTAATTCTTGAACTTACCTACCTGTCTCCAATGACCAGATAGGTTCCATCTAGAACTCCTTATTAACCCCATTCGAAGCTGAGCTTTGCTTGACTTCCTAACCTCACCCACCTGATTACCGTACTGCCTGGTTGCTGAGCTAGAAGCCACAGGGATGGTCCTGCTTTTTTTCTCTCCTACTTCTATAGATTCTCATTCCTGTTATCTTTCCTCCTGCCACTGCTCTGTTCTGATTTCATCACCTCCTGTCTGGACCCATGTAATGATCTTCCTCATGAATCTTTCTTTCTGTGTTTCCTGGTTTGTAGTTTGGATTATTGGTCCCAATTATTCACGCCTCTGTAAGAGAATTATTCATCCACCCTCTTCCCATGACCTTATGATGAATGGCCCCTTGGCCTGGGGCTTGGTAATGTGACTTGCTTTGTCAGATTGGAAAGTTCACAAGTGTGATTGGAGCAGGGGCTTGAAGTGTGCTTACACAGTTGGGCTTGCCCTCTTGCACTGCTGCAAGCAGGAGAATGCCGTGGACAGCTTTTGGTGCAAGAAGTATGAGAGATGTGTGAAGCAGACCTGCACCCCACTTGTTGTGTGGAGCCAAGCCTACCCAGTATCAGCCCAAATGCCAGTGCAAGAATGAAAAATAAATGCTCATCATTGTATGCCGCTGGGATTTTGACGTGTTGTTACTCAGCAAAAGCTGACTAATATACAGCCCTAATTTATCTCTTCACTGCCAAAGTCACCAATGTGAAACAGATTTATCCTGTTACTGGTATACAATGTCTGATTCTTTCCACAGGATTAACTCCCAAATGTTTACCCTGCCATGTAAGCCCACCTTACTCAACCTCAGTCTATCGTTCCTGTCCCATTCCGTCATGACTCCGACTCATCTGACATTCAGAATAGCTGAAGGGCTGAAGCAGGCTTCGGTGTTTGACCACTCCAAACCTTTGGCTTCTCTTTCTCTCGGGCTGGACTCTCATCTCATATCTGCTTCCTGCCTTGTCAATTCCTGTTCATTCTTCAAAGCCTGCTCAAATGCCACCGCTCTGTGAAGCCTTGCTTTGGTCTCCCAGAAGCGGCCCCTTGATGTCCCCATCATAATGCTGTTAGAATACTCATTTCATGGTACTGTAGCAGATTGTGTCTATGACCTGGCCTAGCCCAACAGCTTCAGGGAAGTGATTCTGCTTTATTCATGTGTATGTTCCTTACATCTGTGGCCAACTCATGTACTGGCACATAACAGATGCTCAACACAGGTGAAATGAGTAATTTGAAGAGGCATCATTTGGCAGCCTGCCCTTCTAGACAATGCAGTGAGCTTGTAGAGAGCAGATTAATTCAGAAGTCACATTGCAAGCAGTGTTGCTGTGGCTCTTAGAGTAACTTTGCCAGGAAAGGAGATAGGTGTGTCAAAGACTTACCTGCTCTACTCCGGGGCAGGTGGTGAGTGGCACAGTGGCATAGTGGGATCATGGGACTGAAAGTCAAGAGCCAGCCTGCAGCCCTGGCACTGTCCCCAACTTACCCTTCTCTCTTTGAGCCTCACATTCTTTGTACAATGAAGCACATGGATTTGAGAGTCTGACCAGCTCCTGTTGACTCTGATGTCCAGCTGTTGCTTTCTGTAGAAGTTTGGAAGTGAGAGAGGTCTCGCCAGAATTCCCCAGGTCCACAGGAGAAGTGAAGAGCCACAAGGAAAGGGCGTCTCTCAATGCGATTAGGGGAACCTGCCCCTTACTGTGGGTAAGGGACTTGACTTTCAGCAACCTCTCCCACACAATTGCTCTTGTCATCTATTTGCTGGGCAGAAATGACATGCAAATTTAATGGCTTAAGACAGTAATTTTTTTATTAGTTCTCATGCTTTCGTAAATTGGATGGGCTTATCTGGGTAGATTTCATTCAGGGTCTCCTATGCAGCTGTGGGGTTGGAGTTATTGGAGCGCCTGACTGGGCTGGGTCCCTGGTGCCTCTTCTACACAGCTGACAGTAATAAGGGCTGTTGGCTGGAGCTGTCACCAGAGCACTGGTGTGTGGCCTCTGTGTGTGGCTTGGGCTGCTCACCATGCGATGGCTGTATTCTGAGTGGGAATGTCCTAAGAGTAAGAGTTCCCAGTGACCCAGGCAGAAGCTGGGTCCATACTTCTTGCAAGACTTCTGATGACCTGGCCTCAGAATTCTCAGAACAATTTTGCTGCATTGTTTTGGACAAGCAAGTCACTGAGGCCAGCCCAGATTTAAGGGTGGGGACTCAGACTTGCCCTCCTAATGGGAGAATGTTGAAGAATTTGCAGCCATATTTCCTTGCCTTAGCATGGAAGTGTGCTAAGAATCCTGGAATTTGGAAATCAATTAAGACTAAAAAAGGCCAGATGAATAGATCTAAATATTTTGGGGTGCTTTGACGTCTATCTTCAAAGATAGACCTTCACCTTTGAGACTAGTGAAGAGGCTCTCTCATCCCGTCTTGAATCAAAGCATCTCTTTGAGGTTCAGCTTCAGAGGCTATTAAAAGAATTCCATGGCTTCTAAGGGTGATGTCATGACTAGGGTTTGAAGTGTGTCCCACAACCTTAACAAACTAATGTATGCTGAGTGAGTTGCTCCCTGAGTGCCTGAAGGCCAGTGTAAGTGACTACAGCAGAAGACAGAGATGCAGGCCTGGCCTGGCCTTATAGGAGCTACTTCCTTAGTAGGCAGAGGTCTGGGGAGTCCCTCTCCCTATTGGGAACTTTGTTCAATTTCTTACTGGGCTATACATCCCTCAGCATTTTGTTAACTCAGTTTTCTACTTGGAAATTGTGTGTACAGACACAACCTCTTGCACTTGTCACATTTCTGTCCTCTGCTGTATCATGAGCTGTAAAAGGAGTTGCTAACAGGAAGCACTTTTTGCAAAAGCCCAAGTCTCATCCTCCTGGGCTGTTTGCTGTCATTCTACCTGGAATCTGTCTTAATTCGTGTTTCCCTCCAAAATCTTGTTGCAGGTGGGCATGGGGTTTTCCTCATTTCTGTGTCCTGCTTGGTACCTTATTTGCACACAAGATGCTCTCCATAAAGTTTTGACCTGGGTCGAAGGAGTTAAAGAGCTCCACACATTCCCACTGACAGTTTCCTTGGGAATCCCTCCAGGAGCCTCTGAATGGGTCTAACTTCACTGCTTTGAGGATGTTTTGCTCCAAAAAGGGAGAGGGATGTCTTTTCTCTTTTGATGGATCGGTGGCCGAGTTGGAGGGTGGAGAAGTGACTCACTGCAGAGGTCAGGGTGGACATGGAGGCGAGGAGGCCTTGGCTGGCCATGCTGCTTGGAGACCTGCTCCAAGGCTGGGCTTGTCACACTCCTCGCCTGCTTTTAGTCATCAGGGTCATTAGGCTCTGTGGCACATGGCCCCAATTCTCTCCTCATAGAAGCGTAGAAAGATTGGCTGAGGACAGTCGAGGTCCAAAAATGTCACAAATTTGTCATGATTTTCTTTCCCTTTTTAGGCCCTGCACTGTGTATGTATATTTATAGGTGCTTGATGAAGGCCTGGGAATTAGATAACTCAGGGACGGTTGGCTGCCCAGTCACATGTTCTTGGCTCCTCTGGAGTTAGTGGAAAAAATGCAAAAGCAATAACTGGTCCCTGTGAAGACAGTCCTCACTTTGCCTCTTCCCTCTCCCTGGGGTGAGTGGTTGGTTCATCTCTCTCTCCTCTCTCTCTCTCTCTCTTTCTCTCTCTCTTTTGAGACAGTTTCACTCTGTCACCCAGGCTGGAGTGCGGTGGTGCTATCACAGCTCACTGCAACCTCCACATCCTGGGTTCAAAGGTTCTCCCACCTCAACCTCCTGAGTAACTGCGACTTTAGGCATGCACCACCATGCCTGGCTAATTTTTGCACTTCTAGTAGAGATGGGGTTTTCTTATGTTGGCCAAGCCAGTCTTGAACTCCTGGTCTCAGGTGATCTGTCCGCCTTGACCTCACGAAGTGTTGGGATTACAGGTGTGGACCACCATGCCCAGCTGGTTGGTTCATCTCTTAAGGATGACCAAGTTGAATGATTGTTCCTAGTGTGTGTAGCTGTTCCATGATGGGGGCTCAGGAGCAACAGGAATTACTCTTTCTGGGCCAAAAAAGCCAGACAGTTCTGAGATCCTGAGCCCTCGGTAATGGAATCTGTCTTAGTTTGAGTTTCCTTCCAAAAGTAGAACCTGAGAATAGAGAATTGGGTGCAAGAAATTTTCTGGTAGGTGAACCCAGGGGTCAGGTGGGAAGAACAGGCAGAACGAGACAGAGAAGAAAAAAGAATCAAGTTGAGAATGTGTTGCTTTGAGCAGCAGGACTTAATTTTGCTCAGACCTCTGAGAAGCAGGATGAGAGGCTGGGACACTTACCCATGGGCCTGACTCCTTCACTGGTTGTGGTAGCCCCTGGGGTGTTGGCCTCCCTCCCATGTGGCTGCTCTGCTGCTGGACCTGAAAGGGTCTGCTGCACTGTAGAAGTAGACCCCTGGGGAGCGAGAACAGAACAAGCGGCATGTGCATGTGCTTGAGGTGAAAAGCTATCAATGCCGGGTGAGTCTGAGCTCCTAAGGAAATATCCAGGCTGGAATCAGAGGTGGGCTGGACAGACAGGATGTAGGGCATCTTTTACTTTCAAGTGGTGGCAACTTCTGATGATATCTTCAACCATAAGGAGGCATGGGTCCTTAGGACTTACTCTATGAAAGGGAACAGTAACAATGGACTTGACTAGTTCTGCAATGTTTAGGACAGAATTGTTACCACAAGGAAGACCATCACTATTGTTTCCTCCTGGCTCTTCTTTGACCAACTTAAGGTAGTTTCTCATCTAAGAACATAAAGTCACCCATGGTCCCATCTTTGGGTTAAGGAGGAATATTCCAGGTCATGCCTCCTCCTTTTCCCCTCCTCTCTACCTCCTTCCATCATACGCACACTCATTTTCTCTCTCTTGTCTTTCTCTTTCATTTGTCCTCCCTCCGTCCTTCTGTTTCTTCAATTTCCCTCTCCTCCCTTCCTCCCTCCCTCTTTTTCTCCCCTTATTTCAACAAAATACTTTATTATTTAATTTCCAAATACTGAAAGATTTTCGAGGTTTCTTTGTTATAAATTTCTAGTTTAATTCCATTGGATAGAAGATATATTTTGTATGTAGAGTACATATTTTATATGAATTGAATGATTTTAAATTTGCCGTGATTTGTTTATGGCCCAGAATATGGTCATTTTTTGTGAGTGTTTCATTTGTACTTGAAAATAATGTGTATTCTTTTGTTGTTGGCTAGTGGAGGTTCTGTGAAGTTAAATTAGGTTAACTTGGCTCAAAGTGTACAGCTCTCCCGTATCCCTAACTGCTTTTCTGTTTACTTGTTCTATTGATTACTGAGAGGGGAGTGATAGTTTCTCCAACTATGATTGTGGATTTGTCTATTCTCCACTCTGTTTTACGAGCTTTTGTTTGATATATTTTGAAGTTATGCTGTTAGGCTGTGGATAATGGTGTTTATCCCCTGTAGAGATGGGGCGACACAGAGGGAAGAACTCAAAGGCAGGATTCTGTGAGTAAACAAAGCTCACCAGTGAACTAACCATCCCCAAGTTTAAGTATTTAAATTCTAGCTTCAGTGGAGAGGAGACTGAGTCATTAAATATTGTCAGGCTCCTGTGTTTATTCCCATCTCCGTAACACAGGGTTCACTGGAGAGCGTTTTATCCCCCTCTGGCCTTTGTGAACACTGCTCCCTGAGCCAGGAGCCTGCTTCTCTCTCCCGCTCTTCCTGGCTGACTTTAGTCATGGCTTTGGTGTCATCTCTAGTTGCCCCCTATGCTTCTGCAGCACCTTGTACTCTCCTCATCATAGAACTGATCAGAGTGGGTTGTAATTGCCCATGAACTTATCTAAGTCCTTCATGTGATCAGAAATAGCTGCTGCATTGCTGTCCTCACAGCCTGGACCAGGCTGAATGGAGCTGAGCTGGCTCTGAAATGACCAAAGGCACAAGACTCAAAGAGCAGATCCCTAGAGCTGAAGAGTCAGAAAAGCAAGAGTCCTCTTCAAGCCAGTGGTGCAGTGAAGGTGGAGTGAGGAGAGGCAGGCAGGCAGGAGCTGCGGGCGTGGGGACCAGGCCTTGGAGTAAAATTCCTGGTGGCTGGAGCTCTAGATGACAGCTGTGAACTATGCCGGGGTGCCCAGGACTCACTCCAGGGCTGCTGGCTAAGGATCGGGAGGGCAGACAGGGGTTTCATGGTGCTGGGATGGGCCAAAGGCTCAACACTGGGCATGAAGAGTCCTAAGTTGGTTTTAGAAGCCCACCCTGAGGGGTTCCTGGCCTCCACAGCACTGGTTCAGAGAGTGTGGCAAACTCAGGAGTGACTCTGACATGGAAGCCCCAACAGTCAGGCAAGTGAGGTGCTGCACGCCAGGCGAGTTCAGGAGCCAGGCCCTGGAGGCGGGAGATGATATCAGTAGAAGGGTTTCAGGGTCCAAGTGGAGCCAGAGAGGAAAAAAGCAAAAGCTTTTATTAGGCTGGGATTCCCAGAAGCAGACCCTGTGGCAAGGACTCCAGGGCAAGTCCTCTGGGAGGCGAAGGAAATGGCGGGAGAGTGAGGCAGTGACACAGGGAAGGGAAGGCCACTGAGGTGTGCTACTTGGAATGAGTGACTACTGCGGGTAGCTGGGGCACTGTCCTGCTGAGAGCTCAGGAAGTCAGGGTGGAACATGTGTCAGGATTGTCCCACCTGAGGAGTGAGGGATCTGGGGCATTTACCCACCACTTCCCATCAGCCACTGGTTGAGAGCTGGTCTCCAAGGACATTGATTTCTTCTCCCTTTAAAGTGACTTTAGCACCAGAGGAAACCCTCAGACAGAGATGGGGGTGCTGGCGTGGGAGGGCGGGCTGGTATGCACTGGATTCATCAGGCCTGAGGGCTAAGGTCCTACAAACATCAATGTCAAAACATCCCTGGAGTATCAGACCTGAGGGCTGGTTTCAAGCATTCACACATCATTGTGTGGCTATGAGTACACCATGAGCAGGCTGCTGACACCCCTCCACCCCCTGGCTCTGCATGTGGCTGCTTCTGCAGGCAGCGGCTGCTGGGACCCCCCCTGGACTGAGTTGCTTGTGCAAAGAGACCCTATCTGGCTCCTCTGTGTACCCCTGTCCCCCAGACCTGCTGTGTAGAAGACCCTTTGGAACTACTGGTTGAACAGAACTAAAATCCAGTTTGGGAGGATCAGAGAGGAGAGGGAACCAACTTCTCACTTGAAGGCCCTGAGGCCACCATCAGTGACCTGTATCCCAGGTGGGAATGCCCACCGCACCTGAGCCCGGGTGGAGAGCTACAGCAGCCACACCGTTAACATCAGCTGATGTCCACAGAGGGCTTTCTGCCTGCCAGGCATGAAGCTCTCATGTTCACATACATTCTCATTCCGTCTCCATCACCCTCTGATCTAGGTCCTGGAAGCACCCCCACTGTACGGATGAGGACGACTTTCACCCAAGGGCTCAGTTTCTCCTGAGCCTCTTCTTTGAAACCAGCTACATCTAGGACACTTGCCTCTTCCTTGCCTGGTACTGCGAGTGCATAGCCTTTCCCAAACCCAGGCTGGTCATGCTGGGGAGGACTCCGAGCAGGATCCTCACACTATGTGAGGGCAGAAGTGGACAGGACTCCAGCTCTCACTGAGCTCAGGCCTCATTTCACAGCCAGAAGACGCCTTCTGCAAGGTCACAGAGCTTGGCCTAGCACTACCCCCATGGACTCCAAGGACAGAGCTGCAGTTATTCCTCCACACTCCCTGTCCTGCAGATCGAAGGCAGTTTCTTAAATAATTGGGCTTCTGTAGCCCATTTTCTGGGCTGTATTTTCTCAGATGAATAGCTTTTTTTTTTTTTTTTTTTTTTTTTTTTGGTGGGTAAGTGGATGACTTATGGGATTGTCATGCAACGTTTAGTCTAGGAGAAAAGTCCAATTTTTGGCTAGAGTCTTATGACTATTAAGAAGAGCTTTGTGATCAGAGCAAGGGCTAAACCTTGGGAAAAAACACTGAAGGAAACTGAGGCAGCCCTGCCCTCAAGTGTCCTCAGCTGCCCAGTGCTGAGGTGGGTCTGGTTTAAGGACAGGGCTGAGCAATGCCCTTAGGAGGCATGTTCTGCCTCTTTCCCTGGGTTCAAAAACCCCATGTCCTTATCCCAACACCAGGGCACTGTCCAAGAGAATGATTTTAACTGTTGCTGAAAAGGCATGTTTATTCCTGGGAGTTTTGGATGAGTTTCATTTCCAGTTGTGAAAAGTGAGAGCAGTGTTTTTCCCGCTGGGTCACCATCACTCTTCTGCCAGGCCTCCCTTTCCCTCCCACGTGCTCTTCTCCGCTGTTGGCCTGGGAGGGCCCAGGGTCAACCTTCTCCTTCAAGGCCCTGGAATGTTGTATCTCTGTCCCGACCAATTCATCCCCCCTCAGGCCCAGGTTCCCAAGAAACAGAAAACCCAAGTGTTCCCTTTCTATATCTTTTATTTGTCTACATCTGATGTGGAACTAGGCTGTGGTTATTTATTATGACTGTTCCCCAATATCACCTGTCTCTAGAATTAACCTAGAAAATGCCATACTTTTCCATCAGATCCGGGGTGGGCTCCAACATTGCCAGAAAGGCTCCATTCTCTGTGGGAACTGAGAGTGAGTGGGTCTCTGGCAGAAGGCCCCCTTGGAGGCCTCCTTCTCCACGCCCCACTCCCTCATAGTGGAGTTCGCATAGTGACACTACAGGAAAGGTAGTGGGAGGTGGTGATGATGGAGGTAAACCCAACATGGGGTCCCAGACCAGACTGCACCATCGCCTGTGCCTGGAGCGCTTAGACAAATGATCAAACCTTGGGTCTTACATCAGTTGCTTTTCCTACATAACAAACTGTTCCAAAACTTGATGACTTAATTTGCCAAGAAAGTAGATTTTACCTGCTCTTACCACCCACTTCCTCCACCAAAGAAAAGGTTGTGAGAAGATGGATCTGTTAATTTGCTTGACTGTGGGAGTCATTTCACTATGTAGATAGACGTCAAAACATCATGTCGTACACCTTAGATATATAAAACTAGAAGAAAACACTTAATAGCTGAAGACACCAGCCATTTATTTAGCTCACAATTCTGTGGGTTGATTGCAGGAGGTCAAAGCCTGTCATTTGGACAAGCCCAGAGTCACATGGGATGGGCCTACCCAGGGCCATGAATATGGAGCAGTGTGGACATATTGGAGCACAGCTGCCGTCATTCACCGGATATCGACTCCAGACTAACTGACCAGACTCTGGGGACACTGTGACTCTAGCTTTACCCCGTTTCCTGGGTGATTCTCACACAGCTGCACCACAGAAAGTCAACTGGGGACCACCACAAACAGTGACTGGTCAGGATTCCCACTTATTGTAACAGCACCATGAGTTAGAACTCAAAAAATCACAAGTAATGTAGGTGCCTGAAGTGTCTGGTGTGGGGCGACCCAGAGTGCTTGGCCCAGGAAAACCAGGCAGTGCACAGTGGAAGGAACTCAAATTCAGTTTCGTCACATGCTGATCAGGCCCAGTCTTGTGTCCGAATGGCGTGCGGCTGTAAGCCGGCGTCCCTGGGGGCTCAGCTCTGTGGCGACTCCTTCGCAGACTGTAAGAAAGGCCAGTGGTCCCAGATTGAGGGTCCACATCACTCCACGCAGACCCCCATTTTCATCCCAGCTGTCCCAACTGTCTGGTCAATGCAGGGAGAGGCGCTCAGCGGTCCCCCTTCCTTTCATCTTTGACTCCAGTTCAGCTTCCTGTTGAAATCTTCCCTGACATCCCCTCCACTTGCCTGCTTTATCTTCCCTCCTGACCACGGTCCGATGGAGGGTTTCTCTGTGTGTTTGTTCACTGCCCCACTCTCTCCCACAAGAACATAAGCTCCATGGATGGACTCCTGTCTGTTCTGCTCACCTCGGGATCCTCAAAGCCTAATGCCCAGTGGGCCCTTAGGAATATTTCTTCTGTGAATGGACCTCCCTCACTGGCATGTTTCTTTTTCTTTTCTTTCTTTCTTCTGATTTATTTATTTTTTTTGTGTGTGTGTGAGATGGAGTCTTGTTTTGTTGCCCAGGCTGGAGTGCAATGGCATGATCTTGGCTCACTGCAACCTCTGCTTCCCGGGTTCAACTGATTCTCCTGCCCCAGCCTCCTGAGTAGCTGGGATTACAGGCAGTGCTACCATGCCTGGCTAATTTTTTGTATTTTTAGTAGAGATGGGGTTTCACTATGTTGGCCAGGCTGGTCTCAAACTCGTAATCCGCCTGCCTCTGCCTCCCAAAGTGCCTGGATTACAAGCCTGTAATCCACTGCCCCTGGCCACATTGGCATTTTTTTATTGCGGTTGTTTCTTTTTGCTGGCCAGCCTGGCTTGCACCCTGCTCTCAGGCCCCGTGCATGCTTTGTGGGTGGAAGCTCTGTTGATGGAATGGAGCTTCCTCCCATGAAGGCACATCTTCCCCAAGTCTGTTTGCATTGCAAGAATTTCCTTTTCAGGTGTCTCAGAGAGATAAAATCTCCCAGCTCCCTCAGAGCCAGGCCTCACCTGGAGGCAGAAGCGGAGGGAGGGGTGTAGGGCCTGAGTGTCGGAAGGCGTTTGGAGGCCTTGGCTTCCGGTGTTCCTCCCATCCCAGGTCTAGAACATAGACCGCTTAGGACTATACGGTCCGTAGCTGTAATCTGTGCCACAGGACCAGAGATGGGGAGGCTGTGTGAGTGTCTGGTACGGGACTTGCAGCTCAGGAAATCACAGGACCCCTCACCTGGGGCATTTGAATTTGCACCCCTGGGTGCTACAGGTGAGGAAATAGAGCCCTGGAGATGTTAGGAATCTGCTCAGGGCCGCAGAGCCAGTGTGAGGGCCCACCTTTTACCTCCCACCTCCCAGCCTGTCCCACTACACCATTCTGTAAGACGGAGTTTCTTTACCAAACCCATTTTTATTTATATTTTATTTTGAAATTAAAATTTTAACTTAAAGTTTATTATTATCCTTTTAAAATAGGGACCAAGTCCCACTATGTTGCCCAGGCTGGTCTTGAACTCCTGGGCTCAAGCAATCCTTCTGTCTTGGCATCACAAAGTGCTACGATTCATTTGAGGACTCCTGAAGCAAAGAATAGATGTGGATCCTAAAACACTCTTAGCAAAAGAGGAAAGGATTTTACAGCTTTATAAAGACAAAAACCGCCAGGAGGCCTGGGGTTAAATGGTTCAAAGCCCTCCAGATGGACTTTTGATAAGTCAGTTTAAAATACAAGGGACCAGGACAGCAACATGGCAGGACTTGGTCTCCCCAGTCAGAGAGGAAATGAAACCCCATGGGAGCCATCTGAGCTCACGTGTGGCATTTGGGGGCGATGTTTCTGCAGCACATATTTGGTACTGTCATTTCTCAGACACCATCATCTAACTGCTTGCTGGAAGCAGCCGTGAGCAGCCCAGGCTGTTTTCGATCACGGTTTATAGGCTGGAGATATGGAGCGTTTCCAAGGGCCAAATGTTTCAGGCAGACACACCATGTTCTTCTTCAGAAACTCGGGACTTCTTGGATGAGAACATCTCACATAAAACATGAAAATTCAGCAGTTCCAAGTATCAGAGAAATTGCAGATCTGGGTCCTTTTCCAATATGCCCCAGAGTATGTCCAGACGGCTTGCTGGAAAAGGCATGTTGCTTTCGGATGCCAGGAGGGTGGCCTGCAGAGGTCTCCCCTAGTCCAGTCCAGGCAGGGCTGCTGGTGTCACCCCACTGCCCTGGGGCTGCTCCTCCGAAAGGGCTCAACTCCACACAACACTTCTTCAGAGGAGAACCTCTGGGCTTCATTTGTGGGGCAGTGGGTTTCCCCTGAACCTCCCTCCCAGGGGCCTAGCAGAGGGGAGGCTGATTCACCCCTGCCAGGGCATCCCACATCGTAACTGAATCTGTGCATTGGGGCCCGTATTGCATAAGGACAGTTTCTGCTCAACTCGCCTTCCCCAGCATCCTTGGCTTTAATGTCAACAGCCAGTGCCTGAAGCCAAAGGGCTACTGATTCTCCAGCGGTATCAATGGAAGGACATAAAGGGGCCATTCACAGGCACCTTTCAGAGCTGTCAACCACCCAAGAGACAGCTCCAAGAGGCAAGCCTGGGGATAAGAGGCCTATGGGAATGAGCAAAGGAGAGACCTGGGCATGAGTGAAAGCCCAGCCCAATGCCTGAGAATTTGGGAGCCACACAAATGTTGGAAATGTTTCCCTATTAAGGGAAGTCTACCAGGTTGTCTGAAGACCAAGAAGGAAATCCTACAGGGCTACCAGAAGGGTTCATTTTCAACTTCCGAAACAACTGACTGAGCCCAGTGATAATTAGTAGGGAGTTACAGGCACCTTCCAGTTTAGTGAGATAATTATTCATTTTTGCCCTCAAAAGCGTAAGTAAGTCCATGTGGAGACCAAAGCAACTCCATCTTGAATGCTAATCTGCCATGTTGACTTCTAATGAACCTCTGTTCTGGGAACTCCTCTAAGATTTCTACTTTATCTACTAGCACTATAAATCCTACCTTCAGGTCAAATCAAGCTTGACCATAGGCAGGTTCACATAGCGTTCTTGCCTTTCCCTAGTGGGGAAGGTAGGGCTTGGCTTCAATGGTCCTACACATTTCTTCCCTATAGCATACAAGCTCTGGATCTGGGGGTGATGGCACAGGGATCCACCATCTTATCTCACTGTCCCCTGAGACACAGACATGGCTTCTTTTCATAAGTCCCTGTTAAATATTTCTTTCGGAGAAATTGCTTATGTCAGCCTCTTTCTTCAGCCTCTCAGCTTCCTTGAGCTTTTTTGGGGAAGGTCTGCATAGAACAGTCTAGCCCAGAGCTCAGCCCTGAAATTCATGTCTGTCTATCCGACTGCCTATTTGGCATCCCCACTCAGATGCCCAGCAGGCATCTCCTATTTCGCATGTCCAAAGCAAGCTCCTGACCCTTCCCCATCCACACCTCCTCTTCTTGCTCTTTCTCATCGCAGTTAATAGCAAGTCTGCCCTTCTGGGAGTGCAGGCAAAACATCTTCCAGGCACCCTTGATGCTTCCCTTTGTTTACACTGTACATGCTCCTGGTGGCCTGACCTTCAAAATATGCTGGAACTGCCCATTTCTTACAGTCTCCACAGTCCCCATCCTGGTCCGGAACACTGTTACCTGGTGTCTGCAGTCTCCCATCTGGTCACCTCTTACCATTCTTCCTCAACACAGTGGCTGGAGGAATTTTCTTAAAAACAGTTTGGATTGTGCTGCTGTGCTGCAAGCCATGCAATGGCTTCACGTTGTACTCAGAGTAAAATCCAAAGTTCTGATTGGCCTAGAAGGCCCTATAAACTCTGGGCTGCCACCTTCTCTCTGACCTCATTTCCCAACCTGCTTCCCATGTTCCTTCCTCAGGACCTTTGTGCTTTACTGCATACCTCTCGTTGAGCTAGCCATCATTGGAAGCATCTTTGCAAAATTATAATAGTAAGAGAAATCTGACAGAGTTGACTCCGTCTTGCTTCTAGCCTCCAAGCTGTCCTTGATCACTCCTGGGCATAGGCCAAGCTAACTTTGGGAGAAATTTAATTTATAGTTTAGTTTTAAAACAAGGATGCTTGGGCAGGCATGGTGGCTCATGCCTCGAATCCCAGCACTTTGGGAAACTGAGATGTGAGGATCACCTGGGAGTTGAGACCAGCCTGAGAAACATAGGGGAATCCTGTCTCTACATAAAAAAGAAAAGAAAAAGGAAGAAAAAATTAGCTGGGAGTGGTGGCATGCCCCTGTAGTTCCATCTTTTTGGAAGACTGAGGTGGGGGGTTGCCTGAGCCTGGCAGGTTGAAACTGAGGTTGAGGTGAGCAGTGATTGTGCCACTGCACTTCAACCTGGGTGACAAAGCTCGGCCCTGTCTCAAAAAAATAAAATAAAAGGATGCTAATAGCTCTTCCCAAAACTAAACTGCCTTTGTAAAATGAATGAAAGGCCACAAGGTTAGTATTTTGAGAGGAGTGCCTGAATTCTCTAAGATGTAGGCTTAGTTAACTGACAACCAGCCATTGTTCCGGAGATCACAAGTCTTGCAACTTCCCAGATTGTTCCTGTAGATAACATCACTACCGTAGAACCTAAGATTGGTCTCTTGAGCTGTTTTTTGGACGTCTGCATTCCTGATGACTGGCTGGCTCCACCCAGACTGATGACTTATGATTCAGTGAGTCCTGTGACCTTCTACCCGGGGGGTGAATCAGTGCACGGGGAACAATTCCCACACTCCTATGATTTCATCCCCAACCAATCAACATTCCCCATTCCCTAGCCCCCTCCCCACCAAATTATCCTTGAAAACCCCCAACTTCCAAGCCTTCCAGACTAATGTCATTGATAACTTCATCTCCTGCTCACCAATTCAACTTTTTTTTTTTTTTTTTTTGAGAAAGGATCTTGCTTTGCCATCCATGTTGGAGTGCAGTGCTGTAATCATGCTGGTGCTAGGAAGATGTGAGCAGACAGAGCTGGGAGAGGAGGGACAGCAGGGCTCTACAGGAATTCCTCTCTGCTCTTGGTAGTCTCTCCATAGGGTCTCTTTAGTGTGGTGACTTTAGGGCTGCCAGACTTCTTACACAGTAGCTCAGAGCTCCAAAGTTATGTGTCCTGAGTGGGAGAGAGCCCGGTGGAAGCTGTGTGATTATTTATGATTTAGCCTAGGAAATTATACATTACCACTTCTGGCACATTCTGTTGGAAGGAGTTATAAAGCTTCACCCATATTTGGCCATGTTTGGTAAATATAATCTGCCACACAGATCTTTGCTTTGGAGTCTGGTATTGTGAAGCCCAAAGCATCTAGTCTGCAGTGAAAAATACCCATGCAGACCCAAAGAGGCGTTGGCTGAAGCTGATGTAGGAGGGGATCGTGGCTGGGCTTGAGCTGGGACCCACTCTCTTCTGCCAGGAGGTTGGGCAATTTTCCAGGCCAAGTGTCTGCATGAGTGATACACATGCCTTGCTGGTGCTGTTGTTGAAGACAGAGGAAGATTTTTGGTAGTAAAAGAGGGGAGATGAAATGGAGGGAGGGATGGCAAGGGGTGGTTCCCTGTTCAGCCTCTGGGACTGCCTGGAATTTCCAATAGGAGAGCCAGAGACAAAAGGCAACAGAGCTTGTTTTCACAAGATGCTTTTGAGATGCTGAGCACAGGCAGCCATGCTTCAGGGTCCAGGCAACGAAGTGCAGCACAGAATGGGGGCAAGGAATCCTGTTCTGTTCCAGCACCTTGGGAACCAGGGTTTGGGCAGCTCTGGGAGGAGGGATTTACAAGGTTGTGCTCATGGAGGGCACTGACACTGGTGGCCAAGGACCATGACAAGGGCCTGCAGCACAACATGGGAGGATTTCTGCCTCTACCTGTAAAACACCACCTGGGAACATTCCAAATAGTGGGAGGAGATGAGGGAGGACCTGTGTCCCTGCATTGCCAGGTGCAGGCTTGGAGCTGGGACAGATATATGATGTGAATATGTCCTCATTGTGTTCATAGTCAGAGGCGGTTGGGGAGGGTAATAGAAGGTTAAAGATACAGCCATAATCATGGCCATTTTTGGTAAATTGCAGTGGCAGTTATGTCTGTGTGTGTGGCTAAAAAGTGAAAGACAAAAGTTGAGTGGGTGAGTGTGTGAGACTGACATTTGTTCCAAGTACCAGAGTCATTCTGAAGCAGGTGGCCCACCACACGGCCTTGCTGATTAAAAAAAAGACCATTCTTCCATGGCTGCTGCACTGAGAACCTTGGCATTTCTATGGCTGGGATTTGAATCTCAGTCAGAGAAGAGGAGTTGGGAGTTTTTAGCTGAAAAGAGGCCATATGGCTTCAGTGTTTCAATAAGGAAGGTGTCTCCTGGAGACATCCTGGGGACATTGTAGCAGTCCTGGATCTTTCCAGAAAGTGCTCACCATTTCATGGCATGAATTTTTAACAACAGTCACAGGAAATTTGTAATTCCTTCAGGAAAAATTATGAGACTTCTAAACGCTACAGTGTCCAATATATTTTTATCATTCAAAAATTTTTTTTTCTCATGTAGCAAAATACATGTTTACTTTTGAAAAATCAAAGAAAAATTTGAATAAGCAGATAAGATACAATCCCTTTACATCTTAACACTCAGATATATCCAATATTAATAGTATATATAGGACATAAAATAATGAATCGTAAGTGCTTGTATTTCTCCCCTCCTTTTCTTAGAAGGGATGTCTTTATTATTCTGGGTAAGGAGATTGGTGGAAAAGGAATCTGGACAAGCTGAGAGAGCCAAAGTTGACCTATATAGAAAAGGGCATGAAGGTACCAGAAGGAGGAAGAATAGGGAAGGAGAGGAATTTGGAAGAGAAGAGGGGAGAGAGTGCAGGGAGAGAGAGAAGAGAGGAGGAAGAGGAGACAGCAGTGAGGAAGAAAGGCAGAAAAGCTGGGAGTTCTGGGAGATGGGAGAGATCAAAAACAGAATAAGAGGATACCCAAATAGCTGTAGTATTGAGTAGAACTGTAAGGAAAGTACGGCAAAATATAATTATTAAAGAAATATTTGTTATCATACACCGTCAGAAAACTTATTCACATACATTACTCTTCAATCTGGCTTGATGATTGGAGTTGTATTAAAGCCTGAAGATGACCCTGTTTTATTTGGGGTATTTATACCCATCTATATGATGTCATATTGTTTAAAAAATCAAAGTAAGACCTTATTCTGTGTATTATGACCTGCTATTTTCATTTAACAACATGCATAGAACATAACTTTTAATGACCACGTAACATTCCAGCGGCTGAAAGAATGTACTACAACTTATTTGATTCATTCCTCACTGGCGATTAAGATTATTCTTTTTTTCTTCATTCCTTTTTTGGTACAATTCTAAGCAATATACCAATGATGAATAACCTTATAAAAACTCCTCATGCACATGTATGATGATTTATGTATAGAATGACTTCCTTTGGATACATTTCTTAAAGTGGATTTACTGAGCCAAAGAGATTATAAAATATTATAGCTTTTAATACTCACTGCTGGACTGTCTTACAGAAAACTTAACTATTCTCTCATTGTGAATATAGTTCCTCACCTATTGATTCTCAACCATCTTCCTTTGTTTTATAACAATATCATGAGAGTACGTCAGCCAGAATGTAAGCTCTGGGAAGGCAGCAGTTCTCTCTGACTCTATATAACATGAACGGGACCTCAATACATACCTTTGAATGTATGAACGATTGACATGCTGACTGGCTGGAATGGGAGTACTTAAGGGCAGGGTTTCTATTTATTTGAAGCCCTCTAACGTCTGGTACACTCTCAAGCACACAGTAGGTATCTAATGCTGATACTCTCAGAAAGTTGGTTTTAGTTCAGCTATATTGCCATCTGGAAGTCAGTAATACTTTTTAATCTAAGAATATGGACGGTTGACTTAAAAATATCTGAACCCAGAAGAAGTCTATTACCCCAAGAATGGGTTATATTTCCTAGAGGATTGGATACCAATATGTACTGTAGCATCCATGCTAATGACCTCTGCTGATAAGTTTCTCTTGAGGTGGGCCCAACCTGAGTAAATCTTTGCTGTCTTCCGATAACCGACCAAGCAACCTTTTGGATATTGCTTTACAACTCTGTGTTGTGGAGACTGAAGGAGAGAATGGACGGGAGGCACCTAGCACAGACCTAGCACAGAGTTGCCCCTCAAACATGGTGCCTGTTACTATGAGTAAGTTCATCACTTGTCAGTGGTGCCTGGCCTCATCCATTCAAGAATAAAGTGAGGCTTCATGTGGCGGCTTATGCCTATAATCCCGAGATTTAGGGGCCCAAGACCAGAGGATCACTTGAGGCCAAAAGTTTGAGACCAATCTGGGCAACAGAAGGAGACCTTATCCCTACAAATATAGACGACTTGGCTGGATGTGGTGGTGGTGCCCGCTTGGAGTCCTAGCTGCTTGGGAAGCTGAGGTTGGAGGATCTCTTGAGCCCAGGAATTCAAGGCTACTGTGAGCATGACTGTGTTACAGTAGGTGGCATGAGCAGGACAGGAGAGGGCTCCCCCAACACCAGGAATGTCAGGTGACCATCAGGTGATGGTCAGGTGGTTGTTACATTGTCTCTCTAAAATAATAATTGGTCTCAGCCAGCACCAGGGAAAGGCAGTCTCCCAATAGAGAAAAAAACCTAAAACGTAATCAGCAGCTTCTGGATAAGATCTCAGGAGCTAGGCAAGTGGTCTTATGCATACGCACTAACAGGCAAAATGGCGGAGCTTAACTAGCAGATGACCTTTCTCTAGACACACTCAGCTGTTAAGGGAACACCTCAAGTGAGCACGCAGATAGCTTCAGTAACCACACTGCACATGAGGCCCCTCCCAAGTGCTGGAAGGCTGCTGCGCATGCTGATAGTCCACCACAAGGGAAGAATCAGGGGAGAAGCAAGGCAAGACTCGGAAGCATGCCGACATATGAAACCCCAAGTCGAAACGTCAAACCGTGCACTTGACCTCTCATGTCACCCCCTTGGCCCTCTTCCAAGTGTACTTTACTTTTTTTCATTCCTTCCCTAAAACTTTTTAATAAACTTTCCTTCCTGCTCTAAAACTTGCCTTGGCCTTAGGCCCCTCAGTCGAATTCTTTCTTCTGAGGAGGCAAGAATTGAGGTTGCTGCAGACCTGTAGGGATTCACCACCAGTGACAATTGCACCACAGCCCTCCAGCCTGGGTGACTGAGCAAGACCATTCCTGTCTCCAAATAAAGTAAATAAAATAAAAATAATGAAATGGCAAATAATTCACATTTTGTTAGTTTTGAGTTTTTCCTCCCTACGCTGCTGTGAGTTAGGTGTGTCTTTTCCATTTTATGATTCAGGAAACGGGCTTGGAGAGGAAAGGCGACATTTCTGCCATCTCACAATGGTTAGCGGTCCGTTTGACTCAAGGAATGTGTGCAGCATCAGTTTGGTCACCGTGCAAATTCCACCTTGAGCACAGCTGCCCTTTTGACCCGTCAGTGGAGATGAAGCGTAGAGCCGCCTGTCTCTTGGGCACTGCCGGTTGCCTGGTGCTTGTTATGTCCTTGATGAAGGTGGAAGCCATTTTCATCACAGCTGCCTTTCTGACATCTGGGCAGGCAGAGCCAACTGTGTTTAAGAAGCTCCGCTGAGGTCAGACAGACAGGCTGTGATGGCTCAGGTCAGACACTGTAAAAAAGAAGCCGACTCCTAAGAATTCTCTCGCCAACATGAGGAGAAAGTCCCATGTAGCACAGTAGTCAAGGTTCGGTGCATCAGGTTGAAAGTGAAATGCTTATGTTGAAAATGAAACCGATCGGGAAAGGCCAAGTTTTTTTTTTTTTACTTTGGTTGATTCAAGGCGTAGACATGGCGCTTTATTTGGTCTGAGTTTATGCAATTTTTAGGCAACTCCTGAGCTCAAGGAATACAGTGAGTTCTTCTGGCTGGGCGCACGCACTTGTTCTTCCCTTTCAAGCCCCTTCGCTTGATCCTCTTTCTGCGTTTTCCCAGCTTTGCCAGCAGCAATGGAAAAGTGAATTTGCTCAAGTTGATTGCTTTTCCTTTTGCATGGGGGAGTTTTTGTTCTTGGGATCTTCATTGTGAACCAGACCTTGAAGTCTAAATGGCAGCTGTGTATGCCCTGGTGTGAGGGATAAAAGCTGGTGTTTGGGGAAAAGGCTTTTCTTTTTATTTTCTCAACACTTGACTCTCCATTACTCTGGAAGGGAATTGTGCCTGGTGTCACCAAGTTACCTAGAGGAAGGTTAGGTGGACAGGACAGAGCAGGCTGGGAGGAGAGGCAGACATGTGTACGTGTGCGGGCACACACATCACAGACACGGCAGAGAGCGGTTTCCTTTTTATGACTCTTCAAACTTTATCTGTGTGTGCATCTAAACAGATGCCTGAAGGACGACATCTGTGTGGCAGACAGTGTGCCTGCAGCCTTCTCAAGGGCATGACAGGGTGCCTGATTCTTGACCCGCCATGTGACTTCAAGTGAATCATTTAAGCACATGGAACTTCATTTCTTAAGTGCAAAGTGAGGGCCAATGGTATCCTAGGTAATGCTAATATAAATAAAAGGGCCCAGCACGTAGTGACACATAATAAACTCCCAATTGCATCTTAATTCCTTCAACATTAACTTTCATTCAGATGCTCTGGATTACCTAACACAGATGCCCTTTAGGCAGCTGATTGTAAGGACAGTCGCTGCAAGTTGTGCTGGGTTGAATTGATGCTGCTTCTAAGGCATTCAAGGTCATCTTCTTAGGAAGTCTAAGAGACAAATCTCAGACAGTGTTCATTCTTTTCCAGATGGAAAATGGAAAAATGTGGTCAAGCATCCAAATGTTTGGTCTATAAAACACTCAAAACATTCAGACATTTGGTGTTGGGAGACTAAGATGCCCATCTAAGCGTGTGAGTGTCATAAAGTCAACTGGTCCTGCCATTGGGATCTTCGGTCTTAATCCAGTAACCCAGGAGAAATAACCCTGGCTTTGTGATTTAACTCATTTTTCTCCCTCTTATTTAGGAAAATTTGAATTTTTATCCTCACTCCAGGAGGTTAAAAAGAAGATTGCTTTGAAATTAGTTGATTTGCAGGGGCTGGATAAGATTCTTAGAAATTATATATATATAGAAAAGATGATTTTATAAGGATTCAGATTTGGATGTTGGCTCCTTATTTCAACCAAACTTGTGCCAAAGGAAACTCTGGAATTACCTTAAAGAAAAAAGAAAATAAATTACTTGTTTTCAAGATTAGTTTTTTTTTTTTTTTTTTAAAGCTAGATCCTATTTAGTTCTTTCATCTACATGTTAACTCAAAAAATGGTTTTCATCTTCCTTAGAATATGGGCTTATTTTCAATGCTGTTTGCAAATGGATGCCATAATGTTAAATATTTCCCTTAAAAAATGAAAGTCTTGCCACCAATGCATTCTGTACCCATGGAGGAAGAAAGGGTATTGGGCATCTGAGATCCACATGTCTAGGGTAGGTTGCTTACATCAATGGCCTCATTTGACTCCTGGCTCAGCCATGTGGCTTCATTTGCCAGAAGTATGTTAGCACATGTGATGTCTTAAACAATGCTTCTATGTTGGGGCTTGCTCTCCTGCTGCTCTTATAATAACCAGGAGGGGAGGACTGACCAAGACCAGCAGAAGGCCCAATGACCCACAAACTCAGGAGCAATGAAAAATAGCTATTGTTGTCAGCTCCTGAATTTTAGGGTGTTTCGTTACAGAGCATGACTGTGGCCATTGCCAACTGATACACTGCTGTATACACTGCCCTGTGCTTTAAAGTCAAGTGGACCTGCTTCACTCTAGCTTCATAACATACTATAGGAGCATGCTGCCTAATCTCTTTGAGCATCACTTTCCTGACCTGAAATATGAAGAAAACAATTCCTATCAGGCAGGATGGCTGAGCAAGTGAATATCAATTATCACTGGACGATTAATAAATAGGGAGGCTACTATTGCCCTTCCTTCACCTTTATGGGTGGCAAATGGAGAGAGGGAGGCAACTGATGTCTTCTTGCACCACTGTGGATTTTATAGACCCTTTTGTTCAAAGTCCTTGGGTTTCAGAGACTCAGTTATAACCCACTCAGAGGGAAAGTCCTGACATGTTCTGCTTGGAAAACATTACGAATTTTACTGCCAGGAAATAACCTTTGAATTTGAATTTTGGCCTTAGTTTTCACTTTTGATATTGAAGTGAGAATAAAGTGGAGACCAAAGAAACTTAGAGACATTTCCAGACTGAGCCAGTCTCTTTAATCCTGAACTTTTGGATACCCAGGCAGGACCAGTGGATTGTCTCTTAAGCAAAGACATGTGAGTCAGGAATGGAGGATAATATTGTTTAGGAAGATAAATTCCACTATTAAAGCCTAAATAGTTTTCTTTTTAAAATAGATACAAGGAATTGATCATCTGGGGCCCAATGCTTTGTTGATGGAATTGTGGAACTGTCCTTTCGAGTTGGGTCTGTGTTTGCATTCCAGACTAGGCGATAAGAGAGCTGACCATGAGAAATACAGTTATGTTTCTACTACATTCCACTATGTTTCCATGCTATGAGGCCTCTTCATTCCAAAAATCTTGTTCAACAGAAGTCTCAACTCTGCAACTTCCTACAGAATTCAACCAGTGTCAGAGCATGGCTGAACACTGACACTTATTAAAAGGCTGTTGGATGAATAAACGAGTGTATGAATGAATGAATTCATCCTTGCCACGAGATGGTAGTCTTTGTAAACAGAGGAAACCATTGATTAAGCATGGTAAGACTCTTAGGATGGGCACACAGAAAGGCACTTTAGGAAGCACTTTGTTTAATTCTCTCATCGAGGAGGAAATTGTCTTGGACAGATGAAAGAGCTTGTCCTGGGTCACCCAGACGATAATAGGCAGACTTAGAGAGGGGCCCAGGGCAGGAATCCAGCTCTCCCATCTGCTGTGCCAGGATTTCTCCTGTTCTGGCCTGCCGGTTCCTCACCCAAGATTCTCTTCTTATATGCAAGGTTATGATGTGTAGCCAGAAGGTACGCAGGGCTGGTTTCACACGCCTAGCATTTTAACTTCAGTGTGTGTACTGTTTCCTTTAGGAAGTTCTTTATCAGAATTTTCCTACACACATGCACACACACTTGCACACACACATGTGTGTATGGTATTTACATAATATTATTTGTGTTGTATATTATATGTGTATATGTATATAATAGATATTAGATATACATGCATATATTATACATAATATATGTAACATATATCATCTATAAATATATTGCATATGTACATACTAGACACACATATGTATATATTACATATAATTAAGACATGTATATATTTATATAATATCCAATCATTGTACAGATAACTTTCTGCAGTCGTGGAGCTATGCCCATTACACTGTGGCTCCATTGTTTCCACAGCAACCAATGTACTGCAAAGTGAGAAGTCCAGAGAGGAACTTGGTAGAGGATTAAAAAACTATACTAAGTGGGGATGGTTAATGGCTACAGAAAAATAGAATGAATAAATAATACCTAGTATTTGCTAGCACAACGTGTGGCTGTAGTCAAAAATAATTTAATTGTACATTTAAAAATAACTAAAAGAATATAATTGGATTGTTTGTAATACAAAGGATAAATGTTTGAGGTGATAGATAAAAACAAAAAAATGACCTATCCTGAAAAAAACGACACCGTCTATGAGCATCAGTAAAATGTGCCATTGGATGGGGTGAAGGAGTGGTTCATAATCTTTTAAACTGATGCCTGCCTAGGAAATCTCTGCCTATCTGGCTCAAGCCTTTGCTATTTACATAGTCAAAACTCTGGCATTCCTAGGCATTGCATCCTGTCTACTGATGGTGCAGAGGTGTTGAGAAGCTGTTTGCTACCTGTTCCTGACAGAGGCATTGAACTGAAATATTGAGGTTTCCAATTTTTTGTTTGTGTGGAGGCTTCAAGGACTACAGGAGGTTCCAGCTTTCCACCACTGGTGCTTGCTTGCTAAATCAGCCTTGCAAATTATCACCCGCCCACAAGCCTGGTGCTTGTTAGAGAGCCGGCCAGACTAGCAGATAAATGAGATAGTTTAACGGCTTTAAGGAGCTGGGCTTCTGGCCCAACCACAACTTCTTTCTTCCTTTTCCCGCTTTGTTTTGATTATTCTATTCTTTGGCCTCTTTTCTTTTTCACTTTTGTTTTCCCCTTCCCTTGTATTTTCTTTGCCGTGCATGCTTCTAGCACTCACCTTCCTATAACGCCTTGCTTTTGTCTGGGTTGCCCACGTGGTTATTCTCCCTGGTATTTTATTGCTGCAAGCACTACTTTCTCCTCCCTCCCATATTACGGACTCCTGATGGACAGCAGCTCTGCTTCCTCCCAGCTCCTAGCACTGGGAGTAAGGTGTGCCTAATTAATGAGCCTAGGTCAGTGGTCTTCCTGTTTTAACACGCACTGGAATCTCCTGGGTTGCTGGGATCCACCCCCGAGAAGTTCTGATTTGGTAAGTCTAGGCAGAGACGAAGACTGAGAATTTGAATTTCTTATAGGTTCCCAGGTGATGCTGATGCTGCTGGCCAGGGGTCACACTTTGAGAACCAGGATCCAAAGTCCAGCATGAACCCTTGATCAAATGACATCTTGGTTTATTTTTCTAGCGTTTCTCGCTCTCTTTCCTTTTTTTTTTCTTTAGTAGAATTGGCATCATGCTGCACACACAGTTTTGTATTCTGTCGGTTTAACCTCTCATACCCAAGGGAACATTTCCCTGTGGTGAATATTCTCTAAGTCCAGGCGCAGACCGGCTCTGAAAAGCTCAATCTCACTTGAGGGCAGTGTTAATGGAAAAAAAGTGTTTGCTTTCTCTGAAAAAAAGTGGAAGAATTTATGGCAAGTGGGTCCAAGAGTTGTAGCTGAAAAAGCCACACTTGCCTTATCCTGGTGACACTCAGCTGAGCTCAGGACAAGGCACAGCCCTGCCTGATTGCTGGAATGTGCTCCAGCTGAATGCCTTGCTGTGGATGAGCTTAGCTACCCATGAGGACAGCCAGGGCCCCAGATGCAGCCGGCAGACACCCATCAAGGGAGTGCTTTCTGCAGTCCGGGTAGGCAGGGTCAGCCTGGATGCTTCAGCCCCTGTTCTTGGAGCCTGGAGGAGTTAGAGGGCAGCCTCCATGCCGAAGTCCAGGCAGAAGCACAGAGACGTGTATGTGAATATAAGGAACTCCTCCTTGGATTTCAAAGTACATCCACAGGGATGGGTGTTCCTGCATGAAGAAAGTCCCGGAAGAGCTTCACTCCATTTTCTGTGTGGTTTTTGACAATAACCATATGATTTTTAAGGAGATGTCCTGCCTTTGAAAGAGAGCCTCAGGTGTGGCATCCTCAAGGACACTGATGGGTCCATATGTGCTCATTTCTGATTTCAGCCATTCCGAGGGGGGCAGTCCCTCCAAGCAGCAAGAGCATAAGTGCAACCCAGATGTGTGTGCGTGCGTGTCTGCACATATGTGTGGGGTGTTAATATAAGCGGGGCAACTCTCTTTCGAGGAGGTCCAGAGCTAGTGATAAAATGCCCAGCTGCCCTTCCTTCACACAGACACCTTGGGGCACTGTGTACACTTCCCGGTGGAGTTGAACCCCTGTTGCTCAGCAGAGATCTCAGTAATGCACCCCTTTAAGGGAGTGCCTCTTCTCCGCTGTCTCAGTTTTTTGCAATCACTCTCCTAAAGAAATTACCTGTACCCAAGTCCTTATCTCAAAAGTCCTTACTTTTGGGAGAGCCCAATCTGAGAGAGGTGACATGATTTGTTTGGTCTCTTCTGGGTGACCATAGGATGGCAAACTGCCATGACCCTCCATTGTTTGGAGCCATCATCATATCTCCACATATATCCCTGAACCACACAAAAAGCACTGATTGGGAGAAGAGGGCACCACACGTTAGGACAATGGTTTGAGCTGGGTTTTGTGGGAGCCTAGAGGTCTATGCGGTGGTTGAAGAGCTGCTGTAGGCGTTGGGGAGGAGAGTGGACAAGGAAGGTCCCTGGCGTCAATCACAGCAGCTCTTTATTATCTATTTGTGGTGTGGGATTCCTAAGAAAGAAGCTTAAAAATACACGATTTTGCTGCTAGGAAATGCCCCAGAGCTGCCGGGTTCGGGCTTAATGCGTGTCTTAACAGGAGTGAACACTTTTAAAAGAAGGGATGTAAGCAGCACCCTCTTCCTCCACTATCTGCTCTGTGTTTGTGCCTTTCTTGGCAGGAGGAGGTGGGCTGTGCCATCCTGGGGGCACAGATGGGACGTTGAGGCCCTTAGCTTCAGGGTGTTCTCCCATTTCCTCTGATGGAGCTGGAGAGAAGGCTCTGACCCCCACAATGGTCATGCTCCATGCCCGTCGTCCCTGTTGGGTGAGGCTAAGAGGGAATTACGTGATGCTCTCTGTAGCATTTTTGTTCATCTGAAACCAGGTTAGAACTCTCAACAGAGGCAAAAAAGAAGGGGGATAGAAGTTGCAAAAATGCACCATGCTGTCTCAATTAGGATTTTGGAAAAGTCTAAATCCATAAGGCGGAAAAGGGCTGATACCTTGCCATGGTGGATTGTTGTTGTTTCTGCTTATTTTGAAATGCCCATAGTATGCCTACAAATATACACATGGACTGTTACATGAACAATATGAATGAATTTGAAAATCACTGGCCAGTGACCTCTTTGTGAGTTACGTTTAAAAGCACCACCTTTCTAGGTGCAAAGTTCCTCCAGGGTGGTGGTTCTCAGAGACGAGTGGGGAGGTATTGAGCTGGCTGCCTGGACTCCATCCCTACAGAGTCTGATTCAGTATGTCTGGGGTGGGTCTTGGGATCTGGATATCTTTTACATGCTCCTTAGGTTATTCTGACATGCAGCCAGGTTTGGGAATCATCACCGTGTTAGGATGTGTGGGTCTTGTTTGCAGGTCATTCACACCAAGAGCCCCTGTGGCCAATTCTGACATCTTGAAAGCTGTGGGATAACCAGCTGTGGTGCTCCCCGCAACTCCTGGGGCTTGGAGACACAGCAGCCCTTGTACTAGCGATGCAGAGAAAAAGCCAGTGTTCTCTGATACGAACTTCTGGAGATGGGGACAGAAAAGCAGGTTAACGTGCAGATTGCATTACATAGCTGCCAGGGACCTTGCCTGCAGTTCTTTCATACCAACTTGGAATGTCCCAGGTATTCTCAGGGGATCAATCAAGGCAACCCACCTTTCTTCTAGAAAGCCATGTATCATGGACATGTGTACACTAGTTCTGTTTTATTCTGAAGAAAGTATAAATGTAGACTGGGGAAGGCTTTGCTCCCAGGGAATTGGGAAGGGAGAATTGGGAATGGAGAGTGAAAGGAAGAAGAAATCTGTGATGAGAGGAAACAGGGATGTGGAAGAATGAAAGGGAGAGAGAAATGGAAAAAGACAGAAAGGGAAGTGGCATAGGACTGGAAAAGTGAGAGGCAGAGGGCACCTGTGACTTGCTCAAGAATCTGTATCCGGATGGGATAGTTTCCTTCAACCTGTGGGGTTGATGCAGCTCCAATGATGCCACTGATGAGCTGGACTGTTGTGGAAACTGCTTTGAACCTTGTTGCCACGTACAATACCTAGATGTCGAAATGGGAGGAAAGGTGTGGGGCACCTGCGTGTCAGGGAAGAGGGCTGAAGTCAAACCATGGGAAAGCCAGAGTTAGACTCACTGCTGGTGCCTTGATGAATGCAGGGGATGGCAACTCTCTGTAGACAAAATGGATCCACAGCTAACCTCTCATTTTCTGGATTCAGCAATTTACATGAATCTGCCTGTCTCTTGGCATTTGGTTCATTTCAGGTTAAAATATGTTTTGCTTGGGATTAGCTTTAGTGCCCGATTCATCTTTTTAGCATTCCCTTGCTTCTGACCTTGACCCTCTTCATGGTCCCCCTGCCCAGCCGTGACGTACCTCTGGTCTACCTGGATCACCAAAGGCTCTGGGGCATCACTGTTCTGCGTTCGTTCTTTTATTCATTCATTCACTGAATACCTATATATTAAGTATCTACATAGCCCTGTTGAGCCAGACACTGTGGTACTACTGAGGATGCATTGCTGCTTTTTTGGGGCGTATGTTCTGACATATCAGTTCTTAACCCAGTCTTCACATTACAGTCTCTTCAAAGTACCCCTGCACAGGCCTTGTCTCTAACTTATTGCATTAGGATCCCTAAGCTGGAGATCCAGCTGATTCTGAGGCTCCTCCAGGCTTAAATTTTTCTTTATTTTAAAATTTTTTAAAAATCAGCTTTCTCAGGTTAAATCCTCCAGTCTCTAGAACCACTGAGAAATAATACTCTCTGAGCATTGGTATTATTTGTATCTTCAGAACTGCACCCTAGCCCCTTGATGGGGAGCATGTAAAGCATCTGACTTTCTGTCTTTACTCTGCATAGCATTTCCTCCCTGGCTCTCTTGCTGCTGGACAGCTCCTCCCTCCATAGCCCCAGACCCACTGCTCATGCCAGCCCCGTCTTTAACTTCTCAACCTCCAGTAAGACCATTTTCTCTCTTTGTCCTCCCAGCCCTGCAGGTGGAGTGGCCTCCAGCTGTCACTAATCTTTATGTGGCTTCTCAGCTGTTCCAGCACCTGTGTAACCAATCTTCTTTCATGAATTCCCTGTTTGAAATGTCTGAGGTGACTTGTTTTCCTGACGCGATCCTGACTGACATAAATGTGAAACATAATGAAAGTCCTCTGGGAAGTGACACTTCCCCTCCTCTTGTGAGATGGTGCCTATGGGGTACAGGGAGGCAGAGACCAAGCTTGCTGGGAAAAGAATGTTCACATCCTGCATCTGAAGCGTCCAGAACAGAACTTCTAATAGGTGGGCCATGGCCTGCCTGCATCCAACTCACCTGGGAAGCAATTCCTGGCTGTCACTGCAAAGCGGCTGAATCAGATTCTCCGGCTGGGGTCAGAAACTGTCATTTTAAAGAAGTTCCTCCAGAGCTGGATATGCCTCTTGATGCATGCAGCCAGGCTTCTATAGAAAGCTGCCACTGACAGGACACACAGGTTCTTGCCAGGCACACTTCTTACAGGATTAGTTTCAGTTCCACCCCTACCTCGTGGAAAAGGGGAGTGTCCTTTCACTATACAAGGCAGTTATTTGAGGGATAACTGATCTGTGGTTGACAAAACACAAACTTACATGCAACTCTGTCAAAAATCACAGTGTTTTTGGAATCAGGGGAGTGGTTTGGTGTATAAAGCAGTGTGAGGTGCCAGAGAGCAAAAGGCATGAGTCCTCAACCCCTTCAGGCCTGCATTCAGATCTAAGCTCAGGAAACTCTGGCTGGATCCTTAACCTCTAGAAATCCTCAGTTCTTTGACAGTAGCACCTCCTTGTATGGTGGGGCCGAAGCATAAATGAAATAACAGCTCTTACACCCCCAGAACCTCTTAGGCACTCACCTTAGGCAGTGATTGGTTCCTGTCCTCTCTTTATCCCTTCCTCCCTCCCCCAATTTGAAAGATGAGTCCAGTAGAGGAGACTGAAGGTCAAGAACTATTTGGGTTTCCACTCGGCTTGGTCATTTCTCTTTCCTGTCATGGTAAACCATGGATCCTGTTGCTTGCTCCGGATATTTCCTTTCTGTAAGCTCCAGTAACACATAATAGTCATCATTATTTTTCTTCTTATGTATTTACTGCTTTTTAAGCTAAGGTCTTTTGAGGGTGGGGACTGCATTACCTCATAGTTTGTAAGGATCTTTCTGGGCACATTGTAGGTGTTCAATACATATAATTTATTCAATTATTCTTCCAGTGATAGCTACAACCTCTCAAACAGGATTGAATATGAAAGGTATATGCACCTAGAAATGGAGTAAGTTCTCTCCGGTCCTGTGCCCAGTTGGAACAGCTGTCGTTGGATGATGGTGTGGTACTGCAGAATGCCACTGAACTTGTCTGGCTCCTCATCAGGCACAGGGGCTGATACGATACTATCCACTTGACCTTCTACAGAGGAAAAAGACCCTTTACCAAAACCACCTTGTAAAACATTTAGCTAATCATCAAATAACTGCATATCCTGTGATTTCTCTTCCCAGTTTTTTTTCTGTCCAGTGCTTGTTATTTATAATGACATCATTGCACCCTTTTCTTCATTTACATTCTACTCGCATATCCAAATAGTTCTTCCTATTTCATGACTCTTAATTTCTTATTAGAATCCTCACCTGAGCGCACTTAGCTTTTGGGGTGGGAGACTTTCCTCTCTCCTTTTAGCTTCATGAATCATTTACTAAGATTCCGCTTGCTGTGGAATAAATGCTTAATTAATCAATACAGTAGCAGTCTTTCATAATCTTCCAAGAGAACTGCAGAATATGCAGGTCTGAAAGCTACAGCCATTCTCCACTGGGAGGCTGTTTACCTTTCTTAACGTTGAGAAAATGGAGCTGGAGAGAGAACTTTAAAATGAGTGTGCCAGTGGTTTCCTCACAGTGCTCGCGGGACAGCTTTGTGTGGGTTCATGAGACACAATGGCAGTGATTTTCCAAAGTGTGATGTAAGATTATGATTACCAGGAAAACCCCCCAGCCCTTCAAAGTACAGCCTTCCAAGTTCTGGGGTGTGAGAAGGTGTGTGTATTATATGTGTGTGTGAGGGGAGGGTAAAGTGTGAGGGCAGAAGTCTATGTTTGCCCACGAGGGCATCTGGGGTCCTTTTCTCATCCAGCCATCCTTAGCGTTCTGAAGTCTGAGCCTCTCTAAACTTGTTTATTCCCTGGGACATTATTTCCAAGCAGAGATACAGAATCTGCTCTCCATGCATAAAAGCACAGACACCGTTTGAGTGGTGCCAAACAGACAGCCTTGGCTCCGAAATCCTTCCTGCTGAAAGGACGGAAGGTCAGTGAAAACTACTAACGGGGATTAGAATATCTGATGCCATTTGGTGACTGGCCTAGGGGTTTTATATGCGTTATACCCAAGCCTCCCTTACCATCCCGTCCTGGTTACCTATTGCTGTGTAACAAACCGTTCTAAGACTTAGTGGCTAAAATGATGATTGTCTTATAATCTCATAATCTGTGGCTCAGAAATTCAGACCAGGCTCAGCTTGTGATTCTTTTGCATTATACCCATCACTGCAAGTCATCTGGTCCCACTCAGCTGGTGGGATGGTCTTCTGTGGAGGACCCACGTGGCTTTGTCACACACTTGGTTCCTTGGCAGGAATGGCTAGAAGGCTGGGGACAGCTGGACAGTCACCCAGAGAACCTACACGTGGCCTCTCCAACATGTGGCCTGGGGAAAGTCAGACTTCTTCCCCAGGGGCTCTGGACTCCCAGAAAGAATGTTTCAAGAGCTGCAGAAGAAAACTACGAGTCCTCTGACATTGTCCTGAAATTCCCAGAATATGTCTCCGGCACATTCTTTTGGTCAAGCAAGTCACTAAAAGAAGCCTTGATACCAGGAGATAGGAATTACGTCCCACCTCTCAACAGAAGGAATAAAATGGGAAGGAAAGAATATGTGGCCACCATCCTCTACCTCAATCTGCTTTATATTCTATTTCCTGTATCATGTATCACTCAACTTACTGTAAATTTACTTATATATTAGGGTTACTGCTTATGGTTAATCTGTTTATACTTAAATATAAGCTCCATGAGGGCAAGGATCAGTGTCTGTATTCTTCACTAATGTATCTTAAACACCTAGAAATAGCATCTGGCAGCGTGGTGATTTCTCAAAGATCTAGAAGCAGAAATACCATTTAACACAGCAATCCCATTACTGGGTATATACCTAAAGAAATAGAAATCATTCTGTTATAAAGATACATGCATGCATATGTTCATTGCAGCACTATTCACAATAGCAAGACATGGAATCAACTCAAATGCCCATCAATGACAGACTGGATAAAGAAAATGTGGTACACATACACCATGGAATACTATGTGGCCATAAAAAGGAATGAGATGATGTCCTTTGCAGGAACGTGGGTGGAACTGGAAGCCATTATCCTCAGCAAACTAATACAGGAACAGAAAACCAAGCACCGCATGTTCTCACCTCTAAGTGAGAGCTGAATGATGAGAACACATGCACATATGGGGAAACGTCACACACTGAGACTTGTCATGGGGGTTGTGGGGAGGGAGAGCATCAGGAAGAATAGCTAATGGAGGCTGGGCTTAATATCTAGGTGATGGGGTGGTCTGTGCAGCAAACCACCATGGCACATGTTTACCTGTGTCACAAACCTGCACATCCTGCACGTGTACTATACCCTAGAATTCAAAATAAAAGTTAAAGAAGAAAAATAAGAACATGGTACATGATCAATAAATAAGTCAACACTGAATAAATTTTATTTAATACTCTCATTACCGTTTGAGAAAGCTTATCTCCATTTTACAGATAAGAAAATAAGGCACAGAGAGGTTAAATCACGTGTTGAAAGTCACATAGCTGGTGAGTCGCAGGGCTAGAATTTGAGCTCAGGTCTCTCTAATGTACTTTTATAGATCGGAAACTAATAATAAATTCAGCACGGGATAGAAAAGCAAAAAACTGTAATTGTGGCCTCTTGTTGGCCCAGGCTTCATGTTTCTCCCTTGACATGACTTATGACTTCTCTCACACTCTGGCTTTGCCTTTCTTTTTTTTCTTTTTTTTTTTTTTTCCCAGAAAGAGACTGGGAGAAAGCAAATGTGGGACTGCTGGATTGCTGTGGAAAACGGAGTCGGGGAGAGCTTGTTGTTTCTCTCACAGTGCTGCTGGCACCAATAATCAATATGGGACTCTTAGAAGATTGTGAAATCAAGCCAGGCCAAATGGGGATCAGCAGCAAAGCAGCTTTCTCCATTCCTGTGGAATAATTTTATGTGCTTTCCTCCTGGCTATATTTAGAAGCAATTCATGGTCTCTGTGTTTGCTAAGGAGATGACACAGCCCAGGGGACGATGTCTCTGAAGCCACCCCATGCAGGCAGAGCCTGACGTCTGCAGTCACACCTTTGCTGCCCACCCCTGCCCCCTCTGCCCACGTTGCAAATGTCAAGCTTCCCAGCATCTCCAAGGAGAAGCTAACCTCCCTGGACACTTATTTTGTTGCCTCTGGAGTCACTTTAGTGAAATGACTTTGTATTACCTTGAGATCTTTTTCCTTTAAATATGAGTATTTAGGCGCATGTGACTTCCTTCAGGAGGGAGGGTCAGCATCCTGGCAGCTGGAGAAGTTCTCTGTAGTTTGTTGTCTGTGTCTCCTTCTGTCTAGCTCTGGAAGACCCCTCCCTCACTGGATTCATTACTCCAGTGCGGCAGCCCTCTGTATGGTCTGGCCTGGAAGTGGTGTTGCCAGTTGGTGATGCTGGAACCTTGGGAGAACAGGCTTGGCAGAGCAGTGCTGGGTGATTCCAGGTGGATGATGGAAACCATGGTCCAGTGGGGTTGTGCTGTAACTGGGCTAGCGACGACAGCTCATGGAAGGTGGCAGAAAGATATTTTAAGTTGGAGGACGGGATCTAGAAAACCAATGATTGGAGGCACAATTAGGTTAGGAACTAGAAGCAGCTAACCGTAGGGTCAGGGATTAGAACAGATCTGAGGTCCCAGGACCAGGCTGCTTCATTCGTGGACTCATTCCCCCGGCAATATTTACTGAATGTGTAAAGTGTGACCACACTCTGCTAACTCTGAGAATACATGGAGGAGCCCAAACAGTCATACTCTAGCCTTCATGGTGGTAAAATCTAATAGCAGAGGCCGCTGGGAAACAGGCTGACAGATATCTGTACAATTGCATGTGTGATGTGCATGACAGAGAGATAGAGGGGCGTCTCAGGGGAGGCCTTCTGTCCTGGGGAGAACTAAGAGGGGTGGGGGAACAGTGTTCTTGCAGAGGAAAAGGCACAGGAGATGGCTATGATGGTGAAAAGAGTTTGGCATGTTTAAGAAACTGAACCAAGGCTTCGGAGAGAGGCAGATATTATAGGTAAGAGCGGGGGCTCCTGGCAGAGTGGCACCTTAAGTTTTAAGGGTCTGGTAGTTCATAATCCAATAACATTTTAAATATGTGGTGCAGTTTCTATCTATGGAGAAAACACTTCTATGCCTACCCTTCCGTACTTCTGGAAGCCTCTTCCAGGAAGTCCCTCTGGATTTCCCTGCTAAAATGAGCCATTCAAGAATTCCACACTGAATGCTGCACACACATAGCACCACTAACCCGTTCTGCCCTTAAAGAAAGGGCTGGGTATTTCTTCATCTTTGCATCCTCAATGCCCAGGATAGAGCCAGGCACATCATATCTGTGCAGTAAATAAGTATGAATGAAGGGTGTTTCGGGGATTATGGCTACATTACAAAATTTAGCAGCCTAAGAAAACCATTTTATCATGCTCACAGATCCCGGAGCTCAGGGATTCAGACAGTGCCTAGCAAGAGTGGCGTGTGTCTGCTTTGTGATAGCTGGGACCTTTGCTGAAAGGAAGAATCCATGTCTAGGTGAGACTCAGTGGGTGGGAACTGGAATTATCTGGAGAGTCTTCCCTCACCCACGTGGCTGTTGATGTTGGCTGTTGGCTGGGACCTTGGCTAGGGCTGTGTTACCATGTTTCCATGCTGCTGATAAAGACATAACCAAGACTGGGTAATTTATAAAGTAAAAAGCATTTAATGGAGTCATGGTTGCACACGGCTGGGGAGGCCTCACAATCACGGTGGAAAGTCAAAGGCACATCTTGCATGGTGGCAGACAAGAGAATGAGAGCCAAGTCAAAGGGGAAACCCCTTACAAAATCATCAGATCTCATGAGACTTACTATCACAAGAACAATGTGGGGGAAACCTTCCACACGCTTCAGTTATCTCTCAGCAGGTCCCTCCCACAACACATGGGAGTTATGGGAGCAACCATTCAAGATGAGATTTGGGTGGGGACACAGCCAAACCATATCCGGCTGTCAACTAGAACATCTACACATGGCCTCCCCATGAGGTCTGGCCTTTCTTATAATATGAAGGTCTTGGGATAGTTGGGACAGCTCAGGGGGCCTTTGCAGCACTTGATAATGGAAGCTGCATGGGAGATGTCACCAGCACATGTTCTCCTGGCTATGAGTGGGTCATTAGCCCACCCCCATGTAGACTCCACCTCTCAATGAAGGAGTGGGGTTTCCACTGTGCTAGCATCCCTGGCAGCTGAATTAAAGTAGATTAATTCAGCTGTATCTAAACTGTGTTCTGTGGAGTGCCATTAGGACCCTTCCTGGAGGAGCATGCGAGGCGACTCAGGCCAGCAGGAGGAAAGGAGGCCCAGGTGTCCCCAGGAGGGACTTGCGAGCACTAGAGGACAGGGTGCCCTTCAGGCTCTGTCTGCCTTCAAGCAAGGGAAGAAGCCTGGCGTAGGGTGCAGTGGAGGAACAGAAAGCCTCTTGGAGTGACGAGATTGCATGATGGGGACAGGGAAGGGCAGCGCTGAGACATCAGCTGGATATCCTGCTGCGACCTCAGGGGTGGGGGCTGGAGGCAGATGCCTGTGTGCCTCCGGCATGGCTCTGCTGGGGAGGGGCAGGTGAGGCCTCTGTGCTCAGTCCTGGAAGCCGCTCAGTTCATAGCCTTGTACAAATGCAGTGACCTCGTTGTGTCTGAGTCCATCAGAGAGAGGCATTGAGAAGGGGAGCTGGGAAGGGCTGGGACTGCTAAGCCTGGCTTCCCGGGCTCCGTATTGGCCCTGACTCCCAGTCAGAGTTCCAGGGGTGGAGGTTGGTCTGACTGCAGGGACAGACCTTTCCTGTGATGAACCTGCATTTATGTACTTACCGGCTGGGTCTGCAGTTGAGCTCGGAGCCTGAAGCCTGGCTGCATTTTTCTGTCATCATGATTCCTGCCAGCCCACTTAAAAAAAATTAGAACAAAATTCACCATTAACCATCACGGTCATCAAATCCTAGAACATTCTCCTCACTCCATAAAGAAACACTGTACCCATTAACACTCCCACACCTCCTGGCCTTCAGCCCTGGCCACCTGCTGGCTCTTTGGGCCTGCCTATCCAGCATTTCCTGTAGGTGGAATCGTACAATATGCGTCAGCCAGTTTTTTACTCCTGATGTGGGTGTGACAGCCCTCTCAGGGCAGGGGTGGTCTGGCTGCAGGTCCCCTTGCTGTATCCTTGTCCCTCTGAGAGAAGGGTACAGCCCTTGACTAATTGGGGGGGGCACAGAGCTGGGGAGGATGGAGCTCCCCTCCTCTCCATCTCAGGTGGCTGATTCTCAGGCACAATGCACACAGGTCCTCTGAAGAGCCCACCAGGAAGGAGCTCGCTGGCTCGCGGCATGACCAGCTCAATAAAGCCTCTGTGGGTTGACTTCCCTCTCATCCCTGCCAATCCTGTTCCACGAGCTCACCAGCCTTGCCTCCCCAAACCACAGCACGAAAATTAGCAAAAACTACTGCTTGTGTGCAAGTCCTAGTTCAGATTCTGCTTTTTACTGGGGATGGGGCAAATGAAGCCAGTGCCCAAGAGAGAAAAACACCCAGAAAAGGACTTTGCAGCCTTTGTTAGTGGCTGTTCGGGCCTCCATGGATGTGGAACGGGCCCTGCCGTCAGAGTCTGGCTTACACCCAGCTCTGCCTCTCAAGTGATTTTCCCCAGCACTTAGCTCCTCTGTGCCTCAGCCCGCCTTCTGTAAAACGGGGATAATGACCTGCTCTACCCTGCAAGGATGCTGGGAAGATGAAATAGTTCATGAATGACGAGGGCTGTGCACAGGTCCTGGGAGGCAGCAAATGCTGTTGTAATTACTGGGGCCCTTTAGAGCAAAAATTCTACTGAGTGCAAGGGATCTCCAGCCTAGCCTTCCTTCAGCACCCCCAGAACCCAGCACTCCAGACCTGTGCTGTCCAGTCAGGAGCTATTGGCCACATGCGGTCCTTTAAATGTCGATTGCTTAAATTTAAATAAAATAACAAATTCAGTTCCTGGGTAGCAGTGGCACATTCCAAGTGCTCAATGGCCCTACAAGGCTGGTGGCTCCTTCCCTGCACAACACAGGTGTCAGGCATTTATTTCCATCATCGAGGCAAGTTCTTTTGGACGATGCTGCTCCCACTGCTTGGAGTTGTTCATTCTTCTAGAAATATTTATTTTCTTTTCCTTCCTCCATGCCTTTGTTCATGGTCTTCCTTTCACCTGAGTTGCCCGTCCACTCCTGAAACCTCACCAGTCCTCCCGAAGGGGGCGACCCCTGGGCCCTGACCAGCATGGGCCCTGCGCCTCCTGTCCCACAGCCCTACCCCGTCCGGTGGCTGGCTGCAGCCTCTGTTCCACACTGTGTGACTAGGAGCAGGCACACAACATGTCTTCCCACATCATGTTGGCCAAAGCAAATCATGGTGGTGGAGGAGGGGGAGTTCATTCTGCCTTTAGTGGGAGGGACTGCAAAGTTACAAGACTAAGGCATGGGTTCAGGGAGGGTGAAACATTGGAGACCGTAACAATCCACCGCTGATGAGGAAGTTTAGGATTCTGCTCACAGCCCCTTTCCCCCTCTCAGCTAGAGGCTCAGCTGCTGGTCCTCTGGCATCCAGAGGCTCCCCATCTGCACCTGAAGCTTCTCTCACTAGGACAGCATCCTATGCTCATATGGGCTCTTCCTTCCTCCCCCCGACACCATGCTGCCTGAGAATATCACCACCCAGTCTCAGCTTCAAGGAAGGGGTTGCCTAAAGTACAAATCCCTGAGAATTAACTCTGTGACTCCATCTGAGATATTAGATGGCAAGCTAAACCAGGACCCTGTTTACTCAGATCAGGGAGTCTTTAATGATGGTATTTTAGGCAGCATGACAGCTCTTTTGGGGCTCTGTCTATCCTATCTGTGTATTGATAAACAGGATCTGGGGCTAAGAATGATTCCTACATGAATTCTGTGCATGCCGTGTGCTGTCTGGGTGTAGTGTAGGAGCCAGGAGACCTGGGTGGGGGCCTGCTCCTCATGGGTCACCTTTACACAAGTTTCTTCCCGTCTCTGGGCCTGTGTTCTCATGTGCTGAACGGGTGCAGAGTAGGTGTTTAGGCTGATGGTTCCCATGCCTCCGATGGCTTGGAGATGCTGCGGTCCCGAGTCCTCACTCTGCCCCTGAATGGGGCCAGCAGTTGATCTTGCTGGAAGGTGCCCTGCTTTCTGGTCCCTGTCTCTTCAAACCTTTCCAACCTCTGACGCTTGTTCTCTCCCAGCCTCCCACAAAGGGGGAGTCTACTTTTTAGGGTATGCTTTTTCCGGAAGGTCCATTCGTAGAGACCTCAATGAGGATTGGGCTGTGCCTGGACATTATAGCCCCACCTGGCATCCTGCTGATTTTTGCTGGGGTGGGAGAAGGTCTTTCTAGAACATCAATGCCATGTTGCAAACTCAGGTCAAACTAATTCAAATCCTAATGATGTTCCCAGGGCAAATTCAGGATAACCCCAAAGGTACAAGGCTTTGATAATGAAGCAGGCCCCGATACTGCTCCCAGGACTTATACCCACCTCTGCTACACCCACGTGAGTATCAGAACAGTGTGCCCTTTAATTTTGTACAGTCAGACTCTAAGATTTTCATTCCCAGGAATCACATTGACTAGCATTTATCCAGAATAATTTGCTGTTGGTTTGAAGTTCATGTTTGGAGACAAGAATATTTCTGAAAAAGGCCCAGAAATAGCTGGAGAAAATAATCTGCTTGCTCTCCTGCAACAATAGAAGCAGGTGGAATGATTCATGGCTCCTGAGGGGAGTCCGCTCCGCTCCCTGCGGGATCCTGCCTGGGCAGCACCTCTCCAAAAGCATTTGCCAGGGTCAGGGTGTCTGTGAAAGGTTGGAAACTAGATGGGAAAAGTGTTGCAGAGGGAATTTGGGAGAAAAGGTCTTGGAGGTGCTGAAGGCTGCAGGTTTACTGGCCAGGCAGGTAGACACTGTGGTGTGGGGGTGGTTGACGGATTTCAGACACAGACCACTGCCTGGGAGGTGGGGAGGGAGGGAAGGAAGGAGGGAGGGAGGAATGCCTGCCCTAATGGACCTGCTGGAGCTAGGGGTCTTGCAAATAAGCCAGCCTCTCATCTGCTACTCACATCCCCCACTTGCATTTTATAGCCTGTGCCTAAAACATTTGCTCTGTGTCAGGTACTGTGTGAGAATCTAAGTATCTTACATGAATCTGAACCTCGAGGCCACTAAGGTCAATGTGACAGTTAATTCTACATGATACAATGAATGTAATGGTTATACTAACAAAGATTTTCCAACATGCTGATGCGTGTTCTTTTCTCCCTACTGTTACCTTAAAAGATAAGAATTTTTCTCATTTTATAGAGAAGGAAACAGTTTTGGAGAAATTAAATCATTTGCTTTAGGTAATGGCTAAGTCAGGAGGGGTTCTGGCAGAAAAATCCATGAGACCAGCACAGTCCAATAGAAGTAAATTGAACCACATGAGAAATCGTAAATTTTCTAGTAACTACATTAAAAACAGTGAAAAACAAATGAAATTAATTTCAATAAAGTATTTTACTTAAACCCTTATATCCAAAATATTATCATTGAAACATGTAAATCGATATTGATATAAATATCATTAGTGAGTTCTTTTGCATTCTTTTTTATGTAACGTTGAAATCGGGTGCATTTTATACTCAGCACATCTCAACTGGGACTAGTCCGTTTCAAGCGTGCAGCTGCCCCACACCTGAAGTGTGGCATCCATATTGGACAGTACAGTTGTAGAGGCAAGCACTGGGATTTTATGGAAGCCAGATGGGGGCATGCAGCCAAGTCCCTGTGTCAGGGGACGTCAAGGGCAACGTGCCACCTGAGCGGGACCTAGGAACACAAATGCCACACCACTAGGTGCAAACACCAGGGGTCACCCATCTCTAGCCAGTAGCGCCAGGGGTGGCCCTAGGGGTTAGCCAGGCAAAGGAGGGAGGTGAGCCAGTGCAGCAAGACAGACTCCTTCAGCACTGTCGCCTGTTGAGAGAACTGCAAACATTTGCCATGAGGATGAGGTGGGTTAGACAGGGAGGAGGGGAGAGCAAGGTTATGGCAGGTCTCCCGAGCGCCTAGGGGAAGATGCTGCGTGGTGACATCATCACAGGGGTGCTCTTCGGTGGAGGACTTAGAGCAGGAAGACAGGAAGGAAACTTGCAGGGGCTGAGGAGAAATGTTTAGGGGCTGGCTTGGGGCCGGGGATGGAAGTGGAGAGACAGAGTCAGTCTACCAGCTCCCCACATTCAAGGTTTGTGATTTTCTGCAGAAATCCCCAGCTGCTCTAGGTCAGAAGTAGATGGTCAGGAATTTGGAGCATCCCAACCTCTGTTTCACAAACAGAGAGACACTGATTTAAGACCGAGAGGCAGCTAGAATCACCTTCACTCTCCCTATGGCCTGTGCTGTCTCCAAACCACCCTATCTTTGACCTCCGCAGGCGGGCCCAGCACAAACCATCTGCCTCCTTCTGTCCCCTGATCTCATAGTTCTCATAGTTCTAAGCAGTGTGTGTATTTCTTCCCATTTTCATTTCTCCTGATAGCTCTCTGTTGTACTGGAAACATGTGTCTGCAGGATCAACCCAGCTGAGAGATCACCTGGAGTCCTCTTCTCCAGAACCCCTGTGGTGAAAGAGAAGACAATTCACAGAACACAAACTACAGCTTTGACACTGGCAGGAACCACTGAAATTGCCATCAGTTAGTGACAGTGTGGTACTGCCCTGGCTTTACAGGGGCCTGGACATCTGCAAGTCTCACCAACTCCCAGACGTGCCTTTACTTGCAGTCTGTGAGCCACACTTTAAGTAGTGATTGACCTGAGTGAGGCTGGGGTGGGGGTGTTTCAGTCCTAGCTTCTCACTAGAGAAGCTCTTGGAGAGACTGTGTAATTTCTGATGCCTGGACTGCACTCCAGACCTGTGAAAGCACAACCTCTGTGTTTGGGAGCCGGGCGCCAGTCCAACCATCACGGGGAGAAAGGCCCTGGAGGAGCAGATGCTGTGTCAAAAGAGGCCACAGGGAGGAGACCTGAGGCTCATACGAGCCACCCCAACTGGGGGCTCGATCATATGAGTGAGACCATCTTGGTCCTCTAGCCCCTGGCCGGCTGCTCCAGCCAACACTCTGGAGCAGAATTGAGCTGTCCCCGCCCAGCCCTGCCTGAATCCCTGACTCACAGCAGCACCAGCTGTAATGTTTCGGCTGAATGGTTGCTGTTCATAAGCCAGGAGGCGTGGGGAGGTTCCTTATGCAGCAATAGCTAGCTGAAGCAACCCACAGGACCTTAACTGTCTCGGGAGCAGGACCTGTGTTGGTGCCCCTTTGCAGCCCCTTTGCAATCCCTACACTTCAGTGGGAATTCGGAGAAGGCTGGAGAAATGCTAAACGCCAGGGATAGTCCAAAGTGAAAAGCGCAGTGCTGTCCAGGCCAATGGAAGGCAGGAAGTGGAGGGTCATTGTTTGGGAATATGTTCAGTAAAGACCAAAGCGAAGTGGACAGGGCTCCTCTCCTTACCCAGATGAGCATCTGGCTTTGTGTTGGCCTTTCTGACCCTGCCTGCCGTCTCTCCCCTCCACTTCCTGCCCTCCCCACAGCTCCAGCTTCTAGGCACAGCCCAAGTGCTCAGAGCAGTGGTCAGTGAGTGGCAAATGGCTTCAGGGCACTCCCTGAAGGTGCTGGGGACACAGCCCGACTTCCCATGGACGTCTCTATGGTGATTCGAGTTTCTGTAATTCTGTGACTCATCTGTCATTGCCAAAGGTGCCAGAATGGAGCCTGGAACTTCGAGGCAGCCTGGGAAGGGAGCTGGTCAGGGAGAGGAGTGTCCTGGGATCCCCAGCCAGATTTTGCAGTCACAGGAGCCTTTAGGGGTAGCAGCTCCTGGCCAGTCAGGCCTGACCCTTTTTTGGGTCATGGGTACAGTTTGGGGATGCAGGGCTTGGAGCTGGGGAGAGGTGTGGCCGTGACTGCTTTAGTTCCTCTCAGGGGATCCTGTCATGGCTCCCGTCTCAAGCCCCAGCACCTGCTGTGGCTTCCAGAGCCGTCTCTCCTTAGCTACAGAGGAAGAGTGCCCCGGGGCTCAACTTCAGGTGGGGAGGGGTGAGCCTGCCTTCACACGAGTGGTCACTGTTCATGCTTTTCTAGTGGGCTCATACCCCATTTCAGGGCACAGATCCAGAGAGAATGGCAGCCACTCCCCATGCTTGGCTCATGCTGGGTCCTGGGCTGCGTTCGGGGTGCATGTGTGAAGTTGTCTCGGGGACACGGAGGCTGCATGGTGGGACCCCTCAAAGTGGCCCACGGCCTGGTTCATGAGCTCCTTGTTACCAGTTGGTGACAGGATGAGCATTTAGAAACATCCGTGGAGCTTCAACAGAGCTGCAACCTCCACACCTATGATCCTGTATTTTTTTTTTTTGAGACAGGTTCACTGTTGTTCCCCAGGCTGGAGTGCAATGGCGTGATCTTGGCTCACCGCAACCTCCGCCTCCCAGGTTCAAGCAATTCTCTTGCCTCAGCCTTCCAAGTAGCTGGGATTACAGGCGCCTGCCACCATGCCTGGCTAATTTTTAGTTTTTTTTTTTTTTAAGTAGAAATGGGGTTTTACCATGTTGGCTAGGCTGGTCTTGAACTCCTGACCACAGGTGATTCACCTGCCTCAGCCTTCCAAAGTGCTGGTATTACAGCTGTGAGCCACCACACCTGGCTGATCCTGTATTTTACAGAAGAATTCGTCCACAATGGATTGGAAAAAAATTAATGGGTCCATCACTACAGAGAAGGAACATCAAGCTAGAAATCACATGCTTTGCTGGACACAGCAAGAGAACCACTCCCAGGAAGCCCCCACCAGCTGCACACCCTGATTTTATACTTAACAGAACAGCAAGGAAGGAACTAAAGTTCCCTAATATTCCAGCCAGGTCCAGCACACAGCCAGCTCTTCCTTCTCTGAGCTTCTTCTATTCCAATGGCTTTCACCTTGTGATCCTTGGACCAGCAGCATCAGCCAGATGTGGGGGTGGATTAGAAATGCACAATCTCAGGTCCCTCCCAGACCCATGGACGCAGGTACTCTGGGGATGGCACCAGCCACCTGTGACTTAACAAGCCCCCAGGGAATTTTGATGCTCACTTACACTTGAGAACTCAGTGCTCTTGTCTCCAAAATGTCGTTATAGGTGCTTTTATTCTTCAGTTCTTTAAAACTGGTCACTCTTTTCTCTACAACTACTTTCTGAGCTCCTTGAATAAAGGGACCCAGAATTCTACATCTGCATCTTCCACAAATCCTAGCCCAGGCTGAGATAGGGGCTGAAAAAACTTACTACTGATATATCCCACCTCTTAAAGTTTCATCACAACTACTGTACCCTTTATATAGCTGGGAAAACCAACGAGGAGAAGGAATACCATAAAACTGATTTTAGGGCCAGACAATGGAAGAATTGGGATGAAAACTTTCTTCTCATTCTTTTCTCATCATCAAGTAGAGAATTCATTCTCTCCCGTTTCCTTTTCACTAATCCCACTACCCCCCATCCCTTCTCAAACTCAGGGCTTGCTGCTCTTCACCTTTTGCAGAGGGCCTGCCAGGTCTTCTGAGTTTAAAAATAAAAATTTAAAGAGTTACTAAAAGGAATTTGTGAGCTCTGTCTGGCAATTTGGGCAGGGAAACCTGATATCTGTGACCATCACTGCCCACTGCAGACAAAACACAGTCAGCTCCGGGGCACGCCTCACATGAAAAGGCACTCCAGGCATCTGTTCCAAAAAGACCCACTCAAGGTCACTGAGCGGTGTTGGGCATAGTCCCCCTCCTAGGGCTTCAGGAGTGGGACCCCCCCCTTCCCTATGTGCCCAGGATTCTGATGGAGGAACTAGGAGGTGGCCTGTGGTGCCCCTTTGCCCCTCTGTTTCTGCTCTGGGTCTTGGAGCTCTGTCCTGCTGCTGGCCTGCTGAAGTGAGGGTGGAAGGTGGCAGAATTCCTGCTCTTACCAAAGGACAGGTTGCAATAACTTGTTAAATCAGGAGATGTGTGGAACAGACTCGTGGAAACAGTGGGTTTCTACAGTGAGTGCGCTGAGGAGCCCAACACTACACTGGGGCTTGACCCCACATTCTTGCCTCTTCTTCCCTGTGGCCTTGGGCCTGGGCACACCACTGCTGCTCCGAAAGCCAGGCCACCCCTCCTGCCCGAAACCCTCTGTAGTGCTCCGAGAGAGCTGGCCGCCTCCTGAGCTGCAGGACTAAGGAGTCCTGTGGCAAACTCAGGCCTCGGGCAGGGCAGGCTTCACTTCCTCCACCCCTCCACCCGCTGCCCTTGCTATTAAAACAGGGTGCACTGTGGCTCCAGCAGCTTCTGTTGAGGATGCAGCGCCTGAAAGCAAGCATCTTGCACATTCCCTACTTGCCCCTTGCTCTGTGTATCGTGAGAAATGAGTGTGGGGATGTTAAACATTTCATGGCACTTCTGATTTGGAAGAGCAAATCAGCCCCTTCCTTGACACCTACTCCTAGGAGAAAAGGTGACTCCTAAATCGGCCCCCGGCTCCCTCACTCCCCGCCATGCCTCTGCTCAGGTGCTCAGTTCCCTGCTGGCCTCAAGTCCCCAGCAGGCCAGCCCCTCGCACTCGGGGCTCCATGTGGCCACCCCATTCCCTCACCCTCTGTAGTTCTTGTGCTCATCTTTCCATGCCTGGATTCTTTGTCTCATTTGGGTCTGAGTTCAGATGTCATCTCCCCGGGGAGGGTCCTTGTGACCACATATACTGTCACCTGACCGAGTCTGGCTGATTCCTTCCTGGGTCCCGGCAACCTCACCTGTGGCTGGCACCCTGTGACCGTGGGTGGAACAGATGTTGAGTTTGGAGACGCAAGGCTTGGGAGACCCGACCCTGACTGGTGCAGATACAATGCCCTGTGCTAGACACCATTCTTTGTGCCCCATGGTATGGATGCTCTTTGGGTAGGTGAGCTTTAGCTTCCAGAGGCCCCTCCAGGCCACAGTAGACTTTTTCCTGCCACCACCCTCAGACTGGTTCGATGCAATCAACACATCCTGCTGCCTGTTGAATTCCTTAGAAAACCAGCAAACTCCAAATCGGGGAAGAGACGATAAACCTAGTTTGCCACGAGCTACGCAATCTTGGAAGGGACATTCGATGCCTATCCTTCATTTTTCACATCTGTAAGCTGGTGTACTCGTTTCCTGGGGCTGCTGCGATAAATAACCACAAACTTGGTGGCTGTAAACAAACCTTTATTTTCACAGTTCTGGAGTACAGAAGCCCAAAATTCACTTCACAGAGCCAAGGGGCTCAGTGTGAGGGACCCCACTCCCTCCAAGGGCTCTAGAGGAGAATCTGTTCTTTGCACCTTCCAGCTCTTGATGGCTGCCAGGGTTCCCTGAGTTTGACTTGTGTCACTCCAATCTCTGCCTCCATCTACACGTCACCTTCTCAGTGTGTGTGTTTCAAAACTCCTCTGTCTCTTCAAATGAAGATTACATTTAGGATCCACTAGGATAAGCCAGAATAAGTGACTCCTCTCAATACCCTCCACGTAGTCACAGTTTTCTATATAATAGCCACATATTACAAGGATCTAGGATGGGACGTATCTTTGGGGCCACCATTCCCACTATTGAGCTCACTCCAGTTGGGAAGCATAATATCTGCCTGGTACTTTATGTGTGCCACCACTGAAATACAAATGTCACAAGGGAAATTGTGAAAATTGTTGACAAGATCCAAGGAGGTTTGCAATAGGATGCTGAGTGGAAATAGAACAACTTCCTTTCGATCTTTGTTCTTAGTGACTTCTAGAAGAATGCAAAAGGCAACATAAAAGTGAGTTCTGGCTGGGTGCAGTAGCCCATACCTGTAATCCCAGTGCTCAGGGAGGCCATGGGAGGAGGATTGCTTGAGGTCAGGAGTTCAAAACCAGCCTGGTCAACATAGCAAGACCCCATCTCTACAAAGTTAAAAAAAAATAAAAATTGATGGAGTGTGTAGGCACATGCTGTAGTCCCAGCTACTTGGGAGGCTGAGGTGGAGGGTTGCCCGAGCCCAGAAGTTTGACACTGCAGTGAGCTATGAGCTCCCCACTGCACTCCAGCCTGGGTGACAGAAAGAGACCCTCTTTCAAAAACAAAAACAAAAAGTGAGTGACTGGACCGCCCACGAGGCATGCATGTGTGCCACCACTGACATACAGATGGTACAAGGCAAATTCGTCCTGGCTTTGGTCCTCTGGACGTTGCTGGTCCGGCAGCCTCTGTTGGGTCACAGGCACACTTTCATGGCAGCTGCTTGAACTGATGAATGTTTTGCTGAGAAATCAGAGAGACACGAGTAAACCAATCCAAGGACTGTAGCTGTCTTGCAGTTTGGCAAGCTCAGCAAAGATAAGCAAAATTGCTTTGTGTGCAGAATGTCATTCATCTCTGGAAGGAAGATCACAGTATCTTTCCATCAGGAGAATCTGGTGTCCAAGTTAACAGCACACGATATGCAGAGGCGAAGGCTGTGGGAGGGAGGTCAGTGGAGAGAATATTGAAGATGATTGTGGGGCACTTCCTGGTTCTAATTGGAGTCACCTGGAGAGCTTCAGAGCCCTCCCACTTGGGGCCCAACCCCACAGCTTCTGATGTAGTCAGATGCAGAAGAGATTTGAAAGCAATCTAGGTAATTTTAATGTGCCGGTCATGTTCAGGATCGCTGTGCTAGGTTCCGGTTAGCACAGGTTATAACTCCATCCAGGTTTGATCGTCTTAGGTTTGAGGGTTTCCCCACTGGAGGGGGAGAGGACCTCTTGGAATCTTAGTCTTGGCAAATTGGGTGTTTCCTTGGGAGCTCTGAAGATACAGATGTAGATACACCCAGCTCTCCAGGCGATTTGCATATAAACAGCTTTCCAGCGTTATCTGGATTTGGAAGGCTGACTAGATAATCTTGAGGACGCCCTTGGGCTTTGCCTGCACCTCCTACTCAGGTGCTGGCAGATCTCACCTACCTCACCCATCAGTGCTGCTCAGACTTTAAAGTGCACAATAATTGCCCAGGGTTGTGGTCAAGTGCAGATTCGGACTTGCTGGCTCTGGAGTGGAGTCTGAGATTCTGCACTGCTCACAAGCTCCTAGTGATGCTGTTGGTCCCCAGACCCATTTCACTCAGTGAGGAGTCCAAATGTGGTCCATGTGGGCAGCCCAGCAGCATCAGGCTCTGCTCAGAAGCCTGGTGCTCCTCAATGGGCCCCTTCTAGCTGGGATTCCAGTGGCTCCTCAAGGCATCAGAGGCACCTGTTATCCCACTTCCTGATTAGTCCCTGATGGTACGCTGCTTGGTGCTGTTCCTGATTTTCTCCCTGTGGTATCTTGACTCCCTGGAGCAATGGCTTTCAAACCTGGGTTCATATTAGAATCACCTGAGGAGCTTTAAAAAATGCTGATGCCTGGACCTCAACCCCATAGAGTCGGATGTAATTGTCTGTGGTGTCATCTGGGTATTGGGACTGTTAGAGATTCCCAGGCAATTCTAGTTCAGCTGGCCTTGAGCCAGGAGTCTTAAAGTGTGCCTCAGACCACCAGCAGTGTGGCATCTGGGAATTTGTTGGAAATGCAGCTTCTCAGGCCTCCAGGCTTGCTAAATCAGGAACTTGGGTCTGGAGCCCAGAAGCCTGTGAGCCCACAAGTGCTCTGTATGATTCTGACCCCTCTTGAGTTTGAGAACCGCTTTCCTAGGGCATCGATGCAGTATAATGCTTGTCTGTAACCTCCTGACCACCACTGAGCTGTGTGGGAGGTGGGGAACAGCTGTGATTTCCTGGGACCCCAGAGTAAAACCAGGTGCTCCTGGGGAGGCCTCTGGGACCCTGAAAAGCTCTGAACCTCGCAGTGACTCAGGGTCCTTCTCAAGCCCCACATGTGGGGACCGGCTGTTCTGGCAGCTTCCACGGGCCACCTTCCAGCCCCAGACACATCACATCAGCTATTTAAAGCTCAACTGAATAATATTTTCCGTCATGTGGCACAGACTTTACTTCGGAGTGCTTCGGGGCTGCCAAGGGTCATGTTTCTCAGCTTATCTAGGATTGTTCGGGACCCGAGTCCATGGAGAGACCTCTTGTCTGTTTCTTTCTCTCCTAGTTGAGACCTAATGGGGTGCAGGGGTGGGGGAAGAGAGAGGGGAAATGACCTTGAGTGTCCCCTGTCCTGACAGCAAAGTCTCCTTGGGAACATGTAACCTTCATCATCCCTTATTCCATGTGACAAGGTGGCTTCCAGAGAGGGCAAACCAGTGGCCCAAGCTCACATAGCTCAACGCGGGAGAGCTCCACGTCTCAAATAAAAATCTCTGGGTATATTGAGCTCATTGTCCCCCACACTGTGTTTGAGGGGAGGCCTCTTGACAGTCCTCCCTTCCAGGCTACCAGTCTGCCACCTGCAGGGATTTATTCCAGATTCAAGGTGAGGAGACACACATTGCCAGGCGACAGGAGGCCCCCTGCTGCTCCCTAAGATGCCAGGAGCTGTGTTTGCAAAATGCGTTTTGAGATGTGGGGATATGACACCCAGCAGTACCACCTGGGCTGCCCAGACTCCTGGCAGTGGGTGGCAGACAGGTCCTTTCCCCAGGTCCAGGTCTCTGCCATGGGCTTCCCCAGGCCCAGTCTGTTCAGACGCATGGGCAGATGGCTTGCTTTCCAGCCACCCCCACAGAGGGTCCATCTGGTCACGGGCTTGCTGCCTTCGAGTTATACTTAGAACACTGGCTCTGAGGTGTGCTCGTAGTTACAGCACCTGTGGGGCGTGGAGTTGGTCTGAGGGGAGTTGAGCTTCCACATAGTCAGTAGTCAACAGGGGCCTTGGCCAGTGACCCTGGGGCCCTGGGCTACCCTGGATGGAAGCAGGGCAGCTGGGCTTTCACACTCCTACGTCCAGTAAGTGGAGGCTTCCCCTGCTGAGGGTGAAGACAGAGTTGGGGAGTGGCATGTATGGAAATGCATGTCCTGGCCTGACGGGTGTCTGGAAGGGCATGTGGCACCTATCACGGTCACATGCCAACTAGCCAAGGCCAGTCCAGGCCGGCTGAGAGTGTGGTTTGGCCGCGTGGCTGTGTTGCAGTGAAGCAGCAGAGCCAGCGTGGCCCATAAGATCAAGGCAGAAAGTACCTGGGTTTGAACCCCCCTCAGAGCTTACTAGCTGTGGGAGCTTGGGAAGCTACATGATCACTCTGTGACTCAGTTTCCTCAATTGTAAAATGGAAATACGACCAGCACATATTTTGTTGTGAGAACTAAGTGAATCATCATATACAAAGAATTTAACTCAGCGCTTGGCAAAGTGCTTAATAAGCAGCATTTTGTTCCTGGGCAAGGGCTTGGTGTGCTGAGGAACTTCCTCGAATACAGAGGGGATTGAATCTGCATTTTTGGATCGTGGGGTGGCTGCTTGCATTGAAAAATCAACAGGATATGCCCCTTCCTGGCACATATTCACTCAGAAATGCAGAAGGAATAAGCCAGTCAACACTCAGGTTTTGAATTTCTAAATAAACTTTGAAGCCCAGGAAGAGTTCGGAAATCCTAGGGCAAGAGAGCCTCAACAGGCAGCCTAGGTCGCGGCTTCTCCACTGTACCTGCAAGACCCTGGAGCAGGTGAGGAGGCTCTGGGAAAATTTTGATGTGACCCTCTCAGTCTCCTGGAGCTTTCCTGGGTCCTGAGATGCATGCAGATTTCATGATGTCTGCACGGGGGGAGGAAATGGAAGATGTGGGTCATCAACTCAAGCCTGATGGGAGTGTGGCAATGCTGAGAACCAGGCAGGGGGCACACAGCTCAGCAGACACCTATGTGGACTGGTGCCAAGCATGGTCTGGAGAATTCCTGCAGATGCCTGCATCCCATGTGTGCCCACCTCCCCACTCCCCCAGCCACTGAGTTTATCAGCTCCCTGGGGAGAAGGAAGGCAAAAGGAAAATCCAGATTAAATCCGAGATGACACAGGTTATCCTGCCATTGAAATAGGTTAAACCCCTTTGTCCCCATCAGGAGGAATCGGAGGTACAAAATAGTGATTACGTTGTGTTGTTGAAGAAAACAAATTACATTGGTGCCCCCTGCACTTTGGACCTGAATGTGTCATTAGAGAAATGCAAATCAGAATCACAATGAGATACCATCTCATGCCAGTTAGAATGGTAATCATTTAAAAGTCTGGAAACAACAGATATTGGTGAAGATATGGAGAAATAGGAACACTTTTACACTGTTGGTGGGAGTGTAAATTAGTTCAACCATTGTGGGAGACAGTGTGGCGATTCCTCAAGGATCTAGAACTAGAAATACCATTTGACTCAGCAATCCCATTACTGGGTATATACCCAAAGAATTATGAATCATTCTACTCTAAAGATACATGCACAGGTATGTTTACTGCAGCACTATTTACAATAGCAAAAACTTGGAACCAACCCAAATGCCTATTAAGAATAGACTGGATAAAGAAAATGTGGCACATATACACCTTGGAATACTATGCAGCCATAAAAAAGAATGAGTTTATGTCCTTTGCAGGGACATGGATGAAGCTGTAAACCATCATCCTCAGCAAACTAACACAAGAACAGAAAACCAAACACTGAATGTTCTCACTTTTAAGTGGGAGTTGAACAATGAGAACGCATGGACACTGGGAGGGCAACATCACACACTGGGGCCTGTCAGGGAGTGGGGAAAGTGGAAGGAGAGCATTAGGCAAATACGTAATGCATGCATGGCTTAAAATCTAGATGAGAGGTTGATAGGTGCAGCAAACCACATGTATACCTGTGTAACAAACCTGGACATTCGGCACATGTATCCCAGAACGCAAAGTGAAATTTAAAAAATATATATATATATATATTCTCCCAATCTCTGCCTTTTAATTGGAGAGTTTAATCAATTTACATTTAAAGTAATTAAGGAAGGACTTATACCATTATGCTATTTTGTCTCTCCATATATTATTTTTTGTTTGTTCCTCTATTCCTCCATTATTGCCTTCTTTTTGGTTTAATTGAGTTTTCGTAGTAGACCACTTTTGATTTACCTTTCACTTATTTTTCTGTATATTTTAAAAGAGACTTTCTTATTGATTACTATGGGGATTAAAACTGATACCTAAATTTATAAGAAACTAATTTGAATCAATACCAATTTAGCTTCAATAGTATACAAATCCTCTGCTCATACAGTGTTTTTCTTTCTTTTTTAAGTTGTTATTGTCACAAATTACATATTTATACATTGCCCATTAATATAAATTTATAATTTTATTTTTCAAAAGTATGTAAAACAAGAGTGCACCCCAAAACAGTAGAAAACTTATATTTACCTATGTGGTTAACTTTACCAGTGTTCTTTATTTCTTTGTATAGCTTTAATTTACCATCTAGTGTCTTTTCATCTCAACCTGAAGAACTGCCTTCAGCATTTCTTGTTAGGCACGTCTTCTAGAGATAAACTCTTTCAGATTTTGCTTATCTGGGAATGTTTTAATTTCTCCTTCAGCTTTGAAAGATATGAAATATTTTATTGACAGTAGTTTTCTTTCATCACTTTGAATATGTCATTTCACTGTCTTATGGTGCCCATGGTTTTTGATAAGAAATTTGCAGCTAATCTTATTGAGAATTTTTTAGTATGTGATGAGTTGCTTCTCTCTTACTGCTTTCAAGGTGCTGTCTTTGTCTCTGGTTTTTGACTGTTTGGTTTTATTGTGTCTTAGTGTGGATCTTTTCATATTTAACTTATCTGGGGCTTGTTGAGTTTTTTTTTTATTGTGTAGATTCTTGTCTTCCATCAAATTTGACAATGTTTTCAGCCATTATCTCTAAAAATACTCTTTCTGCACTGCCCTCTTTCTGCTTTCTTCTGGGGGCTTTGTTGACTGTATTGCCCCATAGGTCCCTGAAGCTTTCTCCATTTCCCCCCATATTTTTATAGTTTCATAGATATTATGAAAATTAATTTCTATTGCTCTATCTTCAAGGTTATTGATTCTTTCTTCCATCATCTCCATTTTTCTGTGTAGCCTATCCTTTTTTAAAAATTTCATTTATCATATTTTTTAGTTATAAAATTTACATTTTATTCTCCTTTCTAGCTTTCACTTCTTTGCTGATATTTTCTGTCTTTCCATTGATTTCAAGGATGTTCAAACTTATTGGAGCATTTTTGTAATAGCTGTTAAAAGTCTTTGTCAGATAATTCTAACTTCCGTGTCATCTTGGTGCTGATATGCTGATTGTCTCTTCCACTAAGAATTGTGATTTTCTTGGTTCTTCACAGGACAAGCAATTTGGGATTGTATACTGGACATTGTGAATATTTTCATTGTAAAACTCTGGATTTTGTTTTAATCACCTGTAGGATGTTGATATTTTTGTTTTACCAGGCAATCAACCTTTTGAAGCTGCAAGTTCTAACCAGTCTTTTAAGGTTGTGGTTTCAATGTTAGTTACATTTTCAAATCCTTGTGGTGCTATTAGTATCTGTCTCATGTGTCTCACCCAATTCCATCTGATGTTGGATGGCAATCTTTCCCATAGTTCAGTTCTTGAAATCTATGGCATGCTGCTCATAGGAAGGTCCATGCATGCACAGCTTGCTGCTGAGCTCCAGATTCATAATCAACTTATGTCGTTGCTTTCCTGAGCCCCATCCTATCGGTGACTTCCTTAGTACGTTCTGATTCCCTTGGAGGCTCCCCTTTACAGTCCTCCAGGCAGAAACATGGCAGTATATTCATTCTGATCTGCCACACACCTTCCCAAGTGTACCAATGTCTAGGGTCAAACAGTAGGAGGAAAGAGAAAAAGAACAAGATTTTATCCTTCCCAGGGGAATCACGACTTCTCCAATTGATGAGGGAAGTTTCCTTCATCAGAGTTTTAGGCTCCTGTAGGCTCTCATTGTTTTTCCTGGTGCCACCATTGGCACTAGATTGTTTGGAAGCTAGAGTATGAGAAAATAGGAGAACAAAAATAAGGGGGTGAAGATTTCTACATCTTGTTCTCTATGAGTGTCAGAAGACCCCTTCCCCACTCTACAAGTCAGACTCGAGGGCTGCAGCTGGAGCTCTCTCTATCCATGCCAATGTGCACATTCAAGTTTTGGGCTGCACTGAGTTCAGGCCAGGGAGTACAGTAAGTCCTCACCTAATATTGTCAATAGGTTCTTGGAAACGGTGACTTTAAGCAAAACAACATATGATGAAACCAATTTTACTATAGGCTACTTGATATCAACAAGAGTGAAGTTCTTAAGGAATATTTCTGGTCACAAAAGCATCACTAAACTTATAAAGACCCAAAAACACTTCTAATATTAAATATGGAAATAAATGTGACCTATACATATACTTAAGAAAGATTAATAAAAACAAGTAAGATCATCATTTACCCAATTTTTTGTGAAACAATGAGTGATGGCAGTCAGACAGGTGGTGTGTTAAATCAAGGAATAAATGTTTGCAAAATGAAAATATAAGAAGCCCCTCTTACCATCACACAGTTCAAAAACAAATAATAACAAATGTGGCAGCTCTCTGAGAACTTTTGTGCTGGATTTATTGTCCTGCATTTGTATGATAATTATAGAGTTTATGAATTTTTTTATTTTATAATAATTTGTATTCATTCATTCATTTTCCTACCCACTTATTCCAGTGCAGGGTCACAGGTGACCAGGGCCTATCCAGGAGCTCAGGACACAAGACCAACACCAACCATGGACAGGACGCCCTCTGATTCCAGGCATGGTCATACCATGCTAACTTATATTGGGACAATTTAGACATGCAATTAACTGAGTGTGGACAGCTTTGGGAAGCCAGAGAACCCAAAAAAACCCACAACGCATGCAGACATGGACAACGTGCACACTCCACAGAGACAGTGGTCCCAGCTGGAAATTGATGTTTTCTTCTCATTGAGGTTATATGAAACGACTTTGAACAAAGCGAGGTAATTAAGGACCTGTTGTATTGGAAGGAAATAAAATGGCACCACTGTGAGTTCAATGGCACTTGAATTCTAGTCCCCTTGCTCCAGCTGCCTATTACTCCTTGGTTTTCAGATCCTCACATGGCTGCTCAGTACGTCCTTTACAGGACTTGGAAGCACAGGCTGGAATGTACTTACTTCATCTTACCCCAATCCAGAACCTCTCCTGGATCCTTTTTAGGCCTTTTTGGGGTCACTCCCATACCTCCCGAATCACTGAAAAGTACACTTGACTCCTTCCCTCTGTACTACTCTTTTGTCTAACCCTAAAGCATCCTCCAACAACTGTTAAATTCCAGTACGACATCTGTTGTTGAGCTCAACTGAAAGAGTGGTCAGCCATAGAAACCCCTGTGCTTAGGATGGAACGGAAGATCCAGGCCCCTTTCCCCTGTGACCGCTTGTTAGGGAAGATCCTAAGCCTAACATGCACTGAACAAGAATTACACAATTGGTGTGATACTAAAGTTCGAGCCCTTGTTGATCACTGGGTGGTTTTTTCTTTATCTTAAAAAGATGTATCTATATAAAACATTAGTAATAGGAACAGGATAAAGATGATGAAAAAATACAATTAAATATTCTGCTCAATCACAATGGTAAGAGAGAAACGGTCAACCAACATTTGCTAAATTAATAACAGTGCCCATTGGTACAGCCTTCTTGGAAAAGAATTTGGAAAATGAAAACCCAAGAAATATTAAAGCATTTATACATACTTGGGAATTAATGCTAAGGAAATAATTCTAAGAATACAGTCAGATAATTAAAATGTCATTATGGCTGGGTGCTATGGCTCACACCCGTAATCCCAGCACTTTGGGAAGCCACGGTGGGCAGATTGCTTGAGCTTAGGAGTTCAAGACCAGTCTGGACAACCTGGTGAAACCCTATCCCTACAAAAACTATAAAAATTAGCCAGGAATGGTGGTGTGCAGCTGTAGTCCCAGCTACCTGTGGGGACTGAGGCAGAAGGATCACGCCAACCTGGGAGGTCAAAGCTTCAGTGAGCCAAGATCATGCCACTGCACTCCAGCCTGGGTGACAAAGTGACACCTTGTCTCATTTAAAGAAAAAAAGGGGCCGGGCGTGGTGGCTCACGCCTGTAATCCCAGCACTTTGGGAGGCCGAGGCGGGTGGATCACGAGGTCAAGAGATCGAGACCATCCTGGTCAACATGGTGAAACCCCGTCTCTACTAAAACTACAAAAAATTAGCTGGGCATGGTGGCGCGTGCCTGTAATCCCAGCTACTCAGGAGGCTGAGGCAGGAGAATTGCCTGAACCCAGGAGGCGGAGGTTGCGGTGAGCTGAGACCATGCCATTGCACTCCAGCCTGGGTAACAAGAGTGAAACTCCGACTCAAAAAAAAAAAAAAAAAGAAAAAAAAGAAAAAAAGGTTATTATTAAAGGATTATCTCTAATAAAACTAGAGAACATTTAATTAAATATGATACATAAATACTATGTTATGCAACATGGAACTTTAATTTAAAATAAATATTTTACCTATATGGGGCAAACAAAAATGTTTATGGTATAATGATGGATCAGTTGTCTTGCTGTGTAATTTTGACACTTAGACCAAAAAGAATGCTTTTTGCTCCTGCAAAAAAAAGGATGCAACCCAAATGAAAGGGACAGGAAAGAAAGCTTTAACAGACTATTTATTAAAGCCCATCATGACATAAAAATGAAAACACTATATTTGTATTCCACCTAGCATGTTAAAAAAAACCCAACTCTACCAGTAACATATATTTATCTTTTATATTACCACATTGTTCAATCCTCATTCATTTTAGTGGATTGTTTTTAGCAGTGTTTTGAACTTTTTAAGTATTGCAAGCACACAATTTTCAAATGAAGTTAATTTTGCCCTTTCATATTTAATGTTAGTCTTTTTCCTTTTTAATCCCTTTCTTTGCGTTCAATAATATTACTCTTGAGTGATTTCTGTTACGGCAGAAAATGCTTCCCAAACAATGTTGTGATAGCGATAGTGATATAATACAACCCTTTTCTGTTACAGAATCTTTAATGTAATTCATCATGTGAACAATGTAAAGAAGGAAAAAATACTATTATAGCAAATGACGTTTAGAAAATGTTAAAAAGGCATTTTATAAAATTTCATACTCAATTTTTATGAAAGTTCTAATCATAATTGAAATAGGGAGGTACAAAAAGTGAAAGAAAATATTTTCCCTAAAACTACTAACAAATATCATTTTGTATATCACTACAAAATATATAGTCACTTAAAAATAACTGTGTATGGTGACATAGTATCTAGGTACCATAATTTAATAAATTTAATTCATGAGTCATTGTGTTGAATTGAATATCCTTGTGAATTCTCATTACTTATTTTAAGCTTATTTTTTTTGTCACCATGTCTATGAACTCTTTGCTTAACTCTAAGCCATAAATATTTTCTTCTAACAGTTTCACGTTTTTACATGTACATTTGTAATTCTGATCCATTTTGAGTTATTTTTTAATAAAATGTGTGCTTAGGTGAGTTACTTGTTTTGCAAATGGATGCCAAATTGTCATTTTTTGAAAAGACTACTCTTCATCCAATAGATTTATTTTATGCCTTCCTTAAAAGTCAATTGGTCTTGGGAGGCCGAGGTGGGCAGATAACGAGGTCAGGAGATCAAGACAATCCTGACTGACACGGTGAAACCCCATCTCTACTAAAAATACAAAAATATTAGCCAGGTGTTGTGGCATGCATCTGTAGTCCCAGCTACTCGGGAGACTGAGTCAGGAGAATCACTTGAACTCGGGAGGCAGAGGTTGCAGTGAGCTGAGATTGCGCCACTGCGCTCCAACCTGGGTGACAGAGTGAGACTCCATCTCAAAAAGAAAAGAAAAGAAAAAGAAAGAAAAGAAAAGAAAAGAAAAGAAAAGAAATCAGTTGGTTATATTTGTGTGGATCCATTTTCGGACTCTCATTTTGGTCTACTGCCTTAATTACTATAGCTTTATCAAGCGTGTCTTAAAATCAAGTAGTGTGATTTCTCTAACTTTACATTTAAAACGTCATCTTGGCTATTCTAATTCCTTTGCCATTCTATGTATATATTTTGGAATCAGCTTGACTGTATCTATGAAAAATTCTGTTGGAATTATGATTTACATTTCCTAAATTCCGTAAGACATCAATTTATCAAAAAAATGTATTCACTTGGGAATTGAGCCATTTACATTTGTGGAATAAACTCTCCCTGGTCATAGTATATTACCCTTTTAACATAGTGATGGATTCAATTTGCCAGTGCTTCATTTATATTTTGCATCTATAGTCATAAATAAAGTTGACCTAGAGTAGTGGGTTTCATTTCATTTGTTTGTTCTTTCATTTTTTAAACAATAAATCCTATAAAAAATTTTTCTAGTGTGGTTACATAGCTTTCATTGAACAGATTTGAAAAGTTTTTTATCTTTTTCTATGCTCTGAAATAGTTTTTAATATAGGAATTATCTATGTTTTTCTATAGACTTTCTGAGTCTCTGCATGTCTAAAAATATCTTTTGCTGTGACAGATGATTGATATTGTGGCTGGGTATATAGGATTCTTAGAATCCTGTCCCCATTCAATCATTTTTAAATGTTTTTCCAATATTACCTCTAGCATTGCACACAACTTGTCTGATGGTAGCCCATTCTTTTTCCATTGTAAGTAATCTATCATTTCTTTTTATAAGCATGTAATATATTCTTTCCATAATTGGAATTCAAAAATTTTATCAGGACATGTTACTGGACATCTAGATTTTTATCATTAATTTTACTCAGGACTCAATTGCTTTTTGTAACCTGAAAACTCAAACTTTTTTTTTCGAAGGCAAATTTTCTCTTACAATTTCCTTATTTATTACTTCTCCATCTGTTCTCTTTTCCCTTTATGGTGAACTTTTATTAGTCACATTCACATATCCTGGATTTGTTCTCCAAGTTTCTTTTCTTAATTCCTCCTGAATTCTACATCATTTATAAAATCCTTCTTCCAGTTGAGCTTCCAAAACAGTCATTTGGCCCTCAGCAAAGAATAGTCTCTTCTCAGTCTAGCAAACTTAGTTTTAATTTAACTTTAATTTCAAAATAAGTATTCCAGTTTTAGAAAATCCATTGTTCTGTGCTAAATGGAATGCTCATTGGGAATTCTCATTTTTTTGTTTGTTTAAGTTCATCTGTGTCTTCCATTAGCTTTGTTTAAACAATTGTCATTTGCTCCCCTTTGAAATTTAGTGTTCTCCCTCGGGTTGCTGAAGTTCCTTAATCTGGCAGTCCTCAACACTGGCCACACGTGAGAGTTCCTCTAGGGAGGTTTTAAAAGTCCCAATACTCAGAACACAGTGAAATCAATTAATAAAGAATTTCTGATGGTGGAACAAAGGCATCGGTAGCTTTTAAACCTCCCCAGGTGATTCCGATGAATCAGCCAAGAATAAGCATTACTTTCTTAAATGAGCCACATTTTATTTATCTTCTCAGGGGTGTATATTCCCTTAGAATTTTTACAGGTTATAGCTTTGGTATCAACTGGCAGATGGTGTAAGGGACAAACGTTTTAAGTCTCATTAGGTGGTGGGGTAAAACCTGGAAAACTGAGTTCACTTTGCTGAAGTATGGGAGAAGGCTCTCTGTCATTAGGTCTTTTTGGGGCAAGTGACAGTACTCCCTCATCCACAGAAGCTGGTGTCAATGCACTTCAGTATTCAGCAGCTTTCCAGGTGCACAAAAGTCTGTGGACTAGGCAGGACTTCTAACGACCACTTGCAAAACAGGGATCAGGGCAGGCAAGAGCTTTCTCTTCAAAGATGATGGTTGGTTGTGCCTTGCTAGTTCCAGATGGCGATAAACAGCCATGCATGTAAACACCTGTATTTCCAGAATCTCCTCTAACATTCCCCCGATAATTAAAACTTTATTACCATTTTGATTTTTATGATCAGATGATTGGCATGAATGTAAAATGTCCACAGCTTCCAACTGGGTGCATCAAGAATCTCATGTATATCCATGCAACAACATGGTTGAATCTCAAATGCATCATGATGAGTGAAAGAAACCAGATGCACGAGGCTGTACACCCTATGATTCCATGTATATGCCGTTCTGGAAAAGACAAACCAGAGGGACAGAACACAGATCAGCGGTGACCAGTGGCAAAGAGTCAGGGGAGGGTATTGGCTACAGAGGAGCACTGGAGGTAATTGGGCGTGCTAGAATTCTTCTGTGTCTTGATTGTGGTGTGGTAGTTACATCATTATATGCATCTGCCAAAACTCAGAGAACTGAGCATTAACAATGGTGTGCTGTTGGCAAAGGAAACTATTTTCAGAGTGAACGGACAACTTACAGAATGGGAGAACGTTTTTGCAATCTATCCATCTGACAAAGGGCTAATATTCAGAATCTACAAAGAACTTAAACAAATTTACAAGAAAAAAACAACCCCATCAAAAAGTGGGCAAAGGATATGAACAGACACTTCTCACTTGGCTGTAGAGCCACTGAGAGGTGGGTACTTAGAAGAAGATATTTTGAGAAGATGGAAGTGAGTTCCCTGAAGATCCGTGGTCCGTAACACCTCATCCATGTTTATAGCTGCAATCGACAAGAATGCTTGTCCTATTTGCTTTCCTTGCTTGACAACATAATTTCAGAGACTGGTGAAAGATTTTTTCAGCACTAGAATCAATACTTCTGATTACAGCTGCTTTTGTGCTCGCCACTCCCCAGTGGAAACATTGCTGGGGAAGATGGGAAGATATGTGGAGGCTCCATATCTCCTGATATTTTAGCTCTCAAGAATCTGTCTGTTCTAATCAATTGCTGCATTTATTTTGAAGAATTTTTAAGGCAGGAGTATGGAGTAAGAGGAGAGAAGTGATAACTTTGAGGCACTTGCTCTAAAGCTGCTGTACCTGAACAAATAAGGAGCCATCCACCCACCTCTGATTCAGAATTGCATTTCTTTTCCTGCAGATCCCAAGCCAAGGGTCTCTTGTAAAAGCTCTTAGTGTAGTTGGGAAATGCCCCCATATTTTTCTTAATCTCTACTTTCAAGGAATTCTCATTCAAGATGGAAGATAGACCATCTGCATTGGGAGAAGGGGCCTTTACCTCCCATGATGGCCAAACCCCACTGAAATGTCCATATCAGGCCACACCCTCAGGTGAGCAAGAAATGCCACTATCTCTGCTGGACTTAAACAGAATTGATTTCTCTTTGCATTTGTCTGAGTGGTGGAGACTTTCTCTCTTTCATTTCAGGGTTTCTCCTCCTATAACGTCCCAGTTGCATTAAGTTCTAGAAAACTTCAGAGAGCCAAAGTGTTCAGGGATTGGGGGGTGAGGGATGCCCATTTTTTTCTCAGTCTCATTTTTCTGCCATAGACCTCATTTCATCTGACCCTCGGTCATTCATGCTAGCAGTTTCCTCCCAGATGTTCAGTTCCACTATTTGTTTACTTATTTTTGAGACAGAGTCTTGCTCTGACACTCAGGCTGCAGTGCAGTGGCATCATAATAACTCACTGCAGCCTTGAACTCCTGGGCTTGATCAATCCTTCCACCTCAGCCTCCTAAGTAGCTGGAATCACAGGGTGGCACCAACCATCCTGGCTAATTTTTAAAATTCATTTGTAGAGACAAGGTCTCACTATGTTGCCCAGGCTTGTCTCTAACTCCTGGGCTCAAGCCTTGGCCTTCCAAAGTGCTGGGATTATAGGCATGAGCCACCACTCCCAGCCTAATTACATTATTATATCCTTCTTCAACCAGACTACTTCGTCTCTCTCTCTGTCACACGGAACATTTTTGTTCTTTCCATCATTGTGCAAAAGATCTCTTAGCTTGTCTTGGCCCAAATGCTTACAGACCACTCATGGCATTTCTTCTGCCTTAGGCCCTAGAGGCATGGAACAAGTCTTTTTGGTTCCTGGGGCAATCAGAAAGTGAGGTGTGAGGTTCTTAGTTCCCTGGAGTTCCAGTTACTACCCCGAGTTTCTGCTTTATTGGAGTTGGAGATGGGTGGGATTGGGGTACAAGACCCTTTCTCACAGCAGCCGTGACAGTCTAGGTTACTATATACCACACAAACAGAGAGATTAGGTTGAACCATATGAAATTGCCAGTTCTGTTGGTTAAGGCTGTTTCAATAGCAGGAGTTTTAAACATGATGAACTCTACATACCAAATTATGATATACATTCCTCTATCTGTTCCTCAGCTTTGTAAAAGGCTTTTGTTGTTGTTATTTTGAGATAGGATCTTGCTCTGTCACCCAGGCTAGAGTAATGCTGTGGCTCAATCACACCTCACTGCAGCCTCGTCCTCCCAGGCTCAAGTGATCCTTTCACCTCTTAGCTTCCTGAGTAGCTGAGACCACAGACCTGTGCCACCACTCCTGCCTAATTTTTGTTTTTTGTTTTTTTCACAATGATGGAGTTTTGCCATGTTGCCCAGCCTGCTCTTGAACTTCTGAGCTCAAGCGATCTACCAGCCTCGGCCTCCCAAAGTGCTAGGATCACAGGTATGAGCAACTGTGCCCAGCTGCAAAGGTTTTTGTTAGAATTTTTCCAGCAGACTTTATTCTTCCTTAGTAACCTTTAGTTGTTTTTGCAAACTAATCAGAAGGTTTTGTGCTTGCATATTTTGAAAAAAATAACCCCCTGACACTCTTCATTTGGAAGATTGTCTAACAGGCTAGAAAATGTCCCACATTTTACAAGTGTGAACATAGCAGCATTTTTATAGGTAACACACATGATTTTTGGGAAAAAAAATCCATGTCACATATCTAAACATCTTTTTCAAAAATGTTCTCCTTATAATACACATTTCTTTGAAAAACAGCTTCTTTTTACTCTTTGTTTAAATGTCATACTTACCTTGAGTGGACAGTGAGGCACTTCTTTTAAAAAGAAAATACTTGTTAGATAGCAAAGCAGTGACAGCCACTTGTCATCCCAGAAGAGGTCAGCAAATTTGAAACACTTGTCTTTTTGTAAAAGAAAACACATCTTTAAGTCTGACAAATCTTTTAAGTACTTTGCTGAGAGATAACATGCAAATTTTCATATCCCAAAAAGTTTTAAGTCCCCTTCTATTTTGAAGTGTTATAAAAATTCTACTTGATCTTAAAGATCCTAATTTTAGAAATTTTCCAACATCATGGACGCCCTGTGGTCTCTGGTATACTTATGACTGCAAGGTATTTGCTGCAGAGTTTGCCTATGCATGAGGCAGTGTGACATGTGGCATGTGTCACGCCATCCCAGCAGCCTTACTCCCAAATTCCTTTTTAATCTTTTAAGAATTTGCATTTGTTAAGGAAATCAGTTGTTAAGATTGTGTCTTTCTTTGCACATTTTTACAATAGTGATCTCCTAAAATACTTCTTTGTGGATTAGTGGAAAAAATCTGGCAAATCCCATAAACTAAAGCTTGTTAGAAACATCTGTACTTGATCTGTTTACGGTCTCCTACACCGAGTGCTTGCTTGAGCGCTTATTTCCTCTGGCATTTTCTGTGAGTATTCCAATGGTGTTTGCTGCTGAAGAGATGTGTTTTCATTTGTTACCATATTATTTTCTGTGGATTCTTTTAGTTATCTTTTATTGTTGAGGAAAGACGTGGTTTTTTCAAAGGTAAGGTGGCTTTTTGTCCACTAATAAATCATTTTTTTTGAAATTTTGTAAAGTAGTGGATAGAGACATTAAACATCACTGAAAAAAATGAATGTTTGCCTTTTTGTTTTTGATGCTTTTAGAAAAATTGTCTCGCTGAACATGAAGGTTTTATCTAGCCATTCTCAACTGAATTATGACCCACGGAAAGTGATTTGAATATTTTTTCTGTATTTCTCTGAGGAAGATGTATGGCTAGCTAGTACCATTCTAGACGCACAGGGAGAAGCTAATCTCTTACAGTGCATGTTTAGGTCCTTAGGACTTAATTTCCTGGAATTTCAGTTGAGAAAATTACTGTTATTAGTCCATTTTTATATTGCTATAAAGAGCTGCCTGAGACTGGGTAATTTATAAAGGAAAGAGAGGTTTGATAGACTCACAGTTCAATATGGCTGGGGAGACCTCAGGAAACTTAAATCATGGCGAAGGCAAAGGGGTAGCAGGCACCTTCTTCACCAGGTGGCAAGGCAGGACAGAGTGGTGAAAGCAGGGGAAATACCAGACGCTTATAAAACCATCAGATCTTCGGAGACTCACTCATTATCATAAGAACAGCATGGGGGAAACCGCTCCCTTGATCCAGTTACCTCCACCTGGTCCCATCCTTGACATGTGGTGATTATGGGGATTACAATTCAAGGTAAGATTTGGGTGGGGACACAGAGTCAAACCATATGAAGAAACATTTAAGATTTAAAAAAAATCACTAGCAATTCCTTTGTATCATAGAACTCTCTTCCTTCCTTCAGGATCCCAGGGGACATGACTAGTTTATGGACCCTTTGGCGATGCCATGTCATTCCATAGATTAACTCTCAGAAAGCTAAGGTTGTTTTTGATTTAAAATAGAAATATGCTTTTAAATATTTGCTAAACATTTTCTTTCTGTACCCCCAAAGAAGTGGGGGTACCTGCCCTATCCCCTGGAGTGTGGACCTCTCATTCCAGAGATCACGAGTTTAGGGGCACAAAGTATCACTGTTCTTTATATTTATTTGTTATGTATTTGCTTATTTGTTTATTGAGTAATCATGCCAGTAAAACTTCTGCATTGAGAACTGAGAAATGTGAAAGGGGTATGAAAATAAAGTCCAGTTTCTATAATAGAAAAAGACTGGATGCACATGGGATCCTGGGAGTCTGTGGGAGATTGTTTTCTCTGTTACGCAGCACTACTGCAGCAGTACCCTACTTATGCAGCAGAGAATGCCCTAGGAAGTTGTAGCTTCTTCACCTTGGGTTATAGAATATAAGTTATGCAGAGTAGAACCAAACTTGCCCTGTAGCGTGAAGCCAAGCTCTGCTGAATCCAACAGAGCTACAGCTGACCTGCAGATCCATGAGTGGTATTGCAGCAAAATAATGGTACATGACAAACTTTTGTGCATAAACCTGTGTGTGCTCAACATTGAGTCCAGCATCAAGGACCTTTGCACTCTCCAGTCCTAAGTTCTATGAAGAGGTCTTCACACAGAGACACTCACATGCACATGCATTCTCTGAGCAGGTCTGCTCAGAATTACTTGGCTATGACTTTGTTCTCAAAATATGTTGGTATTTGGCAGCTATGTCAACTATCAGCCAGTCCCTAAATACATCTTATTATTTCTCGTCATTTATGTCTTCGGGATGAAAAATACATCAGCTTACTCGGTAAGAACAGAGTCACTAACTACGTTAAAGAAATAAAGGGTTTCATACAGGATTGTTTGGGTAAGCCTCAATCCTATATGGCTGAGAGAGCCATGATCTGAAGGCTGCAGTTAAAGGTTGGGAGAAACAGTCACCCACAACTCACGAGCTGGAAAGACTGGAACTCATGGGAGTGTCTGAGAAGCTGCTGTGCCTGGCTGCAAGAGTGGGAGTGCCCAGTGAGGTTTGCTAAACCACATGCTGCTGTGTGAGGCAACACGACCTCCACAAAACTGCTGTGTGAGGCAACATGACCTCCCACCAGCTTTCCCACACCACACGCTTCTCATTGGTAATAAGATTCGTTTCAAACCTGGAGACTCTCAGGGAAGGGAGTGCTAGGAAGTAGCTCCAAGTCTCAGGTGGGACTCCTGGAGGTGCCATGCTGACAACAGGTGATTCAGCAGAAGGACAGACATTTGTGTGTGTTTACCAATCTAAGGCTTTACGTACCTGAGTCTGTTTCGTTCCTACAACAACGTTGAGGAATAAGAGCTGCTCCAGGTACACAGCTGCGAAGTGGACAAGACAGGGCTGGAGTTCTAAAGCCCATGGCCTTGTCATGACATCTTATAGCTGTCTGTTTAGTTCCTTCCTGACCACGTGGTGTTGTTGGGGGTTATCCATCTGTTTCCTCCTCTAGACTTCAGGTTCCTGGGAGATGGGATCTCTCTTATCCATCTTTGTTTCTTCAATTAAGTAGAAATTTTGTACTCCTTAGTATAGCATCTGCATATGGAAAAAATTCAATATTGCTTCCTTTTAAAAATTTTTTATATTAAAAAATTTTTTTTCCTTATTGTACTTTAGATTCTGGGGTACATGTGCAGATCATGCAGGATTGTTGCATAGGTACATTTATGGCAAGGTGGTTTGTTGCGACCATCCCCCCATCGCCTATACCTGACATTTCTCCACATGTTATCCCTCCCCTACCCTCCCTCCCCCTATCCCTCCTGTAGCCCCCCACAACAGACCCCAGTGTGTGATCCTCCCCTCTTTGTGTCCAAGTGTTCTTATTGTTCAACACCTGCCTGTGAGTGAGAACATGCGGTGTTTGATTTTCTGTTCTTGTGTCAGTTTGCTGAGAATGATGGTTTCCAGGTTCATCCATGTCCCTACAAAGGACACAAACTCATCATTTTTTATGGCTGCATTGTATTCCATGGTGTATATGTGCCACATTTTCCCTGTCCAGTCTATCATCAATGGGCATTTGGGTTGGTTCCAGGTCTTTGCTATTGTAAACAGTGCCGTGATGAACATGTGTGAGCATGTGTCTATATAAAAGAATGATTTATAGTCCTTTGGATATATACCCAGTAAGGGGATTGCTGGGTCAAATGGAATTTTTATTTCTAGATCCTTGAGGAATTGCTATGCTGTCTTCCACAATGGTTGAACTAATTTACACTCCCACCAACAGTGTAAAAGTGATCCCACTTTTCCACATCCTCTCCAGCATCTGTTGTCTCCAGATTTTTTAATGATCACCATTCTAACTGGCGTGAGGTGGTATCTCAATGTGGTTTTGATTTGCATTTCTTTAATGACCAGTGATGATGACGATTTTTTCAAATGTTTTTTGGCCTCATATATGTCTTCTTTTGAAAAGTGTCTGTTCATATCCTTCACCCAATTTTGGGGGGGTTTATTTGTTTGTTTCTTGTAAATCTGTTTCAGTTCTTTGTAGATTCTGGATACAGGTATTGATCGACTTACCACCTATGCAACTTACGACAATTCGACTTTACGACCACAATCGCTAGCTACGACTGCTCCGCGTCTGGCAGTGCAAACGTTGCCCAGCTGGGCGTACGACAGTGTGGACCAGCTTCCGGCAGCACTACCATCTCTGCGTGCACCATTTCAACTGTACATATAGCCTACCCAACTTATGATGAAATCCTGTTATGACCGGTCCGCGGTCCCGACCTTGGTCGTAAGTTGAGCACTAGCTGTATTAGCCCTTTGTCAGATGGGTAGATTGCAAAAATTTTTTCCCGTTCTGTTGGTTGCCAGTTCACTAATGATTGTTTATTTTGCTGTACAAAAGCTCTGAAGTTTAATTAGATCCCATTTGTCTATTTTGGCTTTTGTTGACATTGCTTTTTGTGGTTTAGTCATGAAGTCCTTGCCTATGCCTGTGTCCTGAATGGTTTTTGCCTAGTTTTTCTTCTAGGGTTTTTATGGTGTTAGGTCTTATGTTTAAGTCCTTAATCCATCTGGAGTTAATTTTAGTGTAAGGTGTCAGGAAGGGGTCCAATTTCTGCTTTCTGCACATTGCTAGCCAATTTTCCCAATACCATTTATTAAACAGGGGATCCTTTCCCCATTGCTTGTCTTTGCCAGGTTTGTCAAAGATCAGATGGTTGTAGATGTGTGGTATTGCTCCAGAGGCCTCTGTTCTGTTCCATTGGTCTATGTCTCTGCTTTGGTGCCAGTACCATACTGTTTTGATTACTGTTGCCTTGGAGTATAGCTTGAAGTCTGGCAGCGTGATGCCATCAGCTTTGTTCTTTTTGCTTGGGATTGTCTTGGCTATGCAGGCTCATTTTTGGTTCAATATTGAAGTTTAAAGTGTTTTTTTTCCAGTTTTGTGAAGAAGGTCATTGGTAGTTTGATGGGGATAGCATTAAATCTGCAAATTACTTTGGGTAGTATGACCATTTTCACAATAGTGATTCTTCCTAACCATGAGCATGGAATGTTTTTCCATCTGTTTATGTCTTCTCTTATTTCCTTGAGCCGTGGTTTATAGTTCTCCTTGAAGAGGTCCTTTACCTCCTTTGTTAGTTGTATTCCTAGGTATTTTATTCTTTTTGTAGCAGTTGTGAATGGGAGTTCCCTCTTGATTTGGCTCTCTGCTTGTCTGTTGTTGATGTATAGTAATGTTTGTGATTTCTGCAGATTGATTTTGTATCCTGAGACTTTGCTGAAGTTGCTTATTAGTTTCAGGAGATTTTGGGCTGAGATGATGGGGTCTTCTAAATATACAATCATGTCATCTGCAAATAGAGACAATTTGATTTCCTCATTTCCTAATTGAACACCCTTTATTTTTTTTTCTTGCCTGATTGCTCTGGCTAAAACTTCCTATACCATATTGAGTAGGAGTAGTGAGGAGGGCATCCTTGTCTAGTGCCAGATTTCAAAGGGAATGCTTCCAGTTTTTGCCCATTCAGTATGATATTGGCTGTGGGTTTGTCATAAATAGCTTTTATTATTTTGTGATAGATTCCATCGATACCTAGTTAATTGAGAGTTTTTAGCATAAAGGGCTGTTGAATTTTGTTGAAGGCCTTCTCTGCATCTATTGAGATAATCATGTGTTTTTTGTCTTTGGTTGTATTTATGTGATGGATTACGCTCATAGGCTTGCATATGTTGAACCAGCCTTGCATCCCTGGGATGAAGCCTACTCTATTGTGATGGATAAGCTTGTTGATGTATTGTTGCAATTGGTTTGCCAGTATTTTATTGAAGATTTTTGCATCTATGTTCATCATGAATATTGGCCTGAAGCTTTCTTTTTTTGTTTAGTCTCTGCTGGATTTTGGTACCAGGATGATGTTGGTCTCATAAAGTGAATTGGGGAGGATTCCCTCTTTTTGTATTATTTGGAATAGTTTCAGAAGGAATGGTACCAGCTCCTCTTTGTATGTCTGGTAGAATTCAGCTGCGAACCCATCTGGACCTGGGCATTTTTTGGTTGATAAGCTGTTAATTGCTGCCTCAACTTCAGCTCTTGTTATTGGTCTATTCAGGGTTTCAACTTCTTCCTGGTTTAGATTTAGTAGGTGCAAGTGTCCATGAATTTATCCATTTCTTCCAGTTTTATTGGTTTATGTGCACAGAGTTGTTTGTAGTAATCCCTGACAGTAGTTTGTATTTCTGTGGGATTGGTGGTGATACCCCTTTATCATTTTTTATTGCATCTATTTGATTCTTCTCTCTTTTTAATCTGGCTAGTGGTCTGTTTATTTTGTTGATCTTTTCAAAAAACAGTTCCTGGATTTATTGATTTTTTTGAAGGGCTTTATGTGTCCCTATCTCCTTCAGTTCTGCTCTGATCTTAGTTATTTCTTGTCTTCCGCTAGCTGTTGAGATTTTTAGATCTTGTTCCTCTAGCTCTTTCAATTTTGATGATAGGGTATCAATTTTAGATCTTTCTTCATTTCTCATGTGGGCATTTATTGCTATAATTTTCCTTCTAGACACTACTTTAAATGTGTCCCAGAGATTCCAGTACATTGTGTCCTTGTTCTTGTTGTTTTGAAGAACATCTTTATTTCTGCCTTCATTTCATTGTTTATCCAGTCAACATTCAGGGGCCAGTTGTTCAGTTTCCATGAAGTTGTGCGGTTTTGAGTTAGTTTCTTAATCCTGAGATCTAATTTGATTGCACTGTGGTCTGAGAGACTGTTACGATTTCCGTTTTTTTGCATTTGGTGAGGACTGATTTACTTTCAATTATGTGGTCAATTTTAGAGTAAGTGTGATGTGGTACTGAGAAGAATGTATATTCTGTGGCTGTGAGGTGGAGAGTTCTGTAGATGTCTATTAGGTCCGCTTGTTCCAATTCTGTGTTCAAGTCCTGTATATCCTTGTTGATTTTCTGTCTCATTGATCTGTCTAATGTTGACAGTGGAGTGTTAAAGTCTCCCACTATTATTATGTGGGAATCTAACTCTCTTTGTAGGTTATTAAGAACTTGCTTTATGTATCTGGCTGCTCCTGTATTGGGTGCATATATATTTAGGATAGTTAGGTCTTCTTGTTGTATTGATCCTTTCACCATTATGTAGTGTCCTTCTTTGTCTCTTCTGACCTTTGTTGGTTTAAAGTCCATTTTATCAGATACTAAAATTACAACCCCTGCTTTTTTTTGCTCTCTCTTTGCTTGGTAGATCTTCTTCCATCCCTTTATTTTGAGTCTATTTGTATCTTTGCCTGTGAGATGGGTCTCCTGAATGCAGCGCACTGATGGGTTTTGACTTTTTACCCAGTTTCCCAGTGCGTGTCTTTTGATTGTGGCATTTAGGCCATTTACATTTAATGTTAATACTGTTATTTGTGAATTTGATCCTGCCATTTTCTTACTGTTTGTTTTGCCCATTGGTCAACACAGTTTCCTCATTGCGTCATTGGTCTTTAGCATTTGGTTCATTTTTGTAGTGGCTGGTACCGGATGTTTTTTTTCTGTGTTTAGTGCTTCCTTCAGGAGCTCTTGTAGGGGAGATCTGGTGGCATCTCTCAGTAATTGCTTGTATGTAAAGGATTTTATTTCTCCTTCACTTATGAAGCTTACTTTGGCAGGGTATGAGATTCTGGGTTGAAATTTCTTTTCTTTACAGATGTTGAATATTGGTCCCCACTCTCTTCTGGCTTGTAGGGTTTCTGCTGAGAGATCCACTGTGAATCTGATGGGCTTTCCTTTGTGGATGACCCGAATTTTTTCTCTGGCTGCCCTTAACATTTTTTCCTTCATTTCAACCTTGGGAATCTGATGATTATGTGCCTTGGGGCTGCTCTTCTTGAGGAGTATCTCTGTGGTGTTCTTTGTATTTCCTGCATTTGAATGTTGGCCTGCTTCACTAGGTTGGGGAAGTTCTCCTGGATAATATTTTGAAGAGTGTTTTCCAGCTTTCATTCATTTTCCCTGTCCTCTTCAGGTACACCTATCAAGCGTAGATTAGGTGTTTTCACATAATCCCATATTTCTTGGGGGCTTTGTTCATTTCTTTTCACTCTTTTTTCTCTTTTCTTGCCTTCTGTTTTTATTTTTATTTATTTAATTAATTAATTTATTTATTTATTTTTTTTGGAGACGGAGTTTCACTCATGTTACCCAGGCTGGAGTGCAATGGCGCGATCTCGGCTCACCACAACCTCCGCCTCCTGGGTTCAGGCAATTCTCCTGCCTCAGCCTCCTCAGTAGCTGGGATTACAGGCACGCACCACCATGCCCAGCTAATTTTTTGTATTTTTAGTAGAGACGGGGTTTCACCATGTTGACCAGGATGGTCTCGATCTCTTGACCTCGTGATCCACCCGCCTCGGCCTCCCAAAGTGCTGGGATTACAGGCTTGAGCCACCGTGCCCGGCTCTGTTTTTATTTTTTTGAGTTGATCTTCGATCTTTGATATCCTTTCTCCTGCTTGATTGATTTGGCTATTGAAACTTGCATATGCTTCACAAAGTTCTCATGCTGTGTTTTTTCAGCTCTGTCAAGTCGTTTATGTTCTTCTCTAGACTGGTTATTTTAGTTAGCATTTCATCTCATCTTTTTTCATGGTTCTTAGATTATTTGCACTGGGTTAAAACATGTTCTTTTAGCTCAGAGAAGTTTGTTATTACCCATCTTCTGAAGCCTGCTTCTGTCAGCTCGTCAAAATCGCTTTCTGACCTGCTTTGTTGCCATGCTGGTGAGTCGTTGTGGTCTCTCTGGGAAGGAGAGGCATTCTAGACTTTGAAGTTTTTGTCCTTTTTGCACTGGTTTCTTCCCATCTTCTCTGAGTTGACATCCTTTCTCTTAAAGTTGGGGTTATTTATCCTGTATGAGGCTTTTTTTTTTTTTTTTTTTAATGCAGGTGGCAGTGTGCCACTTGAGACAGTCTGTCCATTGTCTGCCTGTGGAGGTGCTGCTGGGCTGCCTTGGTCTCAGCTCAGGCTGCTGTTTATTCTTCGCCTGGTTTCCGTACGGCTGGGATTAGCCTCACTTTCCCAATGGCAGGCTCTTTCCCTCTGCCCAGCCCCCTGATACTGGGTGGAGGATGTGTTAACTGCGAAACTCTCCCAGGAGAGGGACTCCGGTTGCTGGATCTTGTGGGGGAGCGGCCTGTCTGGTCATATCCCCCTCCCCGCTTTAACTCTCTCTTCTGTGGGACAGGCAGTTCCTTTTCTCAAGCTTTCTCTGTATTAGTCCAAATCTCTGCCCTGATCTACACTAACAAGGCACGGGTCTGGCCGGAGCTGCCGGCCTGGGCTGTTGCCTGGGTCTGCGACTCTGGGTGGTTCTCAGCAAGGCAGCGTTTCCTTGGTGTGTGTGCTGCCGAAGTCTCAGAGTGAATTGCTGTATCTGATGCAGAGAACTGAGGAGGTGATGTCCCCCTTCCATCCTCCATGCCTGATACACTTTCCAGGTGGGACACTGCCCCACCTTGCCTCAGTTGGATGCCTTTGGGCTGCTTTCGCTGCCTTTTTGGAGGGTTAATCCCACTGTTCAACCAGTCCCTTTAAAACAAAACTGGTACCTCACTCAGAGACACAGATATTGCTCTGGTTCTGTCTAAATTGGTGGTAGCTGCACTCTGGAGAAGCTTCCTTTTGGCCATCTTCCCCTGAATCCTCCCCCCATTTTTTTTTTTTTTTTAAATACAAGGTCTCACTCTGTCACCTAGGCCAGATGGAGCACAGTGGTGCAATCATAGTTCACTACCGCCTCAAACTCCTGGGCTCAAGGGATCCTCCCACTTCAGCATCCTGAGTAGCTGGGCCTATAGGTGTGTGCCACACTGCCCAGCTAAATTAATTTTTTTAAAAGGTGACGTCTCACTGTGTTGCCCAGGTTGGTTTTGAACTCCTGACTCAAGTGATCTTCCCACTTCAGCCTCCCAGAGTGCTGGAATTATGGGTGTGAGCCACTGCACCCAGCCAGAATTCAGTAATTGTTTTTTAAATTAAAGTGTTTAGATCCAGAAACAAAGAGCCAAGAAGATGCTCACCAAATCGTACTCACCAATAAGTAAGTGTCGTTAGGCTCCTTGTTATTTAGGCTATGTGTGTCTTGAAACAGGAAATCTTACCATCCTTCTCAAAGCCTTTTCCTTGAGTGGATGTTATCTGCTTCGTCTCCTTGACTCCAGGCAGGGCTCCATTCCAACCAGATGGAAGACAACCTTTTATTTAATTTATCTTCTAATTATTTAGTTAATTTAAAGATTGTTTTTTGCTCTCTCTCTTGAAATTGCTCAGGAACATGAAGAAAAGGGAGGGAGGGCAGACCTTGTTGTGGCAGTTCATTCTTATACAGCATAGACCTTCCCAGTGACTGGATGAAATGTTTGCATTTCAGAACAGCATCTGTTAGCTTGGTTGCTGGAATTTGCTTTCCCTCTCAACCCCAGCCAGTCTGTGTCTCTCAGCTTCTAAAAATATAATCTTATTTTTGCTCCTTTTCAACTTGAAATGGACATAGAATGCAGACATCTCATACCATTTACACCCAGAAGGCTGTCAGCAGCGGCGCTCAGGGAGTGAGCGTGTTTAATCTGGAGGAGGAAATAGAATGTATATGCACCCGGCAAACTGAGATGTTTTACGTTTGCTCTGGCTCCTACTGCCCCCACGTGTGACAGCAGCTACTGAGACTCCACTGTGAATCGCCATGACTGTTAAGTCCCATTGATCAGAACGATCACTAATGTTTTCCTGCTCTGTAGACACTGGGCTGAGCCAGGCCACGCGGTCATCATTGCTGGGCGTCTGGTCCAGCCCTGTTTGCTGACTCTACCAGAGGTAACTATTCCATGACAAGTTTACAGGAGCGAGAAATCAAAAGCACAATCTTACTCTTCACTGGTCTCTTCCATTCTCTGCTGGCCTCATGTGACCTTCCGAACATGGCATAGTCATCACCAACTCCCATTGGTCCCTGGGGTGATTTGGCAGCGGTTACATTGGCACAGTCATTGGAAAAATCATTTCTGTAAATCGTATCACTGGTACATCTGGGCTTCTTCCTGAAGCACATGTCAGGAGGAATTGTTGGCAACTCTGAGGGCAAGGGTGCATCTGCCTTGGGATCCAGGGCTGGTGTGGCTTGCTGGAGTGGGAGGTGCCCAGCCCAGCAAGGTCAGGCATTTCAGTATTCCACCCCACGCACCGCACCCTGCTCAGAATGCAGGCCCATGGAGCAAAAACCTGTGCACATGCTCTTGTCCCGTGGCCCTCTGGAGAGGCCAAAGCTTGTGTTACTCTCACTCGCATCCTCTGATGACCTACAAGAGGGAGAGAGATCGTTTTCACAGGGCCGATTCTATTAGTTCTCTTTTTCTCTTCTCCCTTCTCCTTTCCCTCTTCCTCTTTATTCCCCATGACATATGTACTCAAAACTAAAAAGTCCATGGACTCTGGTTTACTTCTGGTGGGAATAGGATTAGTAAGACCACTTTGATACCCAGTTACATCTGATAAAGCCGAATATATGTATACAGTATGACCCGGCAATCTCACTCCTAGAAATAAACCCAATAGAAATGCATGTAATTGTGCATCAAAAGGCATGCACTAGAATGGTCTTAGTAGCATTATTCATAGTAACCCCAAACTGGAAATAATACAAATGTTCATCAACAGCAGAATTGCTGAACAATTTGTGCTAGACTTACTACAGCAATGAGAATGAACAAAAAGCAACTACTTGCAGCAACATGAATGAACCTCACAAGTATAATGTTGAATATAAGAATCCAGGCACAAAAGAGTGCATATTTTTGTACCTGACTGCATTACATGAAGTTCAAGACTAAGAAACATTAATGTACGGTGTTGGAAGGCAGGCTGAGGGGAGATAGTTAGGGCATGAGGAGGTTTTTGGGGTACAGGGTGGTGGCAGTGTCTTACTTCTGGTTCTGGGGGCTGGTTACGTGTATGTTCATTTCATGTAAATTCATACGCATTTGTGCAATTGCCTGAAAATACATCATACTTTAATAATATTAAAAATATGAAAAATAAAAATTTAAAGCCCATATGGCACAGCATACGCCTCTGCATTTTTTTGCACATCAGCAGTGAGCTGACAGAGCGGTTGTTAAAAAGCACCCTACTTGCTCACTGTGCTTGGCAGGATCCTCTACCTAGCGAGTCCCACCCCATTCCCCAGACCCCAATCCCAAAGCAAAATCCTATACTTCCCCCTTCTCTCTAATCCCACCACCAGGCCCTTCTCCCACTTTCCCTGCCTCCCAGCATCCCCAAGGCTTGATCCATGGCTCTAACTGCTGTGTCCTGCAGTGCGGGGTCTTCACAGGGCCAGCCTTATGTTCCAGCAGCCCGTGGTGCATACTGAGGGACCCAAAGCAAGACTGCCTTCTTTCCGTTTCTCTGCGGTATCTGCAACCTCCATATTGCTTAGTTCTTTCAGACGATGACATATTTCTACTTAAATGTTAAAATGGAAGTAGCATGCTAATACTATCTTCAAATCTGCCCGTCAGTCCAACTCTGAATTTGCGTTCCCTGAGAGCGAGAGAACCTTCCACCAATATCTGCTTGAAAGTGGCCATGGAACTTTTGACCTTCAAAGTTTGAAGAATGGTCTGAACGTTTTGTTTTCCTTTTGTGTTTAATAATTGTATATTGTCCTTTCTTGACATAAAGTTTTAATTCAGTGGTTTTTCAAACTGCTTTTGTTATCTGCTAAAGCCCTTCTTTTAACACTGTCTAAATGAGAATAGACGCTTATGACAGATTAGAGCAAAGTTGTTGGGCAGTGTGGGAGGGGACTTCTAAGGTTCTTTCCTCTCCTCCCCAGTGTCCCCACACAGGTCACTATGGGCACTCACAGGGCCTCAGGTTGGAGCATTAGGTAACCTGTCCAATCTCTTTATTTTACAGTCTCCACTCCAGGTCACCCTGGCCACACTCCAGAGCCAGGCAGATACTCTCCCTCAAAAACCAGGGTTCTTTTCTCTCTGTCCCAGAAGGAATCCTGGCTTTCCATCTCATCTCAACATTTGCAATTAGTACCCCCTTCTCCGCTTCCTCATGAGATTCCCCCTCACATTGTGCACATTTTGATTAGGGTGTGTGCCTGCATTTGGAGGACTCAAAGTTCCACTTCTTAGACATTCGTAATCCCTGATTTAGGTCTGCAGGTTTGTGCTAGCGGAAGTTGCTGGAAAATGAGTTTGGGTCCTGGGCTTTCCCCAAGGAACCTGAGACTTGACTTCCAGGGTTAGAGAGCATGGAGTGGGTTCTGCACAGAGAGATGACCAAAGGGCCAACTGAGCTTGGAATCTGGGAGGGTCCTTCAGCGGGGCATTTACTGAGTCAGTTGCATAGGAAGTTGGTGAATTTGGTGGACACAATCAATCACTGAACACACTATCTAATGCTTTAGAGTGATGTGTATATGTGTATGTGGCATTTGAATTGCCAAAGCCCCTCCAGTCAAAGACTCTAGGAACACACTTGTTAAGCAAGGTTAGGTTCATTTAACTTTCTGCAGAAGAGGAAAGCACACACCAGGGGAATTGGGTGTCTCAGAGACAGGACACTGAGACGGGGCTTCTGATAGGGTGTGGTTTTGTTGAGTGAGGAGGGTTTGGGGAAGTGGAGGCTAATTCTGGGTTGGGTCTTACTAGAAAGTAGAAAGAATTATGTTGTTGAGTATCTTCGTAATTGTTATCTAGGAAGCAGGAGGATTAAAACGGGGCTAAAAGTTATCACTTGGTAAAGAAACAGAAGCTAATTATTAGTTAATTTTGTGGTTGCAGTGTGCCCTTGTCTCTAATTAGGTTTAGACATAATTATAGAGGGGTCTTGTTTCATTCTGGTCAATGAATGTCCTTGTCTGAATGTTTATTTTCTGGGAAGTTGTTTAAACTCAGTAGGCAGCTCTACAGGCTGCTTGCTGTTTGAGGTCAGCTGGCATGGCCATTTGTTAACCACACACACATTGATATTACATTCATACCCATATTCATATTTGTGCAATGTGGACATATTATTAAATGATATAGTATATTTGTAAGTACGCAGCATGTGTGTCTGGCATATACAATCTGGGGAGACAATCTCACATCGAGTTTAGTAGCATGAGCTTTGGAATTGGGCAGACCGGGGGTTCTAATCCCTTAAGCAGATTTCTTCATCTAAGTTTCAATTTTCTCATCCATAAAATGAGGATGGTAATACTGATGATATATGTCTACCATGAGAAGTGAATAGATGTGTGCATGCAAAATGATAAGCACAATGAGCACACATGTGGGTTAATCCCTCAGGTCCCCATAGCCATCCTGATGTAGGGACTAGGATGATGTGGCTAGGATTTGTGGTAGAGAACTCTGATGCCTGAGCCTGGCTCTGACAGTTGTACTTTGCTTCCTGGTACTTGGCAGATACTCCAGAGATGGCCACTCAATGTCAGTGCACTTGGGGAGACTGCATATATGAGTACTTCATCAAAGCCAATTGCAACTTATCAGCAGGAAGAAATCAGCCCCTTCCACTGTTGGTGTCAGTGAGATGTGCAGAACAAGCAAGCCTGACTTATTGACGGACAATGGAGAACACTGGGGCCTATAACTGAGGCAGGAATGCTGCTTATCCACCTGCCCTGACTCTGTCTCTCCTCAGAGAGACTGCTTCCATGGAGACGGAGTTACATGACCCAAACTGGCCAATCAGAGTCCCTTTCCAGGGAACTTGGCTTTGGTTGGTCTCTGTTGGGCGTTGATTGGGGCTGCCATACGGGATGAGGCTGAACTCTTCCCACCATGGGCTGAGAAGAGAGGAGACCTGTACTCAGTGACAGGGGATGCAGACAAGCAGAGACAGGGAGAGATGTGAAGCTACTAGCCTCTGGAAGAGTTTTGGCCAAAGAGTTAAGGAGAAATTTGTCTCTTTCATTCTCAAATAAGGTGAAAAAAGGTGATGATTGACTGTCACTTAGAACCCATGAGCAAACAAGGATGATTTGTAAACTAGAAAGGACAAGACAGGAGATCTATTGACCAGCGTTCTCAAAGTATGGTCTTCAGACCAGCAGCTAGAGCAATACCTGGGAGCTTGTCAGGCATGCAAACTTTGGCTTTGTTGGCTTTAGGTCTCACTGGAGACCTGAAGAATCAGAAACTCTGGGAGTACAGCCCAGGAATCTGAGTTATAACAAGCACTGTGTGGGTTCTGATGCCACTCAAGGTTGAGAATCACTGCTGTGAGATGACAGGGTCTCCCTTAACACATGTGTGGAGGTGGTACTTCATGTATGTGCCTCGCTTTGGAGTGTAGTTCACAGTTAAGTCTTGTTAGTCCATCGTCTTGCTCTGAGGATGAAAAGCCATGACAAGTGGCTATGAGAAGCTTCAGGCCTTAACAGGGCACTACCCTGTGGGTTCCCAACCATACCTGGGTTCTTTGTGGGTTTTCCAATCCAATCCCAGATCCTAAGAGACCTGAAAATATCATATGTCTCCAGGCTTATGACAGAACCTGGGAGCTACCCTTTTTGCTTAAGTCGGCTGGGGGCGCTTTATGTCTTCCCAGCCAACCATGTCTAACAAAGGTAGTGGACAAAGCTGAAGACACCTGTGGAACATGGTCTTAGCTTTGAATTGATGCAAGAAATTTTACAAAGTGCTTCTGTGTCAGCCCTGGGGTTTCTGGAATTAGAAAGCAGGCACAGAAAGAAATGGAGCTTACTGGCTAGCTGGGAAATCAAAGTGGCTTTCTTGTTGGCTTTGGGAAGTTACGAATTACTGGTAGAAATAACCTTGTTTTCACTTTTCTCTGCCAAGTTTCCCAGTGTCTTGGGCTTATTTAGGTTCCTTATGGGATTCTCAAGGCCACCTCAAACTTGCCACCCTATGGAAAGGTTGGAGGACTTTCCAAACCGCTGGTCCTCTTCCCTCCTCTAGAAACTTCAGGCTGAGCAGCCACATCCCCAGCATCACTGTTTTGCTGCCTAAAGCTCCTTCTTTTGGTTAACCAAGCACAATGCACCAAACAGCCTTCTTTTGCAGCAAATCAGTCATATTTTAGCCAATTTAGGTTTTAAAAAGGCATTTGTTTAATCCTTTTTATGAAAACAAAAGTGTCACTATTTATATTAACACCAGAAACAGTTCTTAGTTAAGGTATAAAGTGAATAAAATATACACAAGATCTATAAATATCTATACAGAAAACTACAAAACTGTTGAAAGAAATCAAAGAAGATCTAATATTGATAATGGGAGGATGTTCTGTGTTCATGCATTATGAGATTCAATATTGTTAAAAGATGTGTGCTTTCTCAACCTAATCTACAGATTTAATGCAATTCCAGTGAAAATCCCAACAGGGTATTTTGTGGGTGTTGACAAATTGATTCTAAAGTTTACATGGAAAAGCAAAAGAACCAGTACAGCCAACATAATAATAAACAAGAGCGAAGCTGGAGGACTGACATTACCCAACTTCAAGGCTTACTATAGTAATCAAGACAGAAATTAAATAATCAAGACAGTGTGGTATTGGTGAAGGAATAGATACATAAATCAATGGAACAGAATAGAAATCCCAGAAATAGACCCACACAAATACACTCAACTAATATTTGACAATGGAGCAGGAGCAATTCAGTGGAGCAAAAAGTCTCAGGGGATCAGGGTACGATGGCAGATTGGAGGCAGGACTAGCTTGCAGCATCTGCTCGGATGAACAGAGCAGCACATGGAGACTCATATCATGAACTTTTGCTCTAAGAACTGCCGCAGGAACATACCAGGAAAGCCAAGAGAATCCACAGACACTTTGAAGGCACTGGATCACTGCTGCAGGCTCCCTGAGATGTTGAAAAACTGTCAAGTCTGCTTGCTTTCTCAACAGGAAGACTTGTGGTCTGAGACAAGTTCTCAGCCCTGGTCACCAGCTGCTTGGAAATAGACTCAGTGCTGCTGCAGGGGGCATAGTAGGAGTGAGACCAGCCTTTAGAACTGCTGACTGCATGGGATTTGGGTGAGGCCAGTGACTGCTGGCTTTCCCCTACTTCCCTAGTGACCTGTATGGCTTAGCAGAGGCAGCCATAATCACCCTGGGAATATAACTCCATTGAACTGAGAACCCGTCCCCATTCCCACAGCAGCAGCAGCAAGCCACACCCAAGGAGAGGCTGAGCTCAGACACATCTAATCCTACCCCCACCTGGTGATCTTTTTTTACCTGCCCTAGTAGCCGAAGACAAAGGTCATAATCTCTTGGGAGCTCTATGGCCCTGCTCACTGCTTGAGAATCCTGAATGCTTAACCAGGTGTCCCTAGGGCAAGTTTGCATCCTCCTTATAGGACCACAGCTGGTGTGCACTTGAAAGCACCACCTCCTGTCTGCAGGCCAATCAACACAAAAGCAGCACACTAAAAAACAACCAAGGACCATCATAGAGTCCACTTCACTCCCCTGCTACCACCACCAGAGCAGGTGCTGGTGTCTATGGCTGAAAGACCTGAAAATGGATCACATCACAGGAGTCTTTACAGATACTCTGCAGTACCAGCCCAGAGCCTGGTAACTCCAGTGGGTGGCTAGACCCAGAAGAGCAAAAACAATCACTACAGTTTAGCTCCCAGGAAATCCCACCCCTAGGGAAAGGAGAAGATACCACATCAAGGGAACACCCCATGGAACAAAATAATCTGAACAGCAGCCCTTGAATCCCAGATCTTCCCTGTGACAAAGTCTACCCAAATGAGAGGGAACTAGAAAAACAATTCTGGTAATATGACAAAGCAAGCTTCTTTAACAATCCAAAAGATCACACCAGCTCATCAGCAATGGATCCAAACCAAGACAAAAATCTCTGAATTGCCAGAAAAATAATTCAGAAGATCAATTATTAAGCTAATCCAGGAGTCACCAAAGAAAGGTGAAAGTCCAACTTAAAGAAATAAAAAACATGATACAGGATATTTAAAAAACCTCTTCATTGAAATAGAGTCAATAAAAAAAATCCCAACTTTTGGAACTCAAGGACATACTTAGAGAAATGCAAAATGCACTGGAAAGTCTCAGCAAAAGGACCAAACAAGCAGAAGAAAGAACTTCAGAGCCCAAAGACAAGGCTTTTGAATGAACCCAATCCAACAAAGACAAAGAAAAAAGCATTAAAAAATGAACAAAGCCTCCAAGAAGTTTGGGACTATGGGAAATGTCCAAACCTAAGAATAATTGTTGTTCCTGAGAAATAAGAGAAATCTAAAAGTTTGGAAAACATATTTGGGAGGATAATCAAGGAAAACTTCCCCACCCTTGATAGAGATCTAGACATCCAAATACAAGAAGCTTAAAGGACACCTGGGAAATTCATCACAAAACTATAATCACCTAGGCACATAGTCATCAGGTTATCTAAAGTCAAGATGAAGAAAAGAATTTTAAGAGCTGTGAGGCAAAAGCATTAGGTATCCCATAAAGGAAAACCTATCAGATTAACAGCAGATTTCTCAGCAGAACCGTACAAGCTAGAAAGGATTGGGGTTCTATTTTTAGCCTCCTTAAACAAAACAATTAGCCAAGAATTTTGTATCCAGCAAAAATAAGCTTCATAAATGAAAAAAAGGTACAGTTGGTGGGAGTGTAAATTAGTTCAACCATTGTGGAAGACAGTGTGGCGATTCCTTAAGGACCTAGAAATAGAAATTCCATTTGACCCAGCAATCCCATTACTGGGTATATATCCAAAGGATTATAAATCATTCTACTATAAGGACACATGCACACGAATGTTCATTGTGGCACTGTCTACAATAGCAAAGATCTGGAACCAACCCAAATGCCCATCGATTATAGACTGGACAGGGAAAATGTGGTACATATACACCATGGAATATTATGCAGCCATCAAAAATGATGAGTTTGGGTCCTTTGTAGGGACATGGATGAACCTGGAAACCATCATTCTCAGCAAACTGACACAAGAGCAGAAAATCAAACACCGCATGTTCTCACTCATAGGCAGGTGTTGAACAATGAGAACACAGGGACACAGGGAGGGGAGCACTACACACTGGGGTCTGTTGGGGGGACATGGGGGAGGGATGGGGAGGTGGGGAGGTGGGGAGAGATAGCATGGGGAGAAATGCCAGATATAGGTGAAGGGGAGGAAGGTAGCAAATCACATTGCCATGTGTGTACCTATGCAACAATCTTGCATGTTCTTCACATGTACCCCAAAACCTAAAATGCAATTAAAAAAAAGAAAAAGAAAGCTGAAAAATATATATATATATAAAGAAAAAAAGGTACAGTGTTCTCCAGACAAATAAATGCTGAGAGAACTCACCACTACCAAGCCAACACTACAGGAACTGTTAAATGGAACTCTAAGTCTTGAAACAAAGCCTTGAAATACACCAAATTAGAACTTCCTTAAAGCATAAATCCCAAGGACCTATATAATAATAACACAATGAAAAAACACAAGATATTCAGCCAACAAATAACACACTGAATAGAATGATACCTCATATCTCAATACTAACATTGAATATAAGTGGCCTAAATGCTCCATTTAAAAGATACAGAATGGCTGAGTGGATAGGAATTTACTATTCAAGTATCTCCTTTCTTCAGGAGACTCGCTTAACACATAAGGAGTCATGTAAACTTAACGTAAAAGGGTGGAAAAAGGTATTCAATGCAAATGGACACCAGAAGTGAGCAGGCACAGCTATTCTTACATCAGACAAAAAAACTTTAAAGCAACAACAGTTAAAAAAGACAAAGAGGAACATTATATAAGGATAAAAGGACTACTCCAACAGGAAAATACCACAATTCTAAATATATATGCACCTAACACTGGAGCTCCCAAATTTATAAAACAATTACTACTAGACCTAAGAAATGAGATCGATGGCAACACAATAGTAGTGGGGGACTTTAATACTCCACTGACAGCACTAGACAGGTCATCAAAACAGAAAGTCAAAAAAGAAACAATGAACTTAAAGTATACCCTACAACAAATGGACTTAAAAGATATTTACAGAACATTCTACTCAACAACTGCAGAATATACATTAATCAGCATATGAAACATTCTCCAAGGTAGACCGTTATGATAGGCCACAAAATAAGTCTCAGTAAATTTAAGAAAATGGAAATTACATTAACTACTCTCTCAGACCACAGTGGAATAAATTTGGAAATCAACTCCAAAAGGAGCCCTCAAAACAATACAAATACATGGAAATTAAATAACGTGCTCCTGAATGATTGTTGGGTCAACAATGAAATCCAGATGAAAATTTAAAAATTCTTTGAACGGAATGATTAATAACACAACCTATCAAAACCTCTGGGATACAGCAAAAGCAGTGCTAAGAGGAAAGTTCATAGCATTAAGTGCCTACATCAAAAAGTTGAGAAGTGCACAAAAAGTTGAGAAGACAATCTAATGTCACACCTCATGAAGCTGAAGAAACAAGATTAACCCAAGCCCAAACCCAAAAGAAGAAAAGAAATAACAAAGATCAGAGCAGAACTAAATGAAATTGAAACAAAAAAATACAAAAGATAAATGAGACCAAAAGCTTGTTCTTTGAAAAGATAAAAAGAACTGATAGACCAAAATTGAGATTAACCAAGAAAAGAAGAGAGAAGATCCAAATAAACTCAATTAGAAATGAAACAAGATATATTAAAACTGATACCACGGAAATACAAAAGATTATTTAAGGCTACTAGGAACAACTTTATACACATAAACTAGAAAACCTAGAGGAGATTGATAAATTCCTGGAAAAATGCACATAGATCAATGGAACAGAAAAGAAAACCAGCAATAAAGCCAAATACTTATAGCCAACTGATCTTTGAAAAGTAAACAAAAACATAAAGTGAGGAAAAGACACCCTATTCAACAAGTGGTGCTGGGATAATTGGCAAGCCACATGTAAAAGATAAAACTGGATCCTCACCTCTCACCCTTAAATATAAGCCCTGAAACCATAAAGATTCCAGAAGATAACGTATGATTCCAGCCAATAACGTAGTCATTGGCTTAGGCAAAGACTTCATGACCGAAAACCCAAAAGCAAATGCAATAAAAAACAAAAATAAATAGATGGGACTTAAACTAAAAAGCTTCTGCATAGCAAAAGAAATAATCAGCAGAGTTAACAGAAAACCCACAGAATGGAAGAAAATCTTCACAATCTATACATCTGACAGAGTACTAATATCCAGAATCTACAAAGAACTCAGACAAATGAGCAAGGAAAAAACAAACAATCCCATCAAAAAGTGGTCTAAGGACATGAATGGAAAATTCTCAAAAGAAGATACGCAAATGTCAACAATCATATGGAAGAATGCTCAACACCGCTAATTATCAGGGAAATACAAATTAAAACACCTTACTCCTGCAAGAATAGCCATAATAAAAAATCAAAATATAATAGATGTTGATGTTGATGCGATAAAAAGAGAACACTTTGACTCTGTTGGTGGGAATGTAAACCAGTACGATCACTATGGAAAACAGTGTGGAGATTCCTTAAAGAACTAAAAATAGATCTACTCTTTGATCCAGCAATCCCACCACTGTGTATCCACCCAGAGGAAAAAAAGTCATTATACAAAAAAGATACACGCATGTTTATAGCAGCACCATTTGCAATTGCAAAAACATGGAACCAGCCCAAATGCCTGTCACTCAATGAGTGGATAAAGAAAATGTGGTATATGTATACCATGGAATAATACTGAGCCATATAAAGGAACAAAATAATGGCATTTGCAGAAACCTGGATATAATTAGATTCTAAGGGAAGTAACTCAGGAATGGAAAACCAAACATCGTATGTTCTCACTCATATATGGGAGCTAAGATGTGAGGATACAAAGGCATAAGAATAACACATTGGACTTTGGGGATTTGGGAGAAAGGATGGGGGATGGTGAAGGATAAAAAGATTACACATTGGGTATCGTGTACACAGCTCGGGTGGCTGGGTGAACGACAATCTTAAAAATCACCACTAAAGAACTTATTTTTGTAGCCAAACACCACCTGTTCCCCCAAAACCTATTGAAATAAAAAATACAAAATAAATCTCTCATTCATTGCTGGAGGATATGCAAAATGCTACAGCTACTTTAAAGACAGTTTGTCAGTTTTTTACAAAGCTAAACATAGTCTTACCATATAATTTTGAAATTGTGCTACTTAGTATTTACCCAAATGAGCTGAAATCTTGTGTCCACAGAAAAACCTGCATATGAACGATGACAGCAACTTTATGCCTAATTGCCCTAAATTGGAAGCAACACAGATGTCCTTCAATAGGTGTGTGGATAAACCAACTAGTACACCCATACAATGGATTGTTATTCAAGCTGTGAAAAAATGGTGGAGAAACTTTTAATGTGTAGCACTAAGTGAAAGAAGCCAGTCTGAAAGACTACACACTCTCTGATTCCAACGATACGATCATGATGATTTGGAAAAGACAAAACTATGGAAACGGTGATTTTCAGGATTTCAGGGAGAGAGAAAAGGGATAAATATGTAAAGCACCCGGAATTTTTAGGGCAGAGAAACTATTCTGTATGATAATGTAGTGACAGACACATTACACTGACATTATCCATTTGTTCAAACCCGTAGAACATTACAGCACAGAGAAGTAATTACTCCAACTCCTGCCTCTCATCCCTCTGAGCTGTTGCTGAGTAGCCCTGCTGGCCAAATGCAGCAAGAAGCCAGAGGCCAAGGGAGCTGCTGGATGTGGTCCACACAGGTTAACCTCCTGGGGAGAGGTCGTGGAGGAGAAGTGGTATGGACTGAATGTGTCCCCACAAAATTTGTATGTTGAGATTCTCACCCCCAATGTGATGGCATGAGAAGACTGGGTCTTTGGGACGTAATTAGGTCATGAGGGTCGAGCTGTTAGGGATGGGATTAGAGCCTTTATTAGAGGGACCCCAGAGGCCGGGCATGGCGGCTCACTCCTGTAATCCCAGCGCAGGATTACAGGCAGGCCGCCTGGGAGGCTGAGGCAGACAGATCACGAGATCAAGAGACTGAGACCAACTTGTCCAACGTGGTGAAACCCTGTCTCTACTAAAAATACAAAAAATAACTGGGTGTGGTGGCATGTGCCTGTAGTCCCAGCTACTCGGGAGGCTGAGGCAGGAGAATCACTTGAACCCGGGAGGCAGAGGTTGTAGTGAGCCAAGATCTCGCCACTGCACTCCAGCCAGGCAACAGAGCAAGACTCCATCTAAAAAAAAAAAAAAAAAAAAAAAAGGACCCCAGAGAGCTGTCTTACCCTCTTTCTGCCACGTGCAAACAGCGAGAAGTTGCCATCTATGAACCAGGAAAAGGGCCCTTGCCAGACACGGAATCTGCCAGTGCCTTGATCTCGGACTTCTCTGCCTCCAGAAGTGAGAAATAAATGTTTGTTGTTTAAGCACTCAGTCTATGGCATTTTTGTTGCTGCAGCAACTAAGACAAGAAAAGTCTAGAAGGCATCAAACAGATGGCATCTGCAGAGCCATTTCTTTTGCCTTCTCAACATCCCTTCTCCTTATCTGGGAAAAAAACTTAGAGAATATACAAAGCCTCATCAGCAACTACATCATGAGACGATACCAGTTAGGTTACATTCCCAGGAAAAGTCTGAAATGTTAGCCACTCCTGGTGTGTCAATACTGCATTTCTGGAGTAATCATTCATCCTTTGAGTGTTTCTAAATGAGCCCAAGAACATTTAGTAACAGGAAGCAAAAGTTCTTCAAATAGGATATAACAGTAAGAGGGACCATTCTTGGACTTTTGCTTACTGGCTATGGTAGAGACAGCACTACATTTGGATGCTGGTTGAAAGCATGTTGTTTAGGGCAACATTCCAGTCATATGGAGTGTTGGCTCCCAGATGGTGCCATTCCTGAACCTTCAGCAGGTCATTCCAGCACACATCAAGCCAGCCTCTGGGTGATGGAGCACGTGGAAAGTCTAGTGAATTCTATGTGTGTGCCCGTTGCCATAGCCCCTTTGCAGTAAAATGTTTTCTGAGCAGAAGCAACATTGTGTGGAAAACCACGGCAATGGATTATGCATTTTCTAAGTTCAAGAACAGTGGCTCTGGCAGACATGCTGCTGGCAGGGAGGGCACATCCCTAACTGCAATATGCGTGGGTCGCTGTGAGGACAAAGTGCTGTTCCTGGCATGATGGAAGGGGCCAGTGTATTCAATTTGTCACCAGATAGCCAGCTGATGCCATATTTATTATAGCACTGGCAGAAACCAAGCAGAAGCCAGAGGGTAAAGAAGCTGGTAGATGCTGCTCACACAGGCCAACCTTCTGGTGGGGGACCGAATGGAGAGAGGTGGAGAGCTGCACACTGCTTCAGGAATCCCGATATTTAGGGCTACTGCTCTGAGACCTCCACATGTTTATGATGTTTCTGAACTTTCAGGTCCTTGTGAAGCCTCTTCTCTGTCTGGCAAAACGGAATCCTCTTGAGGATCTCTTCCATCTTAGCTGGGATGTAGGGAGCCCCTTGCACTTTCTGGAAGAGCTTGCCTTTTAACTTGACCACTTAAAATGTGACTGCCTGAAGTCTGGCTCATTCCTCTGTGGCTGCAAAGTTGAATCCTTGAGAGCAGGGAGTGTTATTTGATTTGACATCTTGACTCTTGAAAACCACACACACTTGGGGTTATAGGTCAAAAAGACATTTGGGGGAAGGCTGATTTGCAGCAAATCTCAGCTAATTTTCATAAAATGAACAAAGGAGAAAGAGCATAACTCTAGGGTCAGAAAATACTGGGGTTAAGTCAAGGCTTTGCTTTGAGAGGTTCTAAAAGGCATAACTTTGGGAAAGTTGCAAAAGCTTGGGGAGATTCAGCTTTCCTCTTCTGTAAGCTAGGAACTGGGGTGACTCTCCCCCAGGGCGTTAAGGCAATTAGGTGTGTTTGTGCAGGAACAATGAGGTTCCAGGGAGTGGTAATAATGTTTCAAGAGGATTTGGTCTCACACACCGCCTGGGGTCCACCAGGCTTCTAGTCATCTTTGCATCCCCCGTTCCTTCACCAATCCACGGAGTCAGTGGTCATGTATTTTGCTAGGGGGTCTCAAAGTCTGAGCCTCAAAGAGGAAGTTGAGCATTACAAAAATAGAGGTGTTATATCGATAAAGCTGTAACTTTTTACCAATAGAACCTACCACATTAATCTGTGAAGATGTGGTTCATTATTCTCAGGATGTAATTAGTCTTAACGACCTGGCAAGCACTTGTGAGCAATGATTCTTAGTAAAGCTTTCAGGGCTAGGGTGAAAACCACCCACTGCTTGTGTCTATGCATCTCACTCCCAAGCTTGGCCATGCATATTCAGTCTGTACATGCGCTTCCTAAATCCATTTTCAGGGGAACTGTTTAGTGATTTACTATCATAGGCATCCTGGCTTATAGCTAAGAGATGGGCTTGCCCCTTTCAGCAAGAAAAATAGGCCAAGGTGAAGGTCAGAGGCAAAGAACTGGTGTTCCTCAGGAATAAAGACTGGTGGCTTGAACTGAGCCATTTTTATGCATCACCCACAGAGTTTAATAAAGTACCAAAAGGATTGGTTTTGTGTTCCATTCAAGGGATACCTGACTGCAAACTGGCTTTTTCATAAACTTCTTTCCAACTGGCACAGCCTCGTGGAGAGCCATTTATTCTGAATATTTATGATACTTATAGTAGATTAATAATTGCTATATTCCTGTTCAACAGCCATCCTTGACTTCCTTCCTTGCTGGCAGAAGGATTACCTCCTACTCTGAAATGGACTGGATTCTAGCTTTCCCAGACACTCTTTCAGCTAAGGCATGAGCATGTGACCAACCTTGACCAAAAGAACCAGAGGGGAAGTCAGCTAAGGGCTCATGGAAAGGGTTTTCTTCTAGAGTAGCACAGAGGAGCAACATCCTGTGCCTGTGTTTGGACAGTATAGATGAGAATGCAATGTCAGCAATCTAGTGAGCACGGGAGCAAAGCTGAGAGAATCACAGAGAAACCACATCAGATTAGTTAGTGAGCTATGGGCCCCGACGCTGCCCACGTCTGAACTTCCTGTTTTATGAGATAATCAGTGCCCTTTATTGCAGGTACTTTCAGGTGATGGTTGCAGACACAGTTGTTTACCTATGCAAACATAGTCCTCCATATTCCTTGCTAAAGCAATGCCAACTCAACTAATCTGGGAGGAGATCCTCTACTCTTGAGGGAGATGGGCTCAGTCTTTATGATACTGGCAGGGGCAGGGAGCTGAATATAAACCATCCTGGACACAGGGATATAAAGGGAAGCCTTTGGAGGACCCTGGGAAAGACTTCTGCCTTAATAAGAGAGAATTTTGTGAACGTATAGGTTCTGCCCCACTCTTCCCCTTTGAAAACAGGGTGTGAAGACAAGTTGCTGAGGACATGGCTGCCTTCTTAGGATCAGAAGAAGTTGAAAAGACAACTATAGAGGAAGCATCTTTCTTTGAGCTGATCCCTGAAACACTTGCATGTAGGGTTTTCAATAAAAGCCATGTAGTAGTATTTAATTTCTAGCCATGGGTGGGCGTTTTCCTGCTAAAGGGATTTTGAAGTGTTCAAACTTAGACCCACGGCCCTGGCAGGGGTTGGCAGAGGTAGATTTTAAAAGTGACGCTGATTTGTTTTCCAGTCTTAAAAAAAAGGGGGCTGCATATCATGTCTTTAGAGAGCAAAGGGGAATTGGACTGGACCAAAATATCCAGTTAAGTGAGGAACTGGTCCTTTGATTAAGGGCTTTGTAAGGCTCTGAGTCCCCAGGCAGCCTGAGACTGTGATCTAGCCGTGAGATGTGGCACAGGGGAGGGGACATGTCCCAGATGGGAAAATCTAGGGCTGTGGACCTTCCCTCCTGGAGTGGCCAGGCCAAGAATACAGAGGTTTCAGCACAGACGGGGCTGGGACCTGGACTCCTAGTGACCTGGGGCCGCGGCACGAGTGGTGGGAGAGGAGGGGCAGTTGTTACTCCTCCGAAAGGCTGGATATGGCTACTTTTGGAAAGTAGAAGTGGGAAAAATAGGGGTGAATTTCAGTAACTTGCTGGTGAAGGGAGTTAGCAACTGTTTCATCACCCAGCTCCACAGCCCTGGCTTGTACCACCGGATTGATGGGACTTGGGGAAATGATAGATGCTCCTGCTTACCCCCATCTCATCAGCTACTAGGTTGGTGAAAAATTACTGCGGTTTTTGTAATAGTTTTTAAGCACCTTGAAAGCACCAGTGGTTGGTTACATTTCTCTGATGTCCCTGTGTGCAAGCATCAAATAGTTGATTTTTAAATTTAATTCAATTAATATACGTTGAGACCATGCTGTGCCCCAGACACCATGCCAGACACTGGGATACAGCAATGAACGTTTGCCTAAAGGAGGCTTGTGTGAGTTGATGTAAGCTGCCCCATAACCCTTGGGGCTGTACCCGATGGGGGCTTCGACGCTGATCTGTGTCAACCACTAGAGGGCAGAAGAGGAGGCCCTTTTCCTGAACCCTTTTCCATCCTCAGAGGGATGGCACCGGAAGTGTGAGACAGGGCTCTGCAGACCTGAGACCTAAGAGGGAGGCAGGGATGGGAAAAGGGCTCCTTGTGATTATTTCTGAGTGGTGTTCTTGTGGGTGGTTTTTTTTTTTTTCTTTCCAAGGCATTCTGCAAATTGGAAATCACTCAGTCATACTAATTGTGACAGCGTGAGACCTCTGTCAAATTATTGCAGTGCCTGTGCTCTGGGGATCATTGCCTTTTGAGCTGTAAAGTGTCTTCTTTTACAATAATGAACATCTTTTAGCAGCATAAGAACGCACTAGGGGGTTCCCAAGAATATGGAATAAGCGGTTTCTCATGGGTCGGCTGCCCTACCCTCAACTTGATCTGATTATAAAATGACTGGATTTTCCCTAGATGATGGAGATGATGAGAAAAATCTACTTCCTATATGAGCCGGATCTTCAGACTGTGATAGTTTGTTTGTCTTGGGCAATTGTGGTTGAGTAACTAATTGAACAGCTTTGGGTGTTGAGAAATAGCCATATGCCTTTATCTCCTGAATTTTCTCACTCTTTTACATTTATTAACTTCTAAGCATAGTTATTCTATAATGAATAAGAAAATTCTGAGTCTTTGTTTTCCGTGTTGAGAAGGGATTTCTCTCTGCAGCAGCATGAGCTCATTTACCACCGGGGACAGACTGGCAGACATTCCTGGAGCACCTGCATGATGTGGGGGACTTGTTGGCATTTGAGTCAGCAGGAAGTGGAGATCTGAGGCTTCTCAGGATGAGCTTCAAAGAGTCAGAGAAAATGTTAAATGTCTTGTGGTCTTATTTTTGTGAGACCCCCTCACAACTAAGGTGACTCTTTAAACTTCCCATGGGATTACTGGCGTGCATGACTTGCTACATTATTTTGGAATTATATCCTAGGTATTTTAGAAAAAATATCCAAGCAATGTGCATAATTGAAAGCTGCTCATTTCCAAGCACGCATTGTTCAGTCACCAAGTGCTGGCCATTGTTTTGATCCTGGGATAAGCGGAATGTTTGTTGCTTAAGAATGTGGAGTTAGACTACTTGATTGTGGTCTGTGCAGGGTGCAGGGCAATGGGAATATTTGAGCAAAACTTTAAGTTTATTTCTGCAGTCAGAAATGTGTTCCTCCATTGGAAATCATTTCATATTTTTAGAGGAAGTGAGAGAGATGTGGAAAATGTAGCTAGAAAATTTTAGTATGATTGCTAAAAAAATTCTCCTGGAAGATGGCACCACTGCACTCCAGCCTGGCACTTGGCGACAAAGTGAGACTCTGTCTCAAAAAAAAAAAAATTATCCCAGAAAACCATTTCAAGTAGAAAATGGTGTTGTATGGTTAGGTATGGGCAAGAAAAATGAAATACACCAAGATTCTGAAGAGAGCTGAACAGGAAAGATGAGCCGCGATTCTTTGCACCAATAGGAGGTGCTGGAGGTGTCCTGTTGTGGTCACTTTGTCCTTTGTGTTAACTCCACACCCGCCTGCACCTCCTGTCCCCTCCCACAGTTGCTCAACTCAGAAGCCCTCAGACAGGACTCAGTGTCTGCCAGCAGATCTGCCCTCACTGCTGAGTGGCACCTTGCAGCACTTGCTGGCTCCTGAGCAGCTTCCTCCTGTCAGCTGTTGGCAAATGCTGCCCTTTGAGCAGGACTCAGCTTCCTGCAGCGTGGGAACCAGGGGTGATGTCACCAACTGCTGTACTGTGACAACTGGCATGGCCAAGAATATAGACAGTATCTTCTGCCTTGTCCTGCTCTGCCCTTTAAGCCTGAGCATTTCCTCCATTCTCCATCGTCCAAGGTCAAAGGAAGGGCTGTTGACTCTCGGCAGTGGGATTCTTTGCCTGCCTGGGTACCATCCCAGCCCAGCGTCCTTCTTGGAGGTTGGAAACAGGCCCCGGTGAGCCTGGTGCCATGTCTTCATGGAAGTTGCTTATGTGGTACACCAAGCCCAGGTATAAGAGAGGGACCAGAAATGTCAACTGTTTCCTCGGTCCAGGATTTCTCCTTTGCAATATCTGAAGGATTCTTTTATTTATTCTTTACTTTTTCTATTGAGATGTAACATGCATAAAATGCCTAAAATGCAATTAGGAGTGTATGGTCCTTCTATGCCTTTATAACTAGCAACCAGATCAAGATTTGGAACGCTGTTAGTATTCCAGAAGGTTCCCTAGTTTCTTCTCTTAGTCAATAATTCCACAGGCAACTACCATTCTGACCTCTATATTCATCAGTTAGTTTTTCCTGTTTTTGTCATCATATGAATGGAATCATGATATACACTTTTGTGTCTGGCTTCTGTGCTACTGTGAACACTCTTGTATATCCTTTTGTATGGTGTGAACTCTCTCTTGGGTGCATACTAAGAGTAGAATCACCGGGCTGTAGGTTCAAAGAATGTATTTTGATTATGTTAACTTAAGCATGTTTGAGCTGGCACAGCCAATAACACAGCTATAAATAAAAACAGCTGTAAATAAAACATAAGTGAGTGTCCCAGGTGTCACCCAGCTGCACATCCAAATGGAAGCGAATTCATGTCAAGGAAAGGTGACCGCTACAGGAAAGGTGACCACTACTGATTGGCTTTGACTTTTTGCTCTGCCACTTCCCTGCTCTGCCACTGGGGAAGGCCACATCAGCCCACTATGCCTCAGTTTCCTCATCTGTAAGATGCTGATACTATGGTAGTACCCATTTCCTAGCAGCAGAGGTGCCTATTTGACACCCAGCCATTATTTCAACACATCCTCCTCTGTAGGACAAAAAGATTCAATATTATCTGCGCAGTAATAAAAAATAATAACAAATTATTTGTTCAATAGTTTTAAAGCAATTAATTTAAAAAGAAGAATTAAAATGCAATTTTAAAGATATCATTCAAGTTTGGTGAAACACTTTATGTATGAATTAAAATTTTCACTTATTAAGCAAAATAAGTATGCCTTGTCCTTTGCATTTGGTTTTGCTGTTTTAAATCTTAAACATAAAATCTCCAAGTGGTCACATGGGATTGAAGTGACTCAAATTCTCTCGTGGTCTTCACAATCACTGTGCTGTCCATATCCATATTAAAATCTTTTGTTTACGCGCAGGCATTGGAGACACACACTGAGCTTCAAGGTCCAAGCATGAAGGATTCTGAATAATTATGAACTTGCTCCTGGAGTGAACATGTCTCACTAATTCTGCATGTATCTGAGGCCAACTCTGTTATTGGGAATTCTCTAAATTAACTTCCATGTAGAATATAATGTTTTTTAATGGGGAAGTAATGAGAATGTGCCAATTTAAAGCTTACTTGTATATTGCCAAAATGACATAGCAACTACAGTAATTATTTTTAACATAGTCCAACGTTTGAGTATCTTTTCACTGATGTTTAAAATCTCTGGTCCCTGGTAATAATTTCAGAAGAAGACGAACTCCTCATTGCCTTACTTGCTGACAATGCATCTGCTGACTTTCTGCACTCCGGGTGGCGTGCTCCACTTCCCTCTTCCCGCCACCCTCCTGCTCCTTTGGGTTACTCTGGAGTCATTCACAAATATCATGTGTAGGGCGGCACTCCCGACAACGAGGCTGGGGAAGTGAACAAAGCAGACTCCTTGACCTCGTGGAACTTATGTTCTAGGGAGAGGAGCAGAGAAAATAACAAATAATTATGTCCTATGTCAGGGAGCAACAGGTGCTCTGGAGAATAGTAATGCAGGTTAGGGAGGACAGGGAGGCGGAGGTGACAACGTCACATGGATGGTCAGTAAAGGCCTCCCTGAAAAAAACGACCTACCAGCAGAGACCTGGAGGAAGTGGAGGAATGAGCCACGCAGACCTCCAGGTAAACAGAGGCCCAGGCTGAGGGTGCAGCAAGGGCCGATACCCTGAGGATAGGCTGGTGTGACTTGACCAAGGTGAGAGCAAAGAGGAGGAGGAGAGGGCCTCAGGGACGGGGGCATGCCAGGAGGGCTAGGCCTTGCTGGCACAGTGGGGATGCTGGATGCTACCCTAAGGATGATGTGGACTCACTGGGGGCTCCATTTTGAGCAGAGGAAGGACAAGCTCTGAAATGCCTTAGTGGAATCACTCTGGCTGCTGAGTCAAAGATAGATTTATGGTAGGATGGAGAGCAGGCAAGGGTAGCTATGGGAGAGGGCAACATGTCAGCAACCCAAGTGAGAGATGGAGGTGGCTCGGACCAGGGACTAATCAGGGAGGTAGGAGAAGTGGTAGGATTCAGGGAGAGTCAGCTGAGCTGCTGGAATGTGTGTGTGTGTGTGTGTGTGTCACAGAGAGAGAGAGAGAGAGAGACAGAGTGACAGAGACAGACAGAATGAATAGCTAAGGATGACCACCTGTAAGAGCTTTGGCCTGGCATCTGGGGAGTACTGGAGAGGAGCAGGTTTAGAAAGAAATCACAAGCTCTGTTTGGTGCATCTGGTTGAAGCGCCTATTTGCATCCCAGCAGGGAGAGATCTGGGTTGGAGGTAAGAATTCAGCAGTTGTCACTGTGTACATTGCATTCAAAGCCCTCAGCTCAGCTGAGGTCATCTTGGAAGTGATGGGAAGAATGAGGAGCCTGGGGTCTGATGGAATGTGTAATGGACTGAGTGTTTTTATACAGCAAAATTCCTATAGTGAAATCCTAACCCCTGATGGGATGGTATTAGGGGAGAAGTCTGTTTGGAGGTGATTAGGTCACCAGAGTGGGGCCCTCATGAATGGGGCGAGTACCCTTAGGAAAGAGACCCAAGTGAGCCCTCTAGCTCTTTCTGCCATGTGAGGATACACAAAGTCAGGAGGCTCAGCCTGCAAGAGGACCTGCACCAGAGCCCAGCCAACCTGGCACCGGGCCTCAGACCGCCAGCCTCCAGAACTGAGAAATAAATTTCTGTTGTTTAAGTCCCCGCTCTCTGGCACTTTGTTAAAGCAGCCTAAGCTGATTAAGACAAGGAGACTACCCATTAGAGAATTAGGAAGGTGGGGAGAAACCCATCAATGCAGGCAACTTAGAAGGAGCAGCCAGGAGACCATGCTGTCCTGGAAGCCAGGGAAGGAAGCTTCCTCGGGGAGGAAGGTGCGATCTCCGTGCTGGGAAGGATAGAGTGGGGAACTGGCCAAGGGACTCCTGAAGATGAAAGGTGTTCATGTACCTAGAGCAGGGCCTGGCCCCAGGAGCACTCAGTGCAATAATCACCACCATCACCAGCAGTGGTTGATACGTTTTATTGTTCTTAATATTAACATTATAACGATTAATATGAAAATATTACTTCTTATTTACCCGCCCTGGGATATCAGAAGGCTGCTGGCTCTCAGGCAGCTGATTAAAAATCTTTCTACGTTTTAAGCAGGAGAGAAGAATTTTGATTTTTTTCTTTGTGGTGATTATTTCCAGGTTCACGTTGCACCCTCTCACTACCCCACTCCACTCCAAGTGCAGCTGCTGGTGTTGAAAGAACTTGTTTTCTGTCTTTCTAGGATGTTGTTGTTTAACCCCTTCATGTCCTGTTATGTAAAGGCATCGTGTGAGCACATTCTCGCGCTTTTTCAGTTTTGTAACGAATGCAGTGGTGACGCACTCACCTTGGTAAACTGCCAAGTGCGCTTGTCTTTTTGCTTTTTTTCCTCAGCCACATCCTTTCAGCTCTGATTTTTCCTTCTAGATGAATCAGTTCATTTATTTGAGGATATTGACTAAGCTGGAGCATAATGGCGAGAAAAAAGTTAAGCCCTGTATGTAACCCTGACAAAAAATACCCAGGTGTCAATGACACGCATCACACAAATACTCCAGGGGCAATGCCCCTCTGAGGGTCTAAGTCCCTTGTTTACATTGGTAGAAGTTGCTCCTGATGCCTCACACCTTCAGGGCCAGAGAATGGACAGCCGGTGACCACTTATGTCTACCTGTCTGGAGCAGTAGGCAGAAGCACGGCATGAAAGTGCGATCCGACATTGCTGCTGTTTTCTTTTGAATACTACACACTTCCCTGCTTGGCTCTGCCTGTTCTCTCCAGCCGGTGTTCTAGCCACCATCTGTGCTTGTCAGCATCTCCATTAGTGCACTCTGAGGACAAAGAAGACAGATAAAGCTCATATTCACCTGAAGTCCTGGGACAGGCTGGAGGAAGGTGTGACACCTGGACTTTTGAATACCATCCTCAGAGATGAACCATAGGCCTCGTGGCTAATTAAAAGTTGGCTGTGGTGGAACTTAGTTATTTGAGACAGAGGGACAGAAACATTGACTAATTTGAACCCAGTGTTGCAACAAAGAGACGCTTCATGTTGTTTATCTGCTCATGTGTGCCTCCTGCACATAAAATGAACCTTTGAAATGCCTGGACCTCTCACTAAATGCGCCTCAATATCCAAATATCTGCTAGACATCCCGACTTGGATGTTAAACAATCATCTCAAAACAGACATATTTGTCTCATGTTCAGGCTTCTATAACAAAATACCATAGACTGGGTGACTTACAAGCAACAGAAATTTATTTCTCATAGTTCTGGAGACTGGCAAGTCCAAGATCAAGGTGCCAGCAAATTTGGTGTCTGGTGAGGGGCCCCTTCCTGGTTTACAGCTGGTGGCTCATTGTTTTGTCTTTAGATGGCCGAGAGAGCTCTCCAGGGCCTCTTTTATGAGGGCACTGATCTCATTCATGAGAGCTCCAACCCCATAACCTAATCACATCTGAAAGACCTCACCTCCAAACACTATCACATGGGGGATAATATTTCAACAGATGAATTTTGAAGGGGATGTAAACATTTAGTCAATAACAATATCTGAAACCAAACTTGTGCTCTCCTCTACCCCCAAAATTCTCTATTTGCAGCAACCCCTGTTTCAATAAATGGCAATGTCATCTTTTCATTTTCTTATATGCCAAAACTTGGAGTCAAATGTTGATTCCTTTATCATTTTTATGTCCCACAAAATAAATCCATAATCCAACCATTTCTCAAGACCTCCGCTTACTGCTGGGTCTGGGCTGCCTTTCTCTCTCATCTGGAACTTTTGGTGGAAGGATGACTGCTCTCCTAACTTCTACCCTTGTGCCTGCCCCTCACTGCACACTGTAGTCTATTCTCAGAAGCAGGAGTGATTCCTTCCAATATAACAGGTCATATCCATTCCCTGCCCCAAACTCCCTGGTAACTCCCATCTCACTTAGACAGCATCCAAAGTCCTCAGCTTGGCCTCAAGGCCCTGCACGATCTGACCCTCTTACTCTCCACCTCTATTTCTTCCCCTTTCCCCTCATCATCCCTGCTCTGGCTTCCCTGGCCGCTTTAGTATTCCTGGAGAATATCAAGCATAGCCAGCCTTGGGGCCTCTGCTCCCGCCACTCCTTGCTGGAGGAGCTCCTCCCCACTACCCACGTGGCTCACTCCCTCTCTTCCAGTGCCATCTTCTCAGGAAGGACTTCCCTTACTACCCAGTGTGAAATCCAGCCTCCCAGCCCCCTTCTCCTCATCACCTGCGCTCCGTTCATCTCCCTGCTTTGTTTTCCTCTATCGGGCTTACACTCACTCATCTGACATTCTGTAGCATAGAGCAAAATGATTAACAGCAGGGGTCCCCAACCACTGGGCCACGGACCAGCACCAGTCACGGCCTGTTAGGAAACAGGGCACACAGCAGGAGGTGAGAGGTGGGCAAGCAGGCAAACCTTCATCTGTATTTGCACCACGCCCCCTTGCTTGCATTACCACCTGAGCTCCACCTCCTGCCAGATCAGCAGCAGCATTAGATTCTCATAGGAACACAAACCCTATTGTGAACTGCATATGTGAGGAATCTAGGTTGCGTTCTCCTTGTGAGAATCTAATGCCTGATCTGAGATGGAGCTGAGGTAGTGATGCTAGAGCCGTGGAGCGGCTGCAGATACAGATTAACATTAGCAGAGAGGTTTGACCGCACAGAGCTCATAACAAATCAATTGCTTGCAGATTTATATCAAAGCCCTATCAGTGAGTGGCAAGTGACAATTAAGCTGCATCTGGCGGCAGGCTTTAAGTCAGAATTGGACGTTTATTTTAGTCTGCGTGTGGGCTGCCCATTATTTTACTTACCACTTCCATCTGCACCTCTTTCCTGCACCGTGCACTTGTCTCAGTGACGATTTTGGTAAGCCCAAAGCTAACCCTAGCCAAAGTGAGTAAGAAATGAACATCTTTAGAGAGCTTCTTTGTAAAGGGGGAAAGACCCAATGATAAGACAGCAGAAGACTCTTAGACTGCCAACAAAAAGAAAGCTGCATTTGAAAGAAAATATTGAGACCTACTTAAATTACAGGCTCAATGCAACAGGTGATTCACATTCGAAGCTATTAGACCTTCAAAACTGCTTCACCACATAGAGACCAAGCACTCTGCATTAAAAGACGAGTCTTGGAGTTAAAAAAAAGAAATTCAAACTTGAAGAACAGAAGCAATTATTGAAGGCCACCACTTCATCCACTGCGTCTGCACTGAGAACACCATTCTCAGTGGCCAACCACATTGCTAAAGCTAAGAAGCCCTTTACTATTGGTGAAGAGCTAAGCCTGCCTGCCGCTAAGGACATGTGTTGTGAAATTTTAGGAGATGCTGCAGTTGAGAAAGTGGCATGTGTCCCTCTTTCAGCTAGCACCATAACTAGAAGAATTGATGAAGATATTGAGGCACAGTTGTTAGAGGGGATTAAGGAATCACCATGGTATGCGATCCAGGTTGATGAGTCTACCAATGTTCACAGCAAGGCAACAATGCTTGCTTCTGTGCAATAGATTTTTCAGGAGGTTGTGCATGAGGTTGTGTACTTTTGTTGCCAACCAACACCACAGCTGCAGAACTATCCAAGTCTTTAAATGATTACATATGAGGAACACTGAATTGGTCATTTTGTGTTGATATATGCACAAACAAAGCAGCCGCCATGACTGGATGACTTTCTGGTTTCACTACTAGAGTCAAAGAGGTTGCGTCTAAAAGTGAGTCCACGCACTGTATCATCCATAGAGAAATGCTCGCTAGCCAAAAAATGTCCCCTGAACTTAATAACGTTTGCAGGAGGTGATTAAAATTATCAACCACATTAAAATACACACCTTTAACTCGCATGTGCTCACACAGCTCTGTGAGGAGCTGGACACAGAGCACATACATATTCTTTCGTACCTAGAAGTGAGATGGCTTTTTAAAGGTAGATCACTGGACAGAGTTTCTGAGTTACAGGAGCTGCTCCAGAGATTCCTTTTACAAAAACAGTCACCACTGGCAGCACATTTCACTGATGCAGAGTGGGTCACAAAACTTAGTGGTATGACGTATTCAACCTGCTCAAAGAAGTCAATCTGTCACTTCAGGGGAGAATGAGAATGGCAGGTGTGTTCCAGTCAGCAAACAAAGTGGCTGCCTTCAAAGCCAAACTGGAATGATGGGGGTGACGAATGAACATTGGCGATTTCTGACGTGTTTCAAACATTAGCAGAGATTTTGAAAGAGAGTGAACCAGGGCTCCTTTCTCCCAGCTGGTGCATGATCACCTGTCTCAGCTTCCAAAAGAGCTTGAGCATTTCTTTCCAGCAACAAAGGACCCCCAAACTGGGAAGGAATGGAGCCATGACCCATTTTTGAATAAGCCAGGGGAATCGATTTTGTCTATGCTGGAAGAAGATCAACTGCTTGTGATCGCAAATGATGGTGGCCTTAAAAGTATGTTTGAGAAAACTTCAAATCTCCTTACGTTCTTGATGAAAGTCAAGGCAGAATATCCTGAGATGGCCACAAGAGCACTGAAAGCCTGCTTCCATTTCCAACATCCTATCTTTGTGAAGCAGGATTTTCTGCAGTGACTGCAACGAAACTGAGATTATGGAGTAGACTGGACATCAGCAACACACTTCGGGTGTCATGTCTTCATAACCCCCCAGATGGGACTGTCTAGTTGCAGGAAACAAGCTCAGGAATTCCGCTGATTTTACATTATGTTGAGTTATATAATTACTTCATTATATATTACAGTGTAACAATAGTAGAAATAAAGTGCACAATAAATGTAATGTACTTGAATCATCCCGAAACCTGAAATCATACCCCAACCTACTAGTCCACGGAAAAATTGTCTTCCTCAGAACTGGTGCCAAAAAGATTGAGGACCACTGATTAGAGCATGGACCCTGGAGGCAAACCAGTGCAGTGGTTGAGTGACCTTGGGAAAGTCGCTTAACGTTCTGTGCCTCAATTTCCTCATCTGTAAAATGGAGATACTAGCAGTGCCTGCTTCCTAGTGAATTAATAGATATAAATAGTGTTATGTCAGTACTGAGTAACATTATTATTATCTGCATGGCCTATTCCTACTCATTAGAGTGTAAAATACCACGAAGGCAGATAATTTTGTCTGTTTTGTTCATAACTGAATTCTTAATGCCTAAAATAATACCTGTTACTGAGTAGGTGTTCAGTTAATATGTGAAGAATGAATGAATGGTGAAAAATGCAGCCCTCCTCTGTTACTTTGAAAATAAAAGTCTACTTTAAGGATGTGTTTTTCATGCTTTTAAAAACTCCAAGTAATCGAGTAGAACATTCTAATTGAAACTCAATTCAGAAAAATGAACAATACATGTATGTTTATTGCAGCACTAGTCACAATAGCAAAGACTTGGAACCAACCCACATGTCTATCAATGATAGACTGGATAAAGAAAACGCGGCACATATACACCATGGGATACTATGCAGCCATAAAAAAAAGGGTGAGTTCATGTTCTTTGCAGGGACTTGGATGAAGCCGGAAAACCATCATTCTCAGCAAACTAACACAGGAACAGAAAACCAAACCCAGTATGTTCTCACTCATCCGTGGGTTTAGCAATGAGAACACGTGGACACAGGGAGGGAAACATCACACATGGGGCCTGTTGGGGGTGGGTGATAGGGGAGAGACAGCATCAGGAGAAATACCTAATGTAGATGGCAGGTTGACGGGTGCGGCAAACCACCATGGCACGTGTCTATCTCTGTAACAAACCTGCACGTTCTGCAATGTACCCCAGAACTCAAGGTTCAATTTTAAAAATTGTAGCTGGGCATGGTAATGCACAGCTGGCTGTGGTCAAGCTAATTGGGAGGCCGAGGTGAGAGGATCTTTAGAGCCCAGGAGGTCGAGGCTGCAGTGAACTATGATTGCACTGCTGCACTCCAAACTGGGCAACAGATACAAATTGTTTTTATGATCTCCCCATGCTTTTTCTAGAGGTACATTTTGTTAAGTTTGCTATCAGTTTTGAGACTTTTTATTTAATTACATATGTCGCAAATGAATTTTGTTCCATTTTCGATTTAATGGCACACTATAAGACTTTTAGTCTTTATATATACTATATATATAGTAGTCAGATATTTCAGTTCTTTCCTTCACAGCACTGGAGACTTGTGTCTTGCATAAGAAGATCCTTACAGGGTTTATATTCTCATTTTTAATATGGTTTTGAAATTGAGAGCTTTTGGAGTTTTTCTCTTTATCTTAAAGTTTAGAAATGTATCAACATTGGCCTGTATGTGATTTTACAGTTATCTTTACTAGTTTTTTTTAAATCTCAAGATGCATGACTTTCTTCAGTACAGATAAATTCACATATCTTTGATTATCTCTGCCTTTCCCTTTTTCCTGATCCTTCCTTTTGGATAGCCTATCAGAGCAATGTTATTCCTCCTCCATGTGTCCTACAAGTGCTTTAATGCCCCTCTTGTAACTTCCGTCTTGCCTGTCATTTCTTTATTTTGGTTGGAGAGCGTCCGATAAAGATAGTCAGTCAGGAAATAGAAACATCGGTTTGCAACATGGGCTATCTGCTCACATGCAAGGAGTATGCAGTTACTGAAGCAAATGGTCATCTCTTCATCACACAGAAACCTTATGTCAGCTGGGGCCTCCTGACCCTTCAAACATATATAAAATTGCCTTGAATCTCAAATCCAAGTTTGTGACTTGCTGAAGTCACAAACCTACCCTGAGATGTCTGTGAGTTCCAGACATGCTCAGTGCTGATGGCCTCCCTGGTCTGGGGCAAACGCTTTGTTGCATAAAGTATTTTTCCTCTATGTGTTTTTTCAGATGAGAAAATCTTTAGTTCAGTTTAAAAGTTATCTTCAAGCAAAATACTGCGAGGTGTCACTAAAGATCTGGAAAGAGATTGCCTAATGGATCACATAAGAATCAACTTGATCCTTCGTATATTAATCCCTTTGCTTATAAGTCTTTTTTAATTTTTTTTTTTTTTGAAAAGGAGTCTTGCTCTTATTGCTGGCTATAGTGCAATGGTGCGATCTCCGCTAACTGCAACCTCCGCCTCCCAAGTTCAAGCAATTCTGCTGCCTCAGCCTCCCAGGTAGCTGTGATCACAGGTACCTGCCACCATGCCTGGCTAATTTTTTGTATTTTTAGTACAGATTTCACCATGTTGGCCAGGCTCCAGGCTGGTCTTGAACTCCTGATCTCAGTTGATCCACCCGACTCTGCCTCCCAAAGTGCTGGGATTACAGGCATGAGCCACCGCATCCGGCCTGTTTTTTATCCTTACTGTATTTTCCAATGAAGTTTTACTTTCGTGATCAGAAAAAAAAGACATTTAAGAAACAGGAAAAAAGCAGCAAAATCCCTGATCATCCTTTTGAACCTATCCTGTCTTCTTACAGCATGCAGAGCATTCCACTGTGAATTAGCATTGAGCCTCAGTCCAGACTCCTCTTCAGAATGGTGGAGCCCATGTCTTGGTTCTTGCTGACCCCTGCCTTGTACATACTTGGAATCTGATGCACACTTGTTGAGTTGAGCTGCAGTGCGCCGCCCAGGTCTGACATGAAGGGCCACAGCAGGAATAGAAATGGAGAACAAAAAAGAGCTGAGAAGTCGTTCTAAAGAAGAAGATGTGCAGGCAGGACGTGGAGTGTTCTGCTTGACCTCTTTGTGCCTCCCTTTATTCATTCGTGACATGGAAACAATAATGGCACCTTTTATGGCACTGAAGTCAAGATTACTTGAGTTAACTGTAAGTGAGCTGTAACTGTCATTTGTTCTGAGTGTTTGACGATCTCTCTCAAATGCTGCTTCCCCCTGTCAGTACCACCGTGGGGGACTGTGCTCTGTAACTGTAACTGAGGCTGTGTTTGGCCTCTCAGTTCTCCCCACATTCTACCTTTTATCTGCTTTCTTGCAAACTTCTTTACCATCTGGCATCACAAATCTTCTGAAGTTAAGCATTTATTAAACTTTATATTTCTGGCTGGGCATGGTGGCTCATGTCTGTAATTCCAGGACTTTGAGAGTCTGAGGCGGGTGGCTCATGAGGTCAGGAGATCGAGACCAGCCTGGCCAACATGGTGAAACCCCATCTCTATTAAAGATACAAAAAATTAGCTGGGCATGGTGACATGCACCTGTGATCCCAGCTACTCAGGAGGCTGAGGCAGGAAAATCGCTTGAACCTGGGAGGCCGAGGTTTGCAGTGAGCCGAGATCACACCATTGCACTCCAGCCTGGGAGACAGGGCAAGACTCTGTCTCAAAAAAAAAAAAAAGGCTTTATATTTCCTTTAATACATTTCACCTGGCAGGTACTAAATAAAACATATTTAATTAACTTTAAAATAATGTGTTTATTTCTCTTTCCCAGGTGCCCTGACTCATTTTTCTTTTTAAATCATAGTGTTTACTCCAATTTAAATGTCCTCTGCTCTTTTTGGAGCCAATTCTAGAGAAAGGCATCGTTGGCTTTATCCTGCCTTTGGGAATGAAGCCGAGGATGCTTTTCTCTAAGAACTGGAAAGACGGGGCTTTGGGAATGGAAGGAGATACCATGGGTCCCAGCACATGGCAGTGTGGTAGTAAAGACATACTCCAACTCACATCCCCTGTCAGGGTCTCCTCACTGCTGTGCCCCAGAAACGAATCTTCAAGGTTGACAGGAAGGGGTGCACTTTGCATTTCCCATTTCCAGTGGTGTGTGGGTGGATAACCCTTGTGTGTGCTCAGCTCCTGGGCACGCTGCAGTGTTCCAGTGGATGATTATTTATTTATCATTACATTCACCCACAGTTTCACACGGCTCAGGCACTCTTGCCCCAGTTTGTTGGCAGGTAGGGGACTGAAGCCAGTTTTTGAATTATTCATAGTTCTAGAGTTCTATTCACGTTACTCTGAGAGTAAGAGTGAGGATGAGGCCCACATGCACCTCAGAGCCGAGGGAATCAGTGGCCATCCCTTAGGGACCAGCGCTCAACCCTGGAGAACATAAATCACCATTTGGGAGGTGTTCTGAATCACAGGGCTGGCCCCAAATTCGAATTCTGTCTATGGAAGCCACTTGCTGGGTTACGTTAGTTAATGAGTTAACTCCATCAACTCTCTTGGTCTGAAGGGTGTCTGATGGCAAAGGGAGAAGCCAGTGTGCTGCCACCTGGACCTGGGTTCTTCCCCGGGAGGCCAGGTGACAATCCATGTGGAAATGACTGCTGGCATTTTTCAGGTGTAAATGCTAATCGGCAGTAAGCAGTTGCAGCCCTGAGGTAGGAGCCTCAGGAGAAACTTCCTGTTTAATCTGCAAGTAAAGCTTTTGGTGTTTGGTGGGGGCTGGCCCTTGGTAATGGCACTGGAGCATGTGACTTCTGGCTTAGGGCTCACAGGCTGCCTTTGCCTGTCCCTCTTCAAAAGAGGGGGGATGCTAGCGGCAGGGCTCAGACGTGATTTTTTAAATTAAAAACCGTATTTATATGTCCTCCAGAACGATCCATTCCCTTCAGGAGGAGACACAATGCTCTCTGTTTTGCCGGTGAGGCAGAGGAAACAAAAACCACATTATGGGTAATATCCCTGAAGCCAAATTACATTATTTACCTCCGCATGTTAACTCGAGGTGCGTAATTATCTGTGCTTAGAAAATGGAAGAGAGGGTTCAATGAATAGCCACCTGTGCATTGTGAGAAATGTTGTTCCAACAGAAACAAAAGTTGGGGGGGAGGATTGAGGGAGGAGGGAAAAGAAGGTGATACTGGAACTGCCTTGGGAGAGGAAGGAGAGAGGAGGAGTTGCTATTGTGTGGGTGAGACTTCAAAGGCATGGCCTGGCGCACGGGGTCTCCCTTATCCAACCCATTGGTGATGGGACGGCATTGAACAATCGCATCATCATTCCCCCCTCCGAACTAGCATTGGTTTTCCGAGTGATCCATCAAGGATAAGGATAGAACAGCTTCAACACAGTGAGACAAGGTCAGTGAGCATCCAGCATCCTATGGCAAAGAATTAAGGTTAACTCTGTGGAGGGCACCATCATGGCCTTGATGACTGGCTCAAGTTCAGCTGGGCTGGGCTGTGCCCATGGCAGCACAGATGCAGCGCTTTACCCGCACATCCTCCGTCCTGATAGGCTTTCATTCCCAGCAGCCAGCACCTCTGCCTCTCTTGTGGTAGGGTACTCCCAGTGGTTAAAGGCACAAAGAGATTCAGAAGGCCCTGGGGATTTAACTCCTCCAGGGGCTTTCTTGACCAACAACTGATGGGTGTAGGGGTGTAGGCAGTCCCGCTCTGTTACCTTGCTGTACCCCTGCCCTAAAATACTCTTCAAGTGCATAACTGATCATACTTTTTTTTTTTTGAGTTGGAGTTTCACTCTTGATGTCCAGGCTGGAGTGCAATGTCGAGATGTCAGCTCACTGCAACCTCCACCTCCCAGGTTCAAGTGATTCTCCTGCCTCGGCCTCCTGAGTAGTTGGGGTTACAGGCACCCGCCACCACACCCAGCTAATTTTTTTGTATTTTTTTTTAGTAGAGACAAGATTTCACTATGTTAGTCAGACTGGTCTCGAATTCCTGACCTCAGGAGATCTACCCGCCTCGGCCTCCCAAAGTGCTGGGATTATAGGCATGAGCCACCCAGCCATAACTGACCATACTTTTTATATAATCCTGATGTTTGTCTCTGCTTGGTAGAATTGCTGGCTGTGGGGGGTCATGGATTTCTCACAATCCTTAATATGGCTGAGTTTGTGATTCCACTTTCGGCTGCACACTGGCATCCCTGGGGGTCTTCAGAGAATACTAATGTGGAGCCCTACCTCCAGAGACTGTGGTTTGAATGGTCTAGGGGTTGGCCAGGGGCTTGGAATTTTCAGAATTTAAAGGGAACTCATGGCCTACTATTAAGAAGTGGGACTTGGCAAGATGCAATGGCTCATGCCTGTAATCCCAGCACTTTGGGAGGCTGAGGTGTGCAGATCATTTGAGGTCAGGAGTTCGAGACCAGCCTGACCAACATGGTGAAACCCCTTCTCTACTGGAAATACAAAAATTAGCTGGGGATTGTGGCGTGTGCCTGTAATCCCAGCTGCTCGGGAGGCTGAAGAGGGAGAGTCGCTTGAACTGGGAGACAGAAGTTGCAGTGAGCCAAGATCATGCCATTGAGACAGTGAGTCTCCGTCTCAAAAGAAAGAAGTGGAACTTGCTATGCTAACTGGTTTAGAGGGTAGATTTTAATTTTAGGTGGGGAGAGACTTTAGCAGCTTGGGGTCCCATTACCACTTTGTTAATGGCTTTTGAGTCTCTCGTGACCCTTGTAGGCAAAGTTGTCCTGGAAGAAATGACTCAGGCCTGAGTTTTTAGGAGCACCTACCACATGCCCCTTAACCCTTCTCCCTCCAGATCAACTTCCGGAATCTTGAGAGTATCCATTCTCTTCTGGCTGGCCACACAGAGGACAGGATTTATAGAAAAGAAGCTCCCAATGACCCAGTTTTCCAGAAGAGACTCTGCCTTAGCTCCAAGCAGTTAACAAAAGAGTGATGGTGACTCAGAGTATTAGCAACCAGGGGACCTATTAAACCAAGGCAATGGCTGTGTGTATATATCCCCAGAAGAAGAAACCTAGTTGCTCTAAGTTTTGACAGTGTATAAATGACTGATCTTTAACTCTGGTTTGAATATGGATTTTAAAAATAATATTGCCTTAAGACATTGTCATCAGGACAGTGCCGTCAGAGAACTATGAATTTTGCTGTTCCACCCTCGTTTCATACTTCATTCCGTTTCTTGAAAGCAGGCCCTGAGAACAGAAGATCTAAAATTCTAACAAAGCCTAGAGATTAGGCTCATTTCCTTCTGATTGGAAGCTGATGATGCTGCCTGCTTCCAGTAAGACAGACAGAGAGAGGGAGAGATGGGGATATGGTCTCTTAAAGGCAAATGCAGCTAATGCTTGATGAAGCTCAGTCCCCAATCATCTTAGGATGCTGCCCTGGGTTGCAGAGTCTAGTTTTCACACTTGTCTTGCTTCCCAGCTTTGCAGTTACCAGCTGGTTGGCATAGCTCACTTGGGGCTCACCCGCAATGCCCAGCCTCTCAAGACCCAGCTGCTGGGCATGATTCTAACTGCTGAAGTGGGCATGAGAAGTGGGCTCATGAGAAGCAACTGTTAAATATTCAGGAAATCGTGAGCTAGTTGTTAAACATAGCCATTATTATTCACTAAATTATATAAAGTTATAATTAAATACATTGTATTATAAATAAATACATAAATAGTAGGATTCGTCACTTCCTTATTATTTTACTACATTTTCCTGTTTTCTGTGATTATTTATTGTCCTTTGCCTCTATACAGTGGAAATACTACATAGTATACGGTATTCTACTACACACCGCCTCCCAACTGTGACATCACTTTTGCATCTTGAAATTCACCATGGTGGGAGTATTTATACATGAATATAGGAAGTGCTACAAATCAAGGTATTTTTGTCTCCTCAGGGTGCTGGTTGTTAAACTCTGAGTTGGGATGATTAATTGCTCCAAGTGTACACTTGGGAAATGCCCATGACCAGGGTCAGTATGACACAGTGGCCTGGCCTTATGGGCAGTCAGAGGCTACAGAAGTGGGTATCAGGTATGTCTAAGCCCAGCATCAGATCAGAAACCAGGTAGTCAGAAAGTGCACAGAGAGTCGAGGTCAAAGCAAAAAAAAAAAAAAAGGAGGAAAAACCCGTCAGGAGGACAGCCAATCAAAAGTGCTCACTCTGGGGAGACATCTAGCCAAGACAACCGTGGCAGATGTGATGCTGCTGGCACCCCTCCTGTGTCTGCCCAATACCCACTGTCCCACAGGTGCTGACCCATCCTGTGATGAGTACCTGCAGCCCTCACCCAAAAGTGCCAGGAAGTTAGTGTCCCTGGTATCAGCTGGTGATGGACAGGAGTTGGAGGATAAATACCCTCACTTTGGTGCTGTATCTGAGATAAATTCCACCATCTTCCAGGGGTTCCCTGGCTGTATATTTAGAGAAACAGCACTTCAAAAATAGTTGATATATCCAGCAAGAGAGAGACCCATTGTCCACTCCTGTAATCTGTTCTCTAGCACACCTTCCATTGGTCTTCTTCTTATACTTCCCTACTTACCTGTTGGAGTTTCCTGGGTTTACACCTCAAATAAAGCATTTGCACTCAAATCCTTGTCTTAGTAAGACTGGGAAATGTCTTACCTGCTCCTGCTGAGGCCAGGGTCCCTCCTGGCATGGCTGGCTAGGAGGTGCGGGGCAGATCTGCTGATGTGCCTGGGACAATGGTTCAGAGAGGAAGTGTGAGCAGATCCGGACATGGAGCCACCCTGAGGCAAGCCTCCTTGTCCTCGGCCTGTGCTCTGGGAAAAACCTCACTCACATGCCCTGCAGGTGACATTTCAAGTGGTAAGTGGGGGAGGCGCCCATCCTGAAATTCTGGCCCATTCCAAACTTGCAGTTCACCAGGAGGTAAAGGCACCACTCCACTCCCTTGTTGGCTTAATCTGGAATCACTCCCCCACTTGAGAGCCCTGCACAGTTACTTGATTCTTGGCTGTTTCAGCAGTTCACGGTGCTGCTTGTGCTGGCTGTATATTTAGAGAAGCAGCACTTCCAAAATATCCAATTGTTCTCTTTATCTCCTGCAGAGGCATCAGGTTTTCATAAATTAAGGATCTAATTGCCGCAATAATTCAACTGTTAAACATAGAAAATGGATAAATGCAGGTCCAGAGATACTATGCCTTCATATTCTTCTCATATACACACACGTGTATGTAGATATATAATATGTGTGTGTATATAATACACACATATATGTATTTTGTATATATATACTAAGCATGTAATAGTTATGTATAAATATATAAATGTGTATATATCCATGTGTATGTACATATATAAATATTGTATACTATGTAATATAACATATATTATATATTATATGTTAGTATATAATATTTAGTATAATGTAGTATAGTATAATATATAGTATAGTATATTATATATGGAATAGTACAGTATCTAATATATAGTATAATATATAATACTATACTATATATACATTATTTGTATATACTATTATACATACACTTGTGTGTGTTTATGTGTGTGTACATATTTTTAAAGTTTAATTGAAAGGACAAGTGATAAATAGCATGTCTCAGAGGACTGTTGCCTTTGCCTTAAACAGATGTCTGCTTCTCCCATGGAGTTGTGCCGAGCTCAGTTCCACATCTGCAGAGTCCAAGCTGACTTGCTGAGCAATGGCCTGGTGGGAATGTTCATAGTGACTCAGCAAAATGTCTCAGAATGTCTCAAAATGGTCTGCAGTGTTTTTGTGCTGTGTTCTTGCACACGTTGTTTTTGGATATATCAGGGTATGCATAAATTTAGCATCATTACCATTGACAGTAGTAACAATAGTGGTGTTTAAGTAAGCAGAGCCAGGCTGAAGCAAAACCAAACTCATGTAAGTCAGGGCTCAGTCCTCAAATCAGAAATTATTCTAAGTCTTTCAGTGAAAGGTTGTTTAGTACAGGGAATTAGTGGTACATGTGATAGAGGCCAAGAGACCACACAGCTGTGAGGCAGCCTGGAGGAAAGTGAGACCCCCCTCCTCGGGCTATAGGAGGGAGGAGGAGAAGGTCACTACCCAGAAGCTAGGACTGCCCATGGGTGGTGGGACCATGAAGAAGATGCAGGGAGGGCAGGAGGGAGAGAGACAGAGACAGAGACAGAGACAGAGACAGAGACAGAGAGAAGAGGGAGGGAGGAGAAAAGGAGTGCAGAGACGGCACATTACTTTGTCTTCATTCTCTCTTCTGACCTTCCACCAGGGCTATCACTGGCAAAATCTATCTGAGAAACCATTCCCAGCAATACAGGGGGGGTCAGGGCAAGGGCAGAAGATGGGTACAGCAGAAATTTGGCAGTTAATCAGCATGAGCTGCTTTCTTTACACAAGGACACAACCACAAATACCTGTCTTTTCTTTGCTCCCCACCGACTACCAGTCTTTCTGCTTCTGCAATTTTCTCTTTTATTTCAGTTTGCTTTGCCCTGTGAAGGCTTGTAGCCTTTTCCACTCCTCTTGTCAGTCAGGAAGGTTGCTCTGATAATCCTCGCACACCAAGATGCATCCCATGCTTGATTCTGGGGGTGGTGGTCCTTGGCCACAAATAAATCAGAAACCCATGGAAAAAGAATTTATTAGAGGAAGCGGATGTTCCCATAAGCTACACACAGACAAGACAGCAAGGCTTGGGGTGCCTCCCTAAGGAGGACACCCAAGTGGCACCACAGCCCCACTGCCATGCAGACATGCTTCTGCAGGAGTGCCAGCTCTGGGCTCCACCCCTAGAGGTCCACTGCTGACTCTCCTGGAAATGGATGTATTTGCCTTTGCTCTTGCAAGCTTGAGTTCCAAGCACAGCCTGACTCTCTCTGTGGCTGTCATTCAACCCACAGTCCCAGGAGGGCGAGTCTGCTCTGGAGCCCCATCACAAGGTGTACCTTAGCATAAAGGAAGCTTGAATATGGGATTCAGAGCTTATCCTGGGGTGGCCGGAACTCTTAACAAATTCCCTAACGCAGTGACAAGTGATTAACTGTTAAACATTGACAAATTCTCCACATATACCATATCGCCTATTGAGTTTAAAAATATAGATAAACTGCTATATATATGGAATCTGAGGCTTGAAGGCAGTGAGTGAGGAAGGTGAGAAGAGATATTTTGGGTTACAAAGGGAGCTTTTGAGGGCTCCTCAATGTCCCTGCATGGAAGACATCCTTCTTCACCAGCCCCGGGTGTTGCCCCTGTGAAATATCATGGATTTCAACAAACCTCAAGGTCTGGTCTGTGAAACTTCTATCTGTGCTAATTTGCAAGTAGGCAGGAAGGAAGCACCTTGGCACTTTGTATAATAGGCTTTGGGCAATTATTTGTTTGCTTGTTTCTTTTTAGTTTTAAATTATTTGCATCTAAAAAAATAATCTTTAATGTTTCTACTTTGGCCCAGATCACCACAATTTGCAAAGCCACTGCTCTTCTACCATCTCCTTTCACCCTGACAGCAGCCTGGCCGTGAGCAGACCAGGTGTGGCCTCCACTTTGCAGAGGAGGAAACTGAAGCTCTTCGTGGTACACAGATGACTGTGGCCGAGACGAAACCCAAACCCCACCTTTGACTCCTTCCCAAGTGGCCTTTTCATACACTTAGAGTTCTGAGAGACAGGGAGTTCACAGAGGTGGCCCTGGTAGGTCTCTGACCAGCCAGAGCCTGCTGCCTTCGGGGCAGGTGGCTGTGTGTTCAGAGCGCCTAAAGGCTGGGTGAAGCCAAGGTAGACGGAAGGCATTCTGCCTGCTGCTGGCTGGTCTCTGAGCTCACTGTGGGCAGGGCCACAGCTCACCTTCTGCCCCTGCACTGGCCCTAGCTCAGGGTAAGTGTGCATTAGCTGCTGACTGAATGACCGATGAGCATATGCTGACAGAATGTCAAAACTAGAAGCTTCCCTGAAGGCTGAGGTTCCAGGGACAGCATTTTCTGGCTTTAGAGTGACTTATAATCAAATTAAGAGAAATTCTACATTGCCTGTGACTTCAGAACCCTGCGCTGTCTGCTGTCTCCTGAGACTTCAGAACCCTCTGTCACATGCTACCCAAGAACTTTTCTTAGTTCTCATCTCTCAAGAAGAATCAGGCACAGACAGCTTTCAGAAATGTCCAGACTGGCAGGGCTTGGTGAGCACAATCCTTCAGTGAGTTTGGCCTGAGCTCCTTTGCCCATTGTGGCTGATACCAGAGCAACTGCTAAGGGAGGCACCAGGGACCGAAGGAAGGCATCCAGAAACGTGGGGCTTGGTAGGACAGGAAGCACAGAGTCAGATTACAAGTTACTTCTCAAGAACGTTTCTACTTTTGGGTGGGGCGTGTGTCTTTACCGTCAGCCGGGTGGGTTCCTGTAGGCTTTATTCGAGCCTTCTCATTTAAGGAGATAAGAAGGTAAGTAATATTTTAATCTCATTTTATGGATCAGGAAGCTGAGGCTTAGAGGTTGAGGTCAGGCAGCTCAGAAATGGCAGAGTTTGTATTTTAACTTAGATCTATTCCTTCAGAGTCCTTGCTCCTGCAGCCCCCAGGGGTTTTTGGGGTTTTGCTTGCCGGTCTTTGGACATCAGATCACTGAGCCCTCACCTAAAACCACTGACAGTGGTTCTTATTTTGCTTACTGTACAAGAAAGGAACTGAGTTTCCAATTGGTTGGGTTTTCTGGATGACACCGGGTAATTTTCCATGACAATGGCAAGGCAGTGGCACTCTAGGGATGGGGGCACAGAGACACAGGGAGGAAATGCCATTTGCTGAGGAAGAACTGAGGCTCCTGAATCACAAGCCAGGCCTCCATGTCCAACACCCCAAAGGTTCCCTGGCTTGTGGGAAAGATGAAAACGGCCAGAAACTCAGCACAAGCAAATCTAGCAGGAAGGTGGTTTCCTAAACAAGAGAGCAGGTTCACAAGAAAAGTCAGGGGCCACGCCGTGTGGCCAACCTCGGCAGCTGGGCCCTGTGTGCTCTATGAATGCTTTAACTTGTCCTAACTTTGTAAGATCCTACACACTGCCCTGGCCTCTTTGTGTTGCCTTAAGCTAGTGCCTTTCAACTTGGGACGATGTAACACCCAAGAGGACATTGGAAAGTGTCTGGAGGCATTTTGGGGTCATGCTACTAGCATTTTGTTGGTAGACACTGACATGATGAAACATCCTACATTGCACATAGTAGCCCCACTACAAGGAATTAACCAGCTCCAAATGTCATTAGTGCCACTGCTCTAATTAGTGCCCTAGTGCCATTAAATCAGTGTTAAGAAACACTGAGCTAAGCAAAGCAGATGACGCAAGGTCAGCCCACTTATCCACAGACCGTGAGCAGGGAGAGAAGGTCCAGCCCAGAGCATAAAAGAAAGCAGCTTGAGGCAGAACTACAATTTCTGACTTATCCCACTGGGCAGATCAGAGGTGTGTTCCTCACTAGGGGAGTATTTTCAGAAGCACAAAAGTCATTTATAGCCCAATCACCACGCCCCATTCTTTATCCTTTCCCGATAAAAGGCACATAAGTTCTTAATGTCCAGTTTCTGTGACAAAGCCAGAAGCAATATCTGGATATATTTCAAACTTCTCCAAGTAAAATCCCATTGAGTGTGGAGCTGTTGGTCACTGTGTAGAGCTGGTCAGAGACACTCCACTGGACAGCTCTATGGAGGTATCACCAGTATTGTGCTTTGGTGACACAGACGCTGTCACCTGGGTCTTAAACAGCTCAAACTTCAGGTTGCCATCTGCAAACTTGGCCCCTAAATCTCAGCCTTGAAGATCTTTTCATGAAACTCTAATTCAAATTTTAATAACAAACCTAGATTTTTAAAAATCACAGTGCCAAGCACATGGCCTATCTGACACATAGCAGGTGCTCAGTAACTACTTGAATGAATAAATGAATGAGCGATTGAGTGAGTGAATAAAGCCCAGAGATAAAAGGTGACTTTCCCCGCGTCACACAGTGAAATAGCAAAGTGGTCCTGCTCTCCCTCTTTCTGTTCTCTGGTGGTACTTAATTTGGGGTTGATATTCTTTCAGCACTGACCTCTCTTGTCAGCAGTAAGTATCTGTAAGAGGTGGTTTATCTTTTCTGTTAGATTATACACTCCTCAAGGACAGGCGTGTGCTGTAACACCACTTAGAGAACTTAACCAAGAGACTTGCACATGGTAGGAAGTCAATAATGTGTGATAAACAGTGTGTTCTCTCTAATGCTGCATGTTCTGGGCCTTTGAGTTGGTGTATAGGGATCTTTGCAGCTTCCTTCACTGTGTTGCTGTAAGTTATCAAGTTTTGCTCTCATGGGTGCTTGCTTAATCTGTGGCTTTCTAATTTGTGTCTTCAAAGTTGGCATAGGCAAGGAATCAAAACCAAAACTGAGTATGTACGCACAAACACCACACACACACACACACACACACACACACACAGAGTTGATGCTTATTATTCAAGGTACTTACGTTCTATAAAATCATTGCAAACACTGAATTAGTTAATGCTAGACCATTGTCCTGGAGCAAATACAGGGTTAAATTCCTGCAAACCTCTGATTTCAACACAGAGCAATCCAGAGCCAGGGGAAGGGATGGGAGCAGGGAGCCAGGATCTGAGTCCTGACCACTTTGTCCAACGCTGTTCTGTCCTTAGACATTCTAAATTTGTAAACCAGCAAACCAAACCAATTGGAGTCACCTTTTTGCCATTTTCATGTGAACGAGTTCTAATTAACTTATTTGTTCAATAAAAAATGTCTTTTATTATTTTCTAGAAATCAAATACAACTGATGCCACCTTATTTCCAATGACAGAAAATTCTTTATTTAGTGAGGCACTTTACAGGATACAGCTTTTGTAAAAACACTTCCCTGACACACAGACATACAGAAACATTCGTTTAATGCCAATGCTGGCCCTGGCGATGAGTGGACCTTGGAGATTACAAATGCATATGGCAGTCTAAACCTTCAGCGTCTTCATAGTTTAAACTCTTTTCAACTTTAAAGAAAGTATTCCTTGTAAAGGGGGAAAAATAACTTTCTTCTTAGCTTTTTTTTTAAACTTACTTTTGTTATAATAATACTGTGTAAAAAAACAACTAAAAAGTCTCAGTGGCATGCAAGAGCATGCACAAGGGCTGGGTGGCTTGGAGGGTCTCAGCTGGGCTCACTCTCCGGTTTGGGGTTGGCTGGGGTTGGCTGGGGCTTGGCTGATCTAGACTGTGTACGACTGGGTGGCTCAGCTTATTGCTCCACGTGTGCAGGTTGACTGAGATGGGGTGGCATCAGGCTGTGATGCTGGAGTGTCTGTTTCCCATATTCTCATACTGCTTATACCAGTGGGCTAGCCAGCCATGTTCTTCTCATAGTCACAGTGGAGCTGTAGCAAGACAAAAGGAAATATGTGAGGTCTTCTGAGGCAAAGGCTAATTTCCAGCTCATTCTGTTGGCTAAAGCAAGTCACATGGACCAGCCCCAAGTCAAAGGGCTAGGGAAATGATTGCCTCCTCCTGTGAGAGATTGCAAAGTCATGTAGTAAAGGACATGAATACAGAGGAGGATGAAGAATTGGGGCCAATAATCCAATCTTCTACATCATGCATTGGCCTGCGGTCCACCTTCTAGAAATCCACTCTAGCTAAACACGAGAAGCAATCATTACCTTAAAGATTACTTCTACTTCTGTTTTGGGTTGCTCAGCAGGACTTGGGGATCTTACCATGGCTTTCTCCCCTCTGGACCTCACTTTCCTCAAATGGGGTTCATGGTAGGGGCCATCCATCTATGGAAGGGCCCAGAAAACTGGAGTTGGTACCTAAATGTTGTGCTCTATTCATGAGCTCTCTGGAGGCAAGGCTCTGTATCATTTTAAGTTTCACTCTGCAAATTGCTAAGTTCCAGGGAAGCCAATATTAATGGCAACGCATTAGGAATGAGGTTATCTTGAATTTGTGTACCTGTTCCCAAAGCTACCCTGAGAAACTGTTTGCATCAGGCTAATTTTGTTCATTCCTTTTGTAGGAACATGTTCTGGTAATAGAATTCAACAAGCTATGATATTTCCTTTAATGCCTTAATGCCTTGCTAGAGAAAGATTGATTTTCTCCATGCAAAGTACAATACATCCCTTCTGTTAAACAAATTAAACTGCTTAGGTCAAAAAGGCTACAAGAAGGAGCAGTAGTGTGCTGATAAATGTTTAACAAGCATCTCTCTGGAAGAAAATGTCTTGATTTGTAGTATTTGACAATTTCCATGGTATAAACATTGCCATCATGGCAGACTTTAAGCTGCCGACGTGATGATGTCTCCAAATGAAGATTTAGAAGAAGTGCACCTGTATGAACCTGCTTTACCACCCTGCTGCCCATGCTGCTGTCCTGTGGAGAAGGATTCACTTACTGGGTATTCCTAGGGGAGAGGACATGGCATTTACGTGCTATGTAGAGTTTCTTAGAAGCTCAAGTCAGCACCGGATCAATCAGGATGAATCCAAAGTGCTGATGGAAAGGACTTTCTCTGGGATGGCGCTGTTTAAAAGTAATAATAACACTAGCTACCTTTCCCCTCTGTGGTTACTCCATACCAGGCACTTTTTTCAGTATTTAACATGCATTAATGTAATTACATCTTACCAACACTCGGAGATTAGGCTCTATTGGCATGAATAGTTAAATAGCGAGCTTTGGGCTGCTCTATACATAGTTAAATAATGAGACTGAGATTTGAACCCAGGCATTTTGGCCCAAAGCCCATGACTTCAAAGTCATGAAGCTATCCTGATACCCACTCAGAACCAGGGGAGTTCAAAATTGGGATCAGTATCCCTACTCATTCCCATATGAACAGCTTCCCTGAACAGTTTGCTCTTATCCACATGCTCCATTTGGCAAATGAATCCTCTGCAAGATGCAGCAATGAGCATCCCCGTCCCCACAGCTAAGTGTGTCCCGCCTACCTGTGTGATGATGCATACCTGAGGCCCCAGTCAGAGGCTCCATCCAGTGATGGGCAAGCCTGGCTTTTACTGGTTAAGAGCTGTTTTTAAAAATCTTCAGGAATTTTGCAAGCCATTATTAAAAATTAAATTGTAAGAACTTACAACTAGATCTATCATATTAAAAATAAAGGACATAAATACTCATCACTCATTACTTCCTAATTATTCTACTGTGGTAATTTTTGTCTCTGGCACCTGTGTGGTGGAAATATCTATGTGATGGTGCCCACTGAGCTTCTTTTCCCATCTCCATCACATCAGAAGTTTGAAATCATCCATGGTGGGACTATTTATACCATGAAAATCAGCAAATGCTGCAAAACAGGTTTCGATTTATTGTTTTGTTGATTAGCTAGACATAAGAAAATGCCAATAAGGCATATTAAACTTAGAAGTCCAACATGTCTGTATTTGTTACATTGCAAATAGCACAAAACTTAAACATATTCCTAATATTTTAAAACTATTATTCAAGTGAGCAAAGAAATCCCTCATTGATGAACACATGATATGCCAATATACAGCTTTGTGTCACTTTTGTCTCGTTAATGTAAACAAAATTATCAATCAACATTCATAAGAGAGGTACACTCATTTGCCAATTACAATCACCAGTTGGCTACAACAGTCAGAGAAAAATCAATGAAAGCAACTTTCACTCTCAGCCAAGATGGACTAGATTTCCCCTGCCACCTGAAACAACTACACAAATGGATAGAATATGAAAAATGCTTCTCAAGGCATTGGACACCAGGAAAGGCTGGAAATAGATACAGTGAGATCCATTCTTACCCCAGCTTACTGCCTGAAGAAAGTTTCAAGGCAGCAAAACAGAGGAAAGAGTCACTCTGAAGGATGAGGGATGGCTGGAAAGTTGGGAGACAGAGAGTCCGGTAGACTCCCAGAGTTGAAGAGATGAGGCTAGAAGTCTACAGAGACCAAAGTGGTCATAGCATCACAGCAGAGTATCAGAGAAGAGACAGCTGCTCAGACAGAACACTTTAGAGCTCTTCAGAAGTCCCCCGTATTTAGCTGAGTAGTCATCAGTATGATAGCTGGGCGTTACCTGCTCTTTACCCACCTCCATCAGGTTAAAGCCTGCAGGGTTATACATAAATAACTGTTACAGATCAGATTTATGCATCAGTAGGCACCCCTTTAAATTAATTCACCTGGACAATGAAAGAGCGAGACTTGATTTATTCACAGCACGACTGGGGTGAAGCATTATTAAGGTGGGGAGATAGAATGGCATGCAATGCTTTGCAATGTACCAACAGCTAATGGAACTCTGCAAGTGGCTATATACATACAGATGCGGATGTCAGCCTGGGTCAGGCAGCTGGAGCTCAAGTTGCTACATCCTCAGGATTCAGAGTCGTGGGCAAGCTGGAGGGAATTACTATTTCTTCATGGTATAATTTTTTAAAAGCATTTACTGAGATGTGTGATGATGAAGTTAGTGTGCTATTACCAGGCTGGGCAGTGGGGTGGACAGGAATGGACACTACTACTCGGGTTGGAAACACAGAATCCCAGTGCGGCAGCATGAGCATGAGAGGGAGAAAGCTGACTTTTTTCATTTAGCCAGAGTATCACTCTGGGTACCTGGCTGCTAGAAATTGTACTAGCAGCCAGTACAATAATGCCTCTAAATACCAGTCATCAAACTTGTGTATAGAGCCACAGAGGTACACAGGGTGGGCCTGGGTGTTCCAATGTGGAGAAAATCCTCATCCTACTGGTACTGCTACTGAAACTAGCTTTCACTTGGGACTAACTACGTGTCAACTGTGCTACACGCTTTTACACACATCATCTCACTTAACAGGGGCTGGGGGTTTCCTAAGATGAAAATGCGGGCTCAGAGATAAAGTTATTTCCCAAGGTCTCCCGAGACTTCCCAGAGACATTTGGTTTTCTCCAAAGCTTGCTTGCATTTTAACCTTTCATATTACAAAATGGTTCTTAAGGAACCATACTATAAAACATTATTGTTCATAGAGTGCCCATGTCTTTCTTAATTTTTAAATTTTAAATGTAAATAAATGCAAAATAATTTTTACAATAAGAAGAATGACAAATGCATGAGATCCTGTATGCACCACCCAGATTCAGAATTGGAATATTATCATTTCCTCTGCAGCCCCTGTGGGCCTCCACTCCCTGCTGTGATCCCCGGGATCCACTTAACCCACAGTTAACCACAGTTTTGGACATCGTGTTTATTGTGGTCTTGCTTTTATTTACAGGTGGTTCACATATGTGTGTGTCCCTCATTAGCATGTTCAGTCCTGTTCAGTTCAGTGCCGATGCATCCTAACCACACCCCTGGATGGCTGATTGCAATAGGCAGAATATGGTCTATGAGGTTGTGCTGTGTACAGAGGAGACACGTGCTAGCTTTAATGTTTGATTCCTACTTGACATATGCTTCGGGTCTTACTTTTCCCCTCAGCATTGTTTTTGAGAGTCTCCCATTTTGTTCGAGTGGCTGCAGTTCATTCATTTGTGTGGCTGTGTGGTTGTCTGCTGTTGACGATGCCATCTACAACCTAATGTTGTGGACGCTGCTTGTCCGGTCTTTCTTTCTTGATCTTTTGTTGCATTTTTTCCTGTATTGCTTTACTTCATCTGTTTAAAAATTCCTTCAATTGCTTTAGAAGTTTTGCACTCTATTTCTTCTCATTTTAGTGCACATTACAGAAATGTTGATTAACATACTTAATGAATTTTAAAATGTCTGAAATTAATCAATTTACTTCATCTGGAGCAACACTAGACTTTAAACATGTTAACTCTGTTTATCCCATTCTCTCTTAGATGCACTTAATTTCTAGTATTTTAATTCAGTCTTGATTTTTAGTCCTCCAAAATTGGAGATTTGAAAAAAATCATTATTTCATGCAGTGTTTGATTTGATTTACCCACATTTTCATCACATTTGTCCACTATTCCTTTGTATACTCCAGACCTTTGTTCTGGAATCTTCTGCCTAAAGCATACTTCAAGGGTTTCTTTTTATTTATTTATTTTTTACTGTACTTTAGGTTCTGGGGTACATGTGCTGATCATGCAGGATTGCTGGATAGGTACATACTTGGCCAGGTGGTTTGCTTCCTGCATCCCTCCGTCACCTGCAATTGGTATTTCTCTCCGTGTTATCACTCCCAGCCTCCCCTCCCCCCAACCCCCACAACAGACCCCAGTGTGTAACGCTCCTCTCCCTGTGTTCACGTGTTCTCATTGTTCAACACCCACCTATGAGTGAGAACATGTGGTTTGGTTTTCTGGTCTTGTGTCAGTTTGCTGAGAATGATGGTTTCCAGATTAATCCATGTACCTACGAAGGACATGAACTTGTCGTTTTTTATGGCTGCATAGTATTCCATGGTGTAAAGGTGCCACATTTTCTTCATGTAGTCTATCATTGATGGGCATTTGGGTTGGCTCCAAGTTTTTGCTATTGTAAACAGTGCCGCAATGAACATACATGTCCATATGTCTTTATTGTAGAACAATTTATAATCCTTTGGGTATAAACTCAGCTTAGTGAATGTTTACTAGTGTGTCTGTGGTCCTGAGAATGTCTTTATTTGGATCTTATTCTTGAACTATTGCTTCACTATACACACAATTTTAGGTAGATGTTTATTTTTTTTCTAGGCATATGGAAAAGTTTTTTTGTTTTTTTTTTATCATTTAGTTGATGATGTAAAGTTAAACTTCAGTTTACAGGTGATTTGTCTTTTCTTCCTGAATGATTTATTTTCTTCTCTATGTCTTGGATGGTTCTGCAACTTCACCACCTTGAGTGATTTTCTTGTTATTAATTTCTGCTTGGAATTTATTCTTCCTTCTTGGTTTTCTTCGTGGATTCTGGAAATGTTCGGTTGTATCTTCTCTGTCCTCCCCTGGCGGGGCTGAGACTAAGCTCAAGCATTTGCTTTGGGCACAGAATTGAGGAGTAGCCAAAACACTCAGTAATTAAGATAAATCATATTTTAATACAGTATTTTAAATATTTTTTAAAACAAAAATCTAACACAAAGAAACTTGTGGCCAACAAAATATCAAAATTTTCAACAAAGAGAGGATCTGGCAATGCCATGTTGAGATATTTAGAGCCTGAGGCAAAAGGGAAATCTGCACTGCTATGATTTTTTTCTAGAACATCAGTATTTTTCTAGAACATTAAAGTAGTTGAGAAATATAAAAAATTGAAAGTAGGTGTATTAAAACTTGACATTTTAAGTTTAAATGTTTCGTTTATACCCAAATCAGAATTTATTATGAGTTTACTTTTCTAGTTCTAACGGAAGCAAACACATCAAAAATATTTGTATTAAGACCACTAGCCATTAAAAAATACATAAAAATCTGTATATGGGTGCAGATTTTTCTTTTGTAAATTGTATTTTCTCTACTCGGTGTTATTTTCCACTGCGGAATGTTATATTTTTAAATAGTAGTAATGATGGTGATGATGATGAAACATAGATTTGTCTAAAAGTCTTCTGCTGGTTCCAGGCAGAGTTAGGCCTAGAATTCTGATCTTTCCTTCTGAGCAGTGCTTTTTCCAATCATATCCCACTTACTGAAACCAATATTCTCATCTTATGACCAAAATCTCTGTAAGAGGTAAGGCCACATCAGGACCCTTAGGCCAGGCAAATGTTGGAGAAGTGACATGCCCACCAGAGTGAATGAGCTGTTTCTGGATGTTTCACTGCTGAGTAGGGATGTGACATATGGGCACTGTGTTTATGTCAGGTCACTGGTTCTCAGACCTATCAAGGGGCATGGCGTTAGGAAATTGTACCAGTCTTCGTGGTTCACTATAACATGTTGAGATATTACTTTATCCTTTGGTGCCGAATCCAATGCCATCTTATATTAGATTCAAGTTTAAATAAACGTGGCATATATCATACATTTAAGAAACATTTCTAAGAGAAAACGCTAAAATTGAGACAATCTTACTCATTAACTTACCCTTTTTTCTATAAGTCCTATTATTTTGTTTTAGTAGCCGAATGCCTAGTCTAACCGGAGTTCCCTGGAGGCCTAGCTTAAAATCGACTGCCAGGTATCTCCTTCAGTGTAACTCTTTGATGAGAAGCAACGCAGCTTTGCTGGCTGCCTGAGTGGAAATTTGATCCCCAAGGCTTACATTCCCATAAAAATCTTTTGTGTGGTCTCAGAATAACAACTCGCTATTATGTCTCAGCTGCCAAATGTATTGGTGTGCCTGTGGGGGGCGGTGATAGTCAACTTTGTACAGATTATCTTCAATATGCCTTGATTTAAAACTTTAAGGATGCTTGTACAAAATGGCCAACTATTAGCCTTCTTGGCAATTGGTTCTGTGGGAATATTCCTCCCATACTTGGAAGTCATGTGAACCATGGCTTACACGAAATCCTCAGCTACAGCTTTTGTGGTGACTGATGTATGCACCGCAGATGACTAGAATCTGCTTGAGTTAGGAAGTGGCCCACCATTTTACTACCGACTTGGAAAGAAAGCTCCACCAACCCCCAGACCAAGGATAATACTTTATGTTTTCTTTTTTCTGTGAGATTAATGGTTTATGAGATACTTTGTATGCATTAGGAATTCAGAAGCCAGTTGGGATGGAGAGAGGAAGGTGTTACTACACAGAAGGAAAATCAGACAGTGGTAAAACACCGTTTCTGGACACAGGGCCAAGTTTCAGAGAAACTATTGTGAGTCTTGGTCACGTTCACCTCTGCTATTGCTTCTGGATCTTCCAAATAAGCTCCCACAGTCTAAGATTTTATATTGTTGGCTACAAATAAGCAAATGAACTTCCCTTCAACTTCTTTGCCTTACTAAGAAAAGAAACACAAACTTTAGATAGCAGTCGCTTTAGAGAATTTCTAGACTCTTATCTCTTGAAAAGTTAACCTGTAGCTCCTAGTGGGAAGGAAGTTGGGCAAATTTACTGGTGATATGTGCTCTAAATGGCGATAATTCGTATCCAGGTCCCCTCAGTTAGTTCTTCAAGCAAGATGATAGGTCACCAGGGATGTTGTTCACCCCGATGTTGAAAACAGGTCCACTTTGGATTTCTTAGTCTACCTTACCTAGTGCTTGCCAGATCTAGAGCCACGCTGCCTAATTAAAATATTACATTGAAAAAAGTCTAGATATATCTTTTCTGATACTGTGGTCACTAGCCACATATAGCTATTTAAATTTAAGTATAATTCAACATTCAGTTCCTGAGTAGCACTAGCCACTTTGCAAGTCCTCAGCAGTCACCTGCGGCCAGTGCCTGCCATATTGGACAGCGCAGATATGGGGCATTCCATCATAACATAAAGTTCAATTGAGCAGTGCTTGTCTCTGGAGCACATAGTATTTCTACTGGTTTCGGGCAGTGGAAACAATATTTCTGAAGTTCTGATTTTCTGGCCTCAGGCTCTTAGAAAGTTATTGCTTATCCTCATTTAATACAATTATGATAATAACTTTATATGTTACTAAGTAATTATTATATCTTTTATTCCTTCTAGGTCTGACACCCAAAATTTTCTGAAGATCTGCTGTGACTTTGGTAATTTTACTTCTTTGGTGAAAATCATAACTTTAGCATCTCTGAGATTTTTTTTTTGACAGAATGTATCCTACAGCTAGTTTAGATGATGTTGGATGAATCCCCGAGTCCCTGTGTTTGGGTTTTATAAATAGTTGCAGTGAATCCAGCCAGTTGGCAGAGGAACGTCCAGAGCTGGCACTAGGTGCCAAGCAGGTGCTGTGGTCCTCAGCTGTGTTGGTTGTGAGGTGATGGGGAAAGGAGCACTGTTGCCTGGGCGCCCCTTTGGTGATACAGATAGCTGAGTTCATGCCTGGTTTCCTGGAGTCATTGTATAGATTGTATACAATGTTGTTGTATACATTCCCATTGTATACAACAACTGTTATTGTATAGATTGATTACAATAAGAGGCAGAGACTTCTGAAAATTATCTGGTGGTAGTTTTGAAAAAGGGCTACAGAATTAATTGGCACTCCTCTGATTGAGAGTTGGGGATCTATGTTTCCTGCCCTTGCATCTTGGTAGGCTCCTGTGTGAGTTTTCTTTCTATTGCTATGAAATAAATTATCAACAACTCAACAGCTTAAAACAATACCCATTTGTTAGGTCTTAGGTCTGGAACTCTGAAGTTCAGCACTGCTTGGCTAGATTTTCTGCTCAGGGTATTACAAGGCTAAAATCAATATGTTGGCCAGAATGAATTCTTGTCTGAAGGCTCTGGAGAGAAATCTGCTTCCAAGATCCTTCAGGGTTTCGTAGGATTCAGTTCCTTATGGTTGCAGGACTAGGGTTTCTGTCTCCTTACTGGCTGTGAGCTGGGGCCCTCTTTCAGTTACCAAAGACCACAGCATTCCTTTTTTCATGTAGCTTCATCCATCTTCAAGCCAGCAGTTGTGCCTTGAGCCTCCCTTGTTCTTCAAATTTCCATGACTACCTCTTCTTCCATTAGCCAGAGAAGGTGCTCTGCTTTGAAGGACTCATGATTAGATCATGCCCACCTGGACAATCTTCTGATCTTAAGGTCATATGTGCTATAGAACGGCACATTATCATGGATACTCACAGGTTCTATGGATTAGAGTGGAGAGCCTTGGGGTGGCACTTTAGAAACTATGCCACAGCTCGTGACAGTTTAACTGATAGAATATGGTAGGAATGACTGTAGATTCTGAGGCTGGGTCATAGCAGGTGACACATCTTTGTGCACTGGAACACTGCTGCTTGGAGCCATGCCATGCCATAGAAGAAGTCAACTACTCTGAGGCCACCATGCTGTGAGGAAGCCCAGATGCACGTAGCAGCCACAGACAGGCACTCTGGTTGTCAGGCTTACACCCTGAGTTAGCCTTGACCAGGCTTCAGACCTGAGAGTGAACTGGCCTTAGATGATTCCAGCCCCAGCTGTGGGGTCACTCCCAGTCCTCAAGTCTTTCAGTTGAAGGCCCATTCACGGAATGGGAAACATGCCATTCCCACTGTGCCTTCCCTGTTCAAATTCCCAACCCATGAACTGGAGAATGTAATAATATGATTGTCTAGGCCTCTACGTTTGGAGGTAATCTATTATGCAGCAGCAGTAACTGGGACAAATCTGAAGGTAAAAAAGAGTGAACATTTTTTCACTGATATTTTTTGAAGGTCTCAGGTGGAGGTGGAACGGTGGGACCTGCTAACCACCCCTGCCCCCGAGGAGTTCTAATAGGTGATTAAAAAAACATGAAGAATCAAATTAATTCTAAAACAATTTGTTGTTTATACTTATCCTATGCAAAACACTAGGCTGAATGCTGGGGACATGGGTGCCGACTAAGGGGATAACATCCTTCCTTTCGTGGAGCTTTGAGGCTAAGGAGAGTGAATTCCAAACACATACATATGCAAAATAATTTTAGATAAAGATAACTCTCACGGGGAAAATAAAACGGTATTGAGTTGGAGCCCGGTGGTGGTGGAGGAGAGCCACTCCTGACTGGTCCCAAGTGAGTCCTGTCTAAAGAGGTAGCCACTGAAATCTGAACTGCAGTCAGTTCTGCTCGCATGCTTGTTTTGAAAATGTGAATTTGTTCCAAGGAGATTGCTGTGTTAGGAAACAAGTTTTGCATTTGCTTATGCATGATTTCATCTGTAAAAACACTAGGTAAACAGAAAACTGCACCCAGCTGAACTGAGCTGTTCAGGAATACACAAAAGGCACACGCAGGGCCTCAAACATCTAGCCGTGACCTCAGCTCACCAGGAGTGTTAGGAGACACCCCTATGCCTCTAGTGACACAGCCTTTGCCTAACTTCAGATCACCTCCTCCCATTATATTCACCATATTTCACAAGCTGCAACCCTCAGACATCCACTTCCACAAGCAAGCTGAAGACCTTTTTCAAGGCCAAGTGACACATTTATTGTCATATTTCTTTTTTTTTTTTTTTTGAGACGGAGTTTCGCTCTCGTTACCCAGGCTGGAGTGCAATGGCGCGATCTCGGCTCACCGCAACCTCCGCCTCCTGGGTTCAGGCAATTCTCCTGCCTCAGCCTCCTGAGTAGCTGGGATTACAGGCACGTGCCACCATGCCCAGCTGATTTTTTGTATTTTTAGTAGAGATGGGGTTTCACCATGTTGACCAGGATGGTCTCGATCTCTTGACCTCGTGATCCACCCGCCTCGGCCTCCCAAAGTGCTGGGATTACAGGCGTGAGCCACCGTGCCCAGCTGTCATATTTATTTCTTTTCCATTCACCTGGATAAAATTCTGCCACCATTTCTATCAGGTTCCTGTCTTTTTTTTTTTTTTTTTTAATGTGTCACATGTGTTTTTGAATGCTGGGCCCCTACCCTCATTTTCCTTATGAGTCCTATCATTTTTATTGCACGATTCTGCATATTGTGGTGATTTTTAGAAACACATAGCAATGGACTGTTCAGGATCTTGTGAACCATCCCAAGCGATCAATTAATCATACATTAGACTTTGTTTCCAGTCCCAGCTTTGCCACTGTGAACATATTCTCATACCATCCCAGAGGCAGAAATTCTATGTCACCACCCAAATTCACCTTGAATTATAATAAGGTGAGATTACTACCTTGAAATGATCCCTACGTGTCAAGGGCCAGGTGTAGATAATTGAGTCATGGGGGCAGTTTCCCCCATACTGTTCTCATTATAGTGAATGAGTTCTCACGAGATATGATGGCTTTATAAGCATCTGGCATTTCCCTTGCTGGTACATTCTCTCTTGATGCTGTGATGTAAGACATGCCTTCTGCCTTCCATTTTCCTTTTCCAACTTCTGCCTTTTACCTTCCATGATTGTGAGTCCTCTACAGCCACATGGAACTGTGAGTCTATTAAACCTCTTTTTTTTTTTGTTTTACTTTAGGTTCTGGGGTACATATGCAGGTCATGCAGGGTTGTTGCATAGGTACATACTATATCTGGCATTTCTCCCCATGTTATCCCTTCCCACCCTCCCAAACCCTGCTGTTCCTCCCCCAGCCCCTCCAACTGCCCCCAGTGTGTGATGCTTCTCTTCCTGAGTCCACGTGTTCTCATTGTTCAACACCCGCCTATGAGTGAGAACATGTGTAAACCTCTGTTTCTTTTCAATCTTGGGTATGTCTTTCTAAGCACTATGAAAATGGACTAAAACAATGTGTCTGGGGAACTGTGTGGCCACCTGAACATGGCAGAGGTCCCAGAAGGAGGGAGGAGAGAAAGCCATGAAAGCTAGGTCACCTGGGCCTGATAGTAAGGAGTTTGAATGGAATACCATAGAGGGAGTAAAATATAGCATTGCCTCATGAGCGGTGGAGTTGGACTGCAAAGGAGCCACAGAGGGGAAGGAGAGGACGTGGTTCTCTCCTATGCTGCCCGCTATGGTTTGGTGAGCAGAAGTGCCCCAGAGAAGCTTGAGGATGCAAAATGGGTTTCCTCGAACTTAACTCATCTTCTTTCACGTTGCACCAGAGTCTAGCACAGCACTGAGGCTGGAGAAATGTGAGGTTCGTCCTGGAAGGTACCTTCACCATTCCCTCATCTCCTCTCACCCTGGAGGGGAATGCTGTGTTGTGTTGTGTTGTGGAGTGTTACAGTGTTGTAGGAGAATGTGTTCACAGTGGCAAAGCTGGGACTGGACACAAAGTCTAATGTATGATTGATTGATTGACAGTAGATGAAAGCACATGTTTTCAATCTCTTGGGGAGCATATGCCTTACATTCTTAGACACGTAACAGTACTCACGTGGAAGGGATTTAAAGAACTCGTCTTTTTTCCTACCCGTTGTGTTCACAAGCATCATGAACTCCTTTGCCTGCACAATGGAAACTTTTTATTGTGACGTTATTGCTACCCAGAAACTTTTGAGCCATTGACTTTCTAATGCCTCCAAGGACAAAGCGTTACTGCCGTCTCTGACCTCCCTTTGATTCCTCAGCAATTCTGGGAAGCTTTTTCTTGGTATCAGGATGAGGTTTTAACAGAGCTCATGTGTAAGTAGTGAGGGAACTCCAGTTGACCTGCACATGATGTAAGAGAAACAACACTGGCTATATTCTACAGGGAAAGAAACTGAGGCAAGGGGGAGGGGTACACTGTAACACAGTAGAGCTCCAGGTCTCCCCATATGGCTCAGACTTAATGTATTATACCCCTATTCTCTTTTGTTAAGACAGAGTCTCACTGTGTCGCCCAGGCTGGAGTGCAGTGGCACTGTTTCAGCTCACGGCAACCTCTGCCTCTGGGGTTCAAGCAATCCTCCTGCTTCAGCCTCCTGAGTAGCTGGGACTACAGGCCTGCACCACCACACCCAGCTAATTTTTGTATTTTTAGTAGTGACAGGGTTTCACCATGTTGGCCAGGCTGGTCTCAAACTCCTGACCTCAAGTGATCCACCTGCCTCGGCCTCCCAAAGTGTTGGGATTACAGGTGTGAACCACCACACCCCACCTATACCCTTATTCTTTTCTCCCACCACCTCACTTCCTCTGCTACTCCTTACCTAACTGCAAAGAGGCCAGTGCCCTCCAGGCCTTAGCTGGTGGTCCAGGAGAGCTGGTAGTGGTACTAAGGGTGCTCCCTTGGTCATTTCATTTCCTCATGTTCTGTGGCCACTCTTTAGGGATTATCTGTTGACATGAAAGCTCTCTTGGTCTTTCTTAAGGCTTTCCTCCTTGAGTGTCAATTACCCTCCCTCTTCAGAAAGGGACTTGATATGGGAATTCACCAGGATCTTCCCTCAGACGTGACAGGCTTAGTCCCCCATCTTCCATCGTTTCCCTCTCCCCACCATCATCGAATATTCCTCTGATTATTCTGGCATATACCAAGCCCTCCTCTCCTATCCATTTGTTTCTGTAGCTTTTACATGTCTATAGCTGGTACAGAATCTATACATTTCAGTAGCCTTTAATTGGACTGACCAATCACTGTAGCCTTGGATTCCCAATTCAAGTCGGGAATCTTTTATTTGTAAAGTATATACTGACAGAGGAGCTCACGTTAGGAGAGCCAAATGAAGGTGGCGTATGGAAAAACTTACTCAAGAATGAGAAAGGTCTAGAATGACTGAATAACTCAGCTTCTGGTTAGAAGCCGAGTTCTTGGAACTGGTCAGTTCCAAGGATGGAGCTGGCCTCTGCTGTATGTCCAGCTAGCACCATCATTCTTGTCACTGTCCATCTCCTTCTTCACTTCTCTCTGTTATTTTAATCCAGTCTTTCTTTCCAAACCTGCATCCTCTGGGCTTTTTCTTCATTTAGTGTGCAAAATGGCCCCAAATGGCTCTCCTGTCCTCCCTATGCTCACTGGCACCCAGAGCTGACCCAAACCTTTTCTTTCTGCCTCTTAGTTCCAATTCCTGGATTATGAAGACTTTGGTGGACCCATTCACCCTTTTGAACCAGGGCACATGAACCATAGGCCTAGCCAACTAATGGGTGAACTCTCCTTGGGCCTCCTGTCCACCATAGACCAACCAACTGTGACCGAAAAGTTGAGATAGGGTCGGACCCGGCATAGTGACTCATGCCTGTATTCTCAGCACTTTGAGAGACTGAAGTGGGCGGATCTCTTGAGCTCAGGACCAGCAACCAGCAGATAGGGAGAGAGACATACATAAATACATACATTATTAGATATACATACATACATACACACACATATATATATACACACACATACATATATATACACACATACATTATTTTATATGTTATATATAATTATATATATAATTTTCTATGTATATAAAATAAAAAATAGGTAGTATATTTATAGTTCAAAAATATAGAGGGAGTTCAAAAACCTCTTTCTAGAAGCAGAAGTATTTTTCCTGCTCTAAAGATCTATGAATTTATAAAAATAATGCAGAATTATACCCATTTAATGGAGATATAAAAAGAGGTTCAGTTGATGATCTTATTGTAACAATAAAGGATTTATATTTTTAGAAACGAGGTAAGGTGACATCCTTTGATGCCCATTCATCTAGGGTGCATGAATGGAGGCCTCATTAGAGGCATGCTGGCAGGACAGATTAAAAATTGACATCTTTAAGGCAACTTATGTTCATTTCCAGAGTTTAATACTTAATCGTCCTTGTGGTGCTTCAGGTGTTTGAATCTTATCTCCTTCATGAGATGGGCCTCTGTTGGCCCATCTGCCAAACAGTTTCTATTTGGCCACCTTCTCCAACAGTTTCCTGTTGGGAAGATCAAAAGAACCAATGTCTGTGATGGTGCTTTAAAAATTAAATGTTAGCTTGAGTGTCCAGCGATGTGCAATTGATTCAATAATGACATGACTGTGCAAGGGGAATGCTATTTCACCATTAAAATGAAGTTGTGGCAGAATATCTATGTGGCAAGATGTTTAAGACATTGCTAAACGGAAAAAGTGAATTCCAAGCAGTATACACATTATGATTCTGTTTGTGAGCACACAAACACATATTCCTTCTTATATTTGGAAAGATGTTACCAAAATATCAGCAGCAATACAACCTGGGTAGCAAAGTTACTGATGATATAAATGTTATCCTGTTTTTTGAGTTATAAATTCTACATTTTCTGCAATAAGCATTTTTCACTTTTAAAACAAGAAAAAGAAATTTTACTAGGAAAAAAAAAACATAAAATGTAATGCAAGCCTGCAATTTCCTTTTCTTTTTTTTTTAGATCCCACTGCACTAAGCATATATAAAGGTTCAAGAAATAATTTTTGGCTCCCTTAAATCCTGAGTGAAAAGGATGTGTGTAAATGACAGGTGTCCTTGCCTGCATATGTGACCATGGAAAGACGTGATTACCTGTCTCATTACATTATGTGGCTTTCTTAGGTTGAGCTCTCTTTGTTTGAGAAGTGATCCCAGGAAGCACCAATCTGAGAGCAGAGAAATGAGACAGAGAGTGGAAGAAAGCTGCTACTAGGTCACTGGGGCTTCATCCCACTGGGACCTCTGTGAGAAAGAGAAACAAGCTGCAGTTATTCTCCCTGAGGAGCGAGGGAGCTGGGGGTATTTCTCCACGACTCCCATCTGCCATTGATTTAAGGATGATCCCAAAGGGTGTCAACTCTCTGACATTTCCAGCCTCCATGCCCAGGCAGAGCAGGGTCCAGGGACCTGAGAAGCTCTTTACCTTGGCAAAAACACACAGCACTTGCCATTGGGAGGCACTGGGTTGACACACACAAATGTGATGAGTGTAGAGGGGATATGGGCCAGGTACCAACAACACCCACTGCCGTAGCATTCTGCTTTTCTTGTTAAGCACTGCCCGCTAATCTTACCAGTGATTCTGTCCTGGTAGGGCTGGGACTGTGGCGGGAAGGGAGCAGGAATGGTAGGTCCATAAGGGAAATCCTGTGACTGGGCTTGGTGTTATCCGGTTTCACATCAAATGCCCGAGTGTTCATTTAGAAGGCTGACCCTGCCTAGTGACTCTGGGAATACTTAAAACAAAGTTGTGAAATCCAGGTTTCAACATTAACCCAGTATGGCCAGAGGAGTTGAAGAATGTACCATGAAAACATGATATCAGAACTCAGAGATGTTTATTTATGAGTTTGGCAAGGTTTTAATTTTTTTTTTATGATGCGTTTGAGTTCTTCTACATACAAGGCAAAATTCCATCAACCCAACAAGCCTATAAAATCCCTCACAAATCGTTTTATGATGTGTTTGAAATACCTCAGGCTGAGTTATTTGTTGACAATTTGTCCTTTATTTTTGACACCTCGGCTGGGGAGTATCTTCCCCAAAATAGAATTGCTAACTTCTTGGAGACCCGTGACCACTACTTGCTAGAAACATCAGTCTACCAGGTACATAAATATTCATTTATTGGTGTCAGGCAGGTAGCAACAGAGTTCTGGACCTTACTTGCTGTAGAAGGAACAAAGACTTTAAGAACTAGAATCACAAATTGTTTATTTTATAGTTGAAGAAATTGAGGCCCAAGGTCACCCAGTCAACTTGATGTGGAGCTGGAGCGAAACTCCACCATCTCGTCTCATGAAGCAGCGTCTGCACAAGGTTGATGGGCAGCCCGTTCTGGTTGGCTGATGAAGGACACTTGTTCTGTAATTCAGCAGTTCATTCTAAGTGCCAGATCAGGCTCTTAGGGATTTGATAGACTCTCCCTCTTATCGGCCGCCGAGTGCTTGGCAGCAATTTCACCCTTTACGGCTTTCCTGGGCCTTTTAGTTTCTTAGATTCTAGATTGGTCAGGACTGTGTGCTTCAGAAAAGACTGACCAATTATCTAAGAATATTGCCAATCAGCTAGAACGAATTGTCATGGGATCCTAATATAATATTTTGGAGCGTCAGACACAGAGAGAATTGATGGCTGGGAGCCGGCACACTTAAGTTCTCTGACCTAGTCCCCTTCCCATCCTGGTGGAGGCAATTCTGAGGAAAAATTAAATAAAGTATGCGAGCAAACCACCCTATGGTGTGGTTAGGTCATTAGGGATTAAATGCTCAGAGGGAAAAAGGAAAGTTGGTCTCTGAGGATTCAAAAAGAACATCAGCTGAAGTCAAAGTACAACATGCTAGGACTACCTGCTGGCTGGTGGAGGAAGGCATGGTTTTCCCACGGGGCAAGGGCAAGACAGGCAGATCATTACAGTGTGTGCTTTGGCAGTGCATGTGCAAACAGGGCTGAGAACTTGTAGGTTATCAAGCCAAGGAATAACTTTTCTCTGCCTCCATGCGTTTATTAGTAAAATTGGAATAATTTTCATTTCCTTTTTATTTTTTGGAAAGATTACTTAGGATAAAATAGAAAAAGCAGTAGATATTATCTATGTATCTGTCATCTATCTATCTTATCTACCTATCCATCCCATCTATCATCCTATATCTATCTATCTATCTATCTATCATCTATCTATCTATCTATCTATCTATCTATCTATCTATCTATCTATCGATCGCATCTATCATCTATTCATCCTATCAATCTATCTATCTATCTATCTATCTATCTATCTATCATCTATCAATCAATCAAGAACAGAGTGGAAGAAATTATCTATCTATCTCATCTATTATCTATCTATCTGTCATCTATCTATCTCATCTGTCATCTATCCATAATATCTGATCTATCTATCTATCTATCTATCTATCTATCTATCTATCTATGTATCATCACCATCAATGATAACAACAGATTCATGACCAATAAACATGGCTGCCTGTTCATCTCCTTCCTGAAACTTTGTGGTTTTATCTTCATATCTGCCTCTATGCTCTTGCTCTGGAAGAAATTTTGAGTCCAGTTATTGCTTACCTTCCTTCAATGACTCTACACCGATGTTAACATGGGGCTCAATCCTTTTACGTCAGTTTCCAACACTCATACAAGGTTTTTGGATGCAGACTTTACTGAAGGTTCTTAGAGGTCTAACAGGTCCATGCTACGGCAGCACTGTGGTAGATTCGCTTTATTCCTATTCAACTGCCACTCCCCCTTTTCTGTTAGTTACAGAACCCTGTGGTGGCCACAGGCTTAGTTAAAAATAGTCACTCCTGAGACTTTCTTGTAGCTAGGAGTGTGACATGATTTTTTTCTAACAGGGTAAGCCTTTGCTTTCCTAATGCAGACGTTATCTCCTTTCTCCTTTGCTATTTTGTCTTATTCCTATCTGGAAGGTAAATGTGATGCTTGGAGAAAAAACAGCCACCTCGTGACCACTGTGAAAAAAGGCACGTGCCGAGGAGGACAGACTCTTTGTTCTTGATGACACTGTAAAACAGCCAGATCATGCCTGAATTTCCAACTTTGGATTTATTGTCAGGTGAGAGAAAAAACAAAAAGAAAATGCTCCATCTGTTTAGGCCTAAGTCAAATATTGCCCTACCATGAAAACAGACAAATGATAACAAACACTGAAGACTCAATTTCATGCTTTGTTACATGAGTCCCTGACTATTCCTCTTGTTGTGGGGTCCAGCTTCCGGCCACTTCCCTCGCCTTCTGTGACCAGCCCTTCCCGACCAACCGTTCAAACATTTCCTCACTCTTTGTTATCCAGATAAATTCAGCTTTTTTTTGTGTGTGTTTTATTTCTTTTTTAAAAAAATTTTATTTTTTAATATATGTGCAGGTTATAGATAAACACAAGTTTACCTATACAAGATAGAGCTCTATACAAGGTACAGCATTTTGTTTTTGTTTTTTATCTTACCTGACAATAAATCCAAAGTTGGTCAACTTGTGCTTACCTATACAACCAACCTGCATATACATAAAAAATAAAAACTGGGGGGTTTGTTTTTCGGATTATTTCATCACTCACTTTTTAACATCTTAATTCCCAGTTTTAAGGTAAAGGAGCCATCCTGTCATGAATTAGGGCACTTAATTTAGAAAAGATAATTGATTTAAATTCAGTATTATTTTACATTATATAAATTATATTAACATAATAATATATAATATATACATATAAACTAGTAAGTTAATTTTTTGCACATATATTTTAAATGTTTAAATAAACTTCAATTTTAAATAAACTTGCTCCCTGATTGGCTATTCAGCGTGTCTGGAAGGAAAGGTAATTTGGATTCAAAGAAAGGAAGTAGGGAGACGTTCCAGCTCTTAGCTTTGATAAATTATAAAGTGAAGCAAAAGAGTGTTCTTAAAAGAAAAAGAAAAACCAATATTTTCTTAAGCAGAGTTTAATAATCATTGTGTTTTAAAACAGAAATACATTCAGGGGTCTGTACAACTTTAGACATTACTTAACTCAGCCTTCACTTTGCATATAATAAATCATAGACTTATCAATGTATAGGATTCTTTTAAAGTAAAGATTTGCAGTTCTATAAATTCTTTATGGATTATATATCCACTTCTCCTAATCCTACACTTCAAAAAGTCCAGTCTAATTTCTGGACACAGGCAGGGTAGGAGACACCTCCAGTTTCAGGATTAGAGGATTCCTGGGAGTATTGAGGAATGTGGGGTCAGGGGGCACTGCTCCCTCTGTGGGACCAGCTTTAGCTCCATTTGCTGATGAGTCCTCATCACAGGCGTGGTGATGTGGAAGGCAGGCTCTGTGTGGCTCCTCAGGCTGATGGCCTCACAGCCCTTGCCGTTTAGTGTTAGTGATAATAGTTGACTTTTCCTGAGCACCCGCTCTGTGCCAGGCACTGTGATTTCAGAGACTCTGCCCAAGGCCTCCCTGCCTCCCCGCACCACACACACACACAGAAAGCACCATCTGTGCTGAGGACTCGGATCCCAGAAAGGGTGAGTTCTCTCATCCAGGCCACAGAGCCAGTCATGGGTAGAGGGGCCCCAACCCAGTGCACCTGATTCCAAAGCCTCTTAATTGCCATGGTGTGTGATTTATCTGTTTTACGTTGTCTTGATCCATTGGGGCTGCTATAACAAAATGCCATAGACTGGGTGGCTCGTGAACAACAGAAATTCCTTTCTCACAGTTCTGGAGGCTGGGAAGTCTAAGATCAAGGTACTGACAGATTCAGTTCCTGATGAGGCTTGTAGACAGCTTTCTTCTCACTGAGTCCCCGAATGGGACAGGCAGGGGAGCTCTCTTCTACCTCCTCTTATAAAGGCACTGATTCCATCATGAAGATGCCATCCTCTTAGCCTAATTATCTCCCAAACACCCATCACCTAATACGGTCACATTGGGCATTAGTGATTCAATTGTGAATTCGGGGAGGACAAAAACATTCAGTCCATAGCAACTTATATTTATTGATGATCATTTTATTTTGGAATACTGTATTTTCTCCAGCTCTATCAAGGCAAATAAAATTATATTTATTTAAGCTGTACAACATGATGTTTTAATATACATGTAATATAATTACCACATCAAGTTAATTAACCTATCTCTTGACTTACATAGTTACCATTTTGTTTTGTGTTAAGAACATTTAGAATCTACTCTCAGCAAATTTTAAGTGTACAGGACAGTATCATTACCTGTAGTCCTCATGCTGTACATTAGAACTCCAGAACTTATTCATCCTGCATAACTGAAACTTTGTGCGCTTTGCACAACATCTCTCATTTCCCTATTCCCCAGGCCATGGCAAACACCATTCTACTCTGCTTCCTGGAGCTAGACTTTTTTTAGATTCCATTTGTAAGTGAGATCATGCAGCATTCGTCATGCAGTATTCGGCTTTCTGTGCCTGGCTTATTTCAATTAAAACAATAGCCTCCAAGTTGATCCATGTTGTCACAAATGACAGGATGTCCTTCTTTTGAAAGCTGAATAATATTTCACTGTGCATATATATATATATGTATAATGTGTGTGTGTGTATATATATATAATGTGTGTGTGTCTGTGAATATACCTTACAGATATATATAAACACACACATTTTATATATATATATATATATATACACACACGTTTTATATATATATATTTTATATATATGCACACACATTATATATATACACACACATATATATATTTATATGTATCATATATATACATAATACATAGTATATATTATATATTACATATTATATATGTGTAATATATATAATGTAATATATATTACATATAATAAATATATAATATATTATATAATACATAATGTATATTATATATATTATAATGTAATAATATATTATATAATATATATTATATATTATATTTTCTATATATATTCTATAATACATAATATATTATATATTATGTATATATAATATATAATATATATATATTATGTAATAGATATATTTTATAATATATAAAATATCTATATTTATATTTATAAATATATTTATATTTATATTACAATATATT
>NW_022437005.1:5847126-6031911 GCF_009761245.1 Sapajus apella
TTATATTTATAAATATTATATTTTGTAATATATAATATATATAAAACACATGTGTGCATATATATAATGCATTTCATATATATTATATATGATATATACATAATATATATGTAATGATATATATTATATATGTAATGTGTGTATATATATCTTATATATATAACGTGTATGTATATATATTATATATACACACATCTTTTATGTATATATATACACACATTACATATATAATTAATGTGTGTGTGTATACACACACATTATATATATACATACATTATTTATATATATACACACATTATATATATTTATATATAATATATAATATATATAGACATATATATTATATATATAATGTGTATATATATTTAATATGTGTGTGTATAGATATCTAATATGTGTGTGTATATATATATATAACATTTGTGTGTGTATATATATATACACAAATATATACACACACACACTTATATATAACGTGTGTGTCTATATATACATAAAATGTGTGTGTGTATATATATGTAAAATGTGTGTGTGTATATATATAATGTGTGTGTATATATATATATATGTAAGGTATATTCACACACACACATTATATATATATGCACAATGAATATAAGGTAAAAGAAAATGTAAGGTATATGGACACACATCTAAAAGAAAATGTAAGGGATATTCACACACATATTATCTATATATATTTATATAAAATCTATTTCATTGATTTCTGCTCTTATTTTCATTATTTGTTTCCTTCTTCTAACTCTGGGCTTAGTTCGTTCTGCTATTTCTAGTTTCTTGTGGTGTAAAACTTGGTTGTTTCTTTTTTTCTTAAGGTAGATGTTTATTGCCATAAAATTCCCTCTTTGAACTACTTTTGCTATATCCCATAAATTTTGGTGAGATGTATTTTTATTTTCATTTGTCTCAAGATATTTCTTTGTTTTCTTTCTGAATTATTCTTTTGCTCATTGACGGTTCAGGAGGGTTTTCAGGAATGAAGTTGCAGGGTTCACAGGAGCTGGCCCAGTGCTGGGGTCCATGGAACCTGGGTCCTCAGGAGATGGCCTGGAGTCTGGGTCTGGGTCTGTTGGGGCTGGATTCACCGGGGAAGGCCTGGTGCTGGGGTCCGTGGTGAAGTTAGGTGCTTACCACTTCACTGAGCTCAGTGAGGGTATCTCTCTCGCACTGGGCAGGCTTGGGGGAGGTGTTGCTTAGCTAATGTGAAATTGTCCTTCCTACCCTCTTCAATGTGTCTTTTCCTATTTCTGTGCACTAGCCAGCTGCTGTAATCTTTCACCTGAATTTCTTAGCTCTAGTGAGGATTGTTTTGTGTGTGTGAGTAGTGTTTCAAATTGATTTTCTATGAAGGGATGAGCATTCTGCCATCTTGCTTTGAAACAATTTTAAATGTGCAGAAATACAATGGAGATAAGTTCCCATATGTCCGTCACTATCCAGCTTACACCTTTTTTAGCATTTTACATTGCCATTGTTTTCCCTTTTTAAAATTTCTTCGGATTTTAGATTTTGCATTTATGGGCTATGAAAACAAATTCCCTGCTTTTCCTTTTCTCTTTAACTGTAACCTGGCTTACCCCCTTCTTTTGCAGATAATCAGAACTTGAACTAGGGTGAACTGATCTTTCAGAGAAGATGAATTCACTCTGGCCTAGGGACAGAGAAGGGAGATGAGACACCCTGCTGAGCCAGACAGCCAGCCTCCTGCCAGTGCTGCCAGTATCCTCACCAGCTGGATACCAGATGACCTGGCACACAGACGTCTCTGCCATCAGGAAGACCTGTGGGGAGTTTTCCACTGTGAATGCCAACAACAGTCTGCCTTTCTTTAACAAGTCTGTTTGCTTTAGACTATTTGTACCAGCTTTTCAGTTGAAGACAAAGACATGTGGTCATGAGCACTAAAGTAAAACCACTTTGTTTCTGTGCTGTTTATTTAAGATGGCAAAGTATGTTAAAGGCATGGAGATGCTTGATCTTCTGCTGATGGAAACATTTATATGACCCTGAGTGGCATGCCTAACACTTTGTTCAACAAACTCAGAGAGAAGGTAGAGAACCAGACCCGAGCACATCTTCCTGGCTGCAGATGCAGCTCACATGATGTAAGTGGAGAGAGGCCAGGGGCACTGTTTCACCAAAGTGTCTAGTTCTCCCCCATCCCCACTCCCTTGCCATATGTCAGTTACCCTCCCATGTGTCAGTTACCCTTCCTAGCTACGGCTCTGCCTTTTCGCCAAGTTGAATTTCGTACATTCACACAGGAGTCTTGAGGTGGACCAGGATGGTGGTGAGCACTGGCAGAGTTGCTTTGGTTCAGGTGCAGATTGAATCCATCCTATAGCCAGAAAAGTAATTCACCTCCTTGTGCCTTGACCTGGCATCCAGCTTCCCCACTCCAGCAGATCACACCCAAACCTTGTGTGTCCATGCTAATCCAAGTGGGGTGGAGGGAAGGAGTGTTATGAGGTCTACTGGCCCACGCAGGGCCTGGGAGTGGGAATCCTTACAGGAAGGGGTATGGAAAGGGCATATACAAGCTTGAGATTCTTAAAAATGTGTATGTTTAAGGCACAAAAACACTTTCACAGAAAAAGCAAATCTTAGGCTTATCTGTAGAGCATTACAGGACTGTACCTAGAGCAATGCATCTCAGAGGGCATTCATTTAGGAACAGTAAGACATTTGGGAGGTTATCCAATGTATTTTCCCTTTCCCAATCACACTGAAATGCTTCCAGAGAGATTTAGAAGTCTTATTGTTTTAAAATCCTGCCAATGAATGGATCCCACCCCCTCTCCCCAGCCCACTTTGTGGTATTTAGCAGTTCACCCAAGAGCAGCTAAAGCTTTCATTGATCTAAAGAACAGAGCTCAGTCTCTACGGGGGATGTGGGCAATTCTCATGATTCGTAGTATATAGTAGACTTTAACCAGCGTCTAACTCTTTCTTCTGACAATAAAACTTGTCCATTGAACAAGTAGCATTAACAACCCCAGGGACTCCTACCTCGGTTCCCACAGTGCTGCTTGTGCTCTGAAGCAGGTGCAAGGTTTAACCTCGAGATGAGCTTCCAAGACGGTCACCAGGGAAGGTTTCACCCGGTTGCACTAGTTTTAAACTAGGCTATCAGATAATGAACATGTGTGTGTGGGGTGTGTGTGTGTGTGCAGGTGTGCACATATGGTGCCCGCCTCCAAATGATGTTTGTTTCAGTCAGGTCATATGCAGAGGCAGCAAGACTGTCTTGTGCTTTGCAGAGACATCCTGGCTTGGGATTATATGTACTCAATATTGGCATTCAGTTGTGGTCATTCGGTCTTTCAGGTTTGGGGGCTTCTTGTTTAGCTGATTTTCCTTTTCTCCTGCTCTCCCTCTCCCTCCCTCTCCCTCTTGCTCTCCCTCTCTCCCTCGCTCTCTGTTGCTCCTTAAGGGTTTCAGGTCAGCCTCTGAAAAACAATTATGCTGACCATCACTTACAGAGACTCTGCCACATGCTAGGAGCTTTACATCAGTAGTTTGAATCTTCACAACAGACCAACAGAGTAGGCGTTGGTGGCAGGGGATATTTGAGAAGACGCTGCTGTCAGTACTTCACCATGGCCCCTAGGATTTTATCACCATTTTTGTGCATACTCAGCATGCATTTGCCTCTAACAGCCAGCCCCCATGTCTCTGCTGGAGGATGGACTTCAGGCCTCTGGGGCACACCCTGCCTGTACTTGGAGACCTAGAAGTCCTTGGAGAATGTGTTTTATTTTGAAATCAAACTAACAAGAAATGGGTAGATTTGACAGGAAGGCAATTCAGTGAGAAACCGTATTTTATATATATATATATATATATATATATATATATATATATGATATGCATATATATATATGATATGCATATATATATATAATCTCAAATTATATTATGTATATAATTTGTTGTTGTTGTGATGAAGTCTCCTTCTGTCGTCCAGGCTGGTGTGCAGTGACACGATCTTGGCTCACTGCAAGCTCTGTCTCCTGGGTTCAAGTGATTCTCCTGCCTCAGCCTCCTATGCAATTTACATTGAATGCAATCTGCAGGTCTTGAGCTTTGCCTAATGTATATACCTATGTAACTCCCACCCCTACCAAGATAACGAACATTTTCATCACCAGAAAACCTTTCTTTGGACCTCTTCCTGATTAATTCCGACCCCTCCAAGACCACAGTCAACCACTTTCTGATTTATATGAACATCATTTAATTTTCCCTGTTTTAGAACTTTATGTAACTAGAATCATAATGTTGTACTTTTTTGTTTATACTTTTTCCTTCAACATTATGTTGCATGGAGCAATAATTCCATCATTCTTGTTGTTGCATAATATTCTGTCCTATGAATACAGTTTGTTTATCCATTCCTCTGTTAACGGACACTTAGGTTGCTTATAGTTTGGAGCTACTATGAATAAAACTGCTGTGAACATTTATGTACAAGTCTTTCTATAGAACAAATATTTTCTTCCAGATATTTTTTCCTCCTCTCTGATCCACTGCATTTAAGCATCCACTTTATTTTGTACTTGGGGCTATTTTTTGACAGGTTTAAAGCAGAAAAAGGGAGTTTTATTATTAATTTCAATAGTGCATGTTTTCACAAAGTAGCATACTGAAATGTTTGAGTCTTAGAAGAGGCAGGACTTCTGCCCTGACTACAAAAGACTCTCTTGGATAGAATCGGTGAGGAGAGAGGGAGAGGGAGAGAGATAATCATGAGGTCAGAGGACCCCAGGGAAGACAGAAAAGACTTCAGGTCCAGAAATGAGAGAAATGTGAGCAAAGGATCATGTAACTGGCTCAGAGTCTTGGTTACAAACAGAAACTAAGTTCACTTAAATTAAAGTCGTGGAGGAATGTATGGACTGGGTAAAAGGTAGCTGATACAATCAAGAGAAAAGCTATGGAACCATGATCAAAAAAATATGAAGAAGTTTAAGGAACAGAGCAGGTTAGAAGAGTAAACAAGGTCATTGCGAAGGAGTAGCCAGATTAGGATGAGATGTGGGTCATGAATGCAGCAGATGACACCACAGCAAGACCACCCTAGACCTGGAATGTGCACATGGTACCACAGCCACAGCCACCATAGACCTTGAATACTACAGATGACACCACAGCCGTGGCCATCCTAGACCTTGAATGCTTCAGGCAACACTGTCAGTGTTGCCTTTAGAGACTGGATGCAGAAGCTGACACTGTCACATTGTCATCTGTGTGGACCCTGGATGCAGGAGCTGATGTCAGGTTCACTGCCATCCCCAATCCCTGAACACCCAGGCTGGCACCACCCTGGCCAACCACCCTGAGGCTGTGGATGCTGGAGCTCTCATCTGGAACTGCCACCAGCATTAGAATCATGTTGACAACTATCCCCTCCCCTGCTTCCACAAGAGATTCTAAACAATCCCTGCCTCCTGATCCACTAGTTTCAGATTCTAGGACAGGTTTTTCTGAGGCCAAGCCCACATTCCACTCTTGGAGAGAGTGGGCCTCTAGTCTTCTATAATTTATCTAGTGGAGACAAATCCTGTTTCCTTGCAAGGTTCACATGTGCAGTTCCCAAGCAGAGTGAGGAGGGGCAGATATTGGTCAGAGCGAAGCACCCTGATGCCCAGCACAGTCACCCCCACTGGGACTTGTTCAAGCATCAGGATTCATGTGCTGTCACCTTAGTAACCACATACGCCTGACTCCATTCAACAGGCACCATCCATCAACTGCTATGTGGCTTTGTCATCTGTCCTTGGGTTTCCAGCAAGGACTTTCTTTCAGCAATAGCTGGCCAAGCACTGTTGATAAGGACTGATGACTGCTATGCCTGAAGTTCTTCTCAGTGCCCACCTAACTTAGGCCACGTGGCCCTGTCTCCACCTCTAAACTCAAGAGAGGGCAATGGGGCCTAGGAGTCCTAATCAAGAAGTGGTCATGGGAAGGGGAATCTCTTTCATCTGAGTCAGGGAGATTTGCCTGAGCAGACTAGCAAAAATGTTTTAAATTTTTAGTATAGAGAATCTTGAAGATACAGTGGCTTCCAATCCATGGATAATTCTGCTCTTTCCACAGCCCTTTCTATATACCCCAGGCATCCCATCAATTCATTTTACTTGTAAATAGTTCAGTGTGTATCTGTGGTGTTTGAGGGCACACGATACACACAAGATCACTCTCACTTCTGACACCTACTGCAAAATTAAAGAGGGGCTCCACAAAGAACTCACTGATAGCTATTATTCTAATGGTTATGGTTTATTACAGGCAAAGAATACAGATTAAATTCAACCAAGGGAAGGAGCGCCTAGGGTGTGGCCTACAGTGTTTCAACCACAGAGCTTCTGTTGTCTTCTCCCCATGGAGTCATGGGCAGCACTACTTTTCTGGTATTGGTGTATGTTATGGACTGAAAGTTTGTTCCCCTTGTCAGTCTGTATGGTGAAGCCCTAACCCTCAATATGACGATATTAGGAGGTAAGGCCTTTGGGAGAAAATTAAGGTAGGTGAGGTCATGAGGGTGAAGCCTCAATGATCTTAGTGTCCTCATAAGAAGAGGAAGAGACCAGAAACAATTTCTCTCTGCAATGTAAAACTCAGCAAGAAGGCAACTGTCTGCAAGTCAGGAAGAGAGCCCTCCCAGAACCAGATGATGCTGGCACCCTGATATCAAATGTCCAGCCTCCAGAACCATGGGAAATACATTTCTATTGCATAAGTGACCCAATCTGACATTTTATACGGAAGCCCAAGCATACTAATGCAATGTGTAACAATATGCACAGAGTCTTGACAACCTAAGAAACTCACCTGAGCTTTGGTGTCCATCTTCTTTACTGGGGATCTATGATCAATTGCCCATGTGGCTGACCTCAGACTCAGCCCCTCCAGAGATCTAATTGATATTACAGAACTCAAGGCCACCATCATAAATCACAGTTTTAGACTTTCTGGTGTGGCCAGCCCTAACCTCGAACTAAGATCATCCTATTAGGCATGACATTCCAAGGGTTTAGATTATCTCCCAGAAGTTTGGGGCAAAAGCCAGACCCTCTCTTAAGGCAAAGTTAGATTCTTTACAATACAATATCTCTGAATAAATAGAACTGTTTTAATAAGCATAACTACTGTACAATTATCACAACTAAAATATTTACAATAATTTCTTAATGTCGTCAAATATCTAGTCAGTGCTCAAATTTCCACTCATTTCCTAAGTGTCATAAGGTTCACCCTTTCTCTGGTTGTGTGTTTGTTTGTTTGCTTGAATTGGAATCCAAATAAGCGCTGCATGTTAATTGATATAAATTTAGAGTATCTTATTTTATAAGATCCCTCTCATACCTTTTCCTTGCCATTTATTTTGTTAAATAAACTGGTTGTTTAATTTGTACGATTTTCCGCAATCTGGATTTCACTGATTGCCTCCCCAAAGTGTGTATTAACATGTTCCTTTGTTCCCTGTATTTCTTTGTAAATTGGCATCCGGTTCTAAAGACTCAGCCAGACTGATGCTTAATTGGTTTAGGCAGTACTACTTCATCTGTGGTGGTACCCACTCTCTTGGGGAAGCCCTGCTACCTGGAATCTCTATTTATGCAATTTTGGGAGCCACTGATGGTCATTGCTTAGATTTATTAGTTCACTAGGGGTTGAGGAATGAACTGGACACAATTAATCCTGAGCTGGTCGTGTGACCACACAGAGCTCTCCACTCCTTCCCATCTCCACATTTTCCATCTTACAACTCAGGTGTAGGAGGAGCCTATGTTTCCGTCTGTGAAAATGTTTCATTACCAATTTGTTGGGGACAATGATACTCAGTTTTATTTTCTTATGTCATGGGAGATGTTTTCTACCTCTGCAGTTCCGCAGGTCTCCCCACTGCTGCTAAGATGGGACTCCACTTCATAGATCTTAGTGTGGTGAGTCAGAGGATCACAGACCCCAGTCTTTGCTGTAGGCTCCAAGAGGTGAAATTTCTTTACCCACTACTTCTTCCTTTACATGATTTCCCCAGAGAAACCCACAGTGGGTCCTGCTGCAGTTGTGTAACTTTGTGAACCGAAGGGTTGGAAAGAAGCTATAATAGAGCAGTTAGGGAGAACAGAGGGGGCTTCTCCACTCCCTCACCCTATACCAGGGCCTTGCAGACCCAGTCTTTAGGCAAGGCTACACATATGGCTGCACCTCTCCCAACTTTCCTTCCACCTTGCAGTCCCACCAGTCAAACCACACAGTCCTAATGTCACATCTCCTTCTCTTGGGAGATTTCAGCTCCTCTCCTTGCTAACATCCCCAACCTTACTGGGATAGGGCTCATTCGGGCCACATTGGCCTTCTCTCATTCTTGTGGTATCTGTAATCCCAGCCTCAGTGAGGTTTCAGCCCCACTACAGGAAGAGAAGAGTTCTACCTCCCCACACTGCTGTTTATAGCTGAGAAACCTAAGAGGGAGAGAAGTTAAGTAACTTGCCCGAGGTTGCACAGCTGGAAAAAAGTGAAGTAAGAATTTAAACTCGTGTGCACCTCATCCCAAAGTCCACGCTTTTCCCATCCCATATCTTATGTTATAAGCTATTAATACCTGGAGTTAAGAAGAAGGAAATTTCAGGTCAAAAGTCTTTGAGAACTGGTGCAGTGGCTCATGCCTGTAATCCTAGTACTTTGGGAGGCCGAGGCGGGTAGAGAGCTTGAGGCCAGGAGTTTGAGATCAGCATGGCCAACATAGAAACACCCCATTGGCACTAAAATCATACAAAAATTAGCTGCGCATAGTGGCACACGCCTGTGGTCCTGTCTACTCCGGGGCTGAGACAGGAGAGTTGCTTGAACCTGGGAGGTGGAGGTTGCAGTAAGCCGAGATCGCACCACTACACTTCAGCCTGGGTGACAGAGTGAGACTCTGTCTCAAAAAGAAAATCTTTGACTAGATGCTTTTTATGTATAATTACAGTAAAAAGCAGGCAGGCTCAGGGCACAGGGGCCCATGTGGGAGAAAATATAAATGACTGAACTTGGTGCCGCGGGGGATGCTTCTCAGGGTGAATGACGGGAGAGGGCAGTGATGCCCAGCAGGGTAACCCTGGAAACATTCTACAGATGCACACATGGCTAGAGAGAGAAAGGGAGGGTGAATGTTTTATTCAGTTTTAGTCTTGTGAAAAATACATTTAAAAAATTGTAGTCTAGGAGAATGAAACACAGATCAGCTGGAAATTCAGAATTATTGTGGGGTGGTGGACCTTTCCTGTGCCACCTAGTGACAAAATGAAAGAAGGCATAGTTGAACATTAGACTGATTTAATTGTACTCACAAAATGCTGACCTTTGGAACTATCAGACTCTCAGGCTTTTGGGAATACCTTAAAAATATCCTCAAACACTTCAGTGTACTCCTCTGCAGGCCCTCTTGTTTATGCTTTCCCTGACGTGGAGATGAGCCATCACTCTGGGAACATGACTGGCCTGACCACCACTGGGCTCTGTGCCTGCAACGCTGAGGGCAGCATGGCAGGGTCTTCTGAGGAGAGGGTGAGCAGGTGGAGACAGCCCAGCTGCTGGGGACTGCAGCACCACCTGAAGTGGCTGCACAAGTGCAGCTCCTGCAGCGCTGCCTGGTCAAAGCCTATGGTGAATGTGTTAGGGGTCAGTGTGTGTTTGTGGGGGAATGCTAAGAAATGTTATATTTATTACATTATTGAAAGCAAGTTAGTTACTTCCTAGATACAATGGGGGTACAGGCATTGGGTAAGTACACTTATTCCAAATGGGAGATATTGACCAGAACAAAAGGGTTACAGGCCCCATGCAAGTCTGAAATGCAATAGGGCAGTCATTAAACCTTAAACTTCCAAAATGATCTCCTTTGACTCCATGTCTCACATCCAAGAAGATTTCTGCATGACAGTGTTGGGATGGGAGGCCAAGTCAAAGGAGAGGATTCCAGGCTCTGATGGGGCCAAGAATCTGGAACACAAGTTTTCCGGGCACAATTGCATCTTCTGAGAAAACAGGCACCTTGAGAACAGACGGATGAGGGCCTCTGCAAGGAGGCCAGAAGAGCCACAGCTGTGCAAGACCTGCAGGCAGCCTGACTTTCACAGTTAATATTTTAGAATTTTTAAGGTATATAGTGTATAAATAATTTTTAAAACTATTTGCTGTTAGGCAATAACTTTTTTTCATATTTGTTTTTTTATGAGTCATTTTGAAACTCCAAGAGGCTTGGGGGCCATGAGAACCTCGGATTACCTTAGGAAAGAATCAGTTAATATTAAAAGTCCCTCCAAAAGAGAGATGAGCTCACAGCCTGAAATTTTAGTCCAGCATTTTTATTTACCGGGAGACATGGGGCATGAGACATTTTTACCGGTATTTAAATTACAGTGTTTCTCTGTTGATTCCTGAATGCAATAAAAGGCAGAAAGATAATCACCAAGAAAAACATTAGAATTGTGTATAACAGGCTCTCAAGATCAGAGAGACAAACTGGCAAATACCAGCAGTGCTTTTTTCACGCACTGAGGTTGCCTTGAGTTCTGTGAGCTGTCAAGACCCAGGTTTCAAACTACTCAGAGAGGGAGACAGTGACTCTTGAGACCTTGGGTCTCTTCCTCTTTGAAGAGAAGGCTAGACTATGTGGGTTATGTGAAAAGCAGTTGTATCTTCTCAGCTGGAGACATAGAGGTATTGAGTTGATACAGGGAGTGTGTGCAGGAGATGTATATGGGTGCTGAGTAGCTGGAGAGGTGAACGTACTAAGAACGTGTTCTCTCTCCACCTCCCACTCATTCTTCTGTGCTCTTCCTCATGCGCTGGGGCTGGGACTCATGTCTGCTCTGCCAGTTGTTCTGCAGGTCTCCATCATTAGGGACATAGAGGAAGACCACAAGGAGGGAAAAAGGATCTGCTGTTTCTCACTTGCTTCTTGTTCCTGTCTGCAGTTTCCCCGCCTTGCTTCTCCATGCCAGCGGTGACTGTACTACAGCAGCAGCTGAATCTAGTTTGCGGTTTTCCCAATAGTAACGAAACCAGCTTTTTCATGCTCCCTTCCAGACACCAGCACCAGCTGGCCTGTGCAGCCTCCTCAGATGTCTTTACCCAGCCCCACAGGGCCATGCCTCTGAGCTCAGAGGCATCAACACAAGATGCCTGATGTCCCCTCCTTAGTGGTCATACTGATAGTTTTACCTACATGGGACCCTTCCTGTAAGCATCTATGTTTTAATAATTCTACCTCTTCTTGGTGCTCCTCCAGTCTTAGGAGGGAGCACTGCTTCCCTCTGTTGCTGCAGCCATGATGACTTCATGTTTTCTTTTTGCCTTTCCACTGTTCCATCCCTAGGTAACAATTCTTTATGCTAAGTTCTCTTTGCGATGAGAACTGTCTCCTGACTGGGTCATAACTGATAAAATGAGCATCCAGAGGTAAAGGAGGGATGAGCAAGGTGGCATTGCTTACACTTAACACTCCTATGTGAGTCTACACTCAGTGACATCTGGCTCCAGTGCATGTCCATCGTTAGAGACTCTGACAGGTGTTCCCTGCCTTGCTTCCCATCTGCTGCCAATCTTAAGGAGCCAGCTCATTTCTTCCTTTTGGGAATGCCCTATAGCCTCTGCTCAGCATTCAGGCACAGCTGACCACATGGCCCCAGAAGGGGAAGACGTTCTTCTGCTCATCCCAGTGTAAGGCCTGTTTTCCCAGGCAATATATTGCATCCACTGTAGATGTCTTCCCAGTGGCTTAGATAAAACACTCTCTCTACTTGGAGTGTGTTTGCTGTCTGCCTGTCACAGGTCAGTTCTCCTAGAACAAAGGATACCAGTATCTGAACACATTGGGTTATCCAGGCTTCGAAATACCCAGGGATAGAAGGACTATCCAGAATGTGTTTGCTGCTAGCTCAGTTAATTTTCACTATTGTCCTCAGCATGAGGAACAAACCAGCCTCCATCACCACATTCAACCTCTAGTCTGCTCACAGAATTTACACATAACTCCTTAAGTACAAGCAATAACATGGGCAGTTTAAATCCGTAATAAGAATATACACATTTTTTGCCAATTAAGCAACAAATCCTATCGGCATAACTGTGGTAGAACACATGACTTAGAAATGTTCCCCCCCAAAATCCCAATGCCTCACTCCCAACAACATGATTCCCCCAAAGAACACTGGGTGTGCCCTTGATTTATATGTACCCAACTGCCCAACCTAAAGGGCCATTATGTTGATTTTCTCCTAAGAGTAAAATAGATGCTACTTCTTTTGAGTTAGAGAATGACTGAGACCTTTAAGTCACATTTTATGGTCATCAGAAGAAGAAAAGTGTTATTCTTACGTAGCTTAGGAAAAAGGCAGAATCCCTTTAGGGGAACAGGTATTCTGGAATTTAGTTAAGTAATCATAATGGGTGCTTATACTGGGTTGAATATTATCCCTCCCCAAATTCATGTCCATTCAGAACCTCAAAATGTGACTTTATTTGGAAATAGCATCTTTGCAGATAAAATTTGTTACTATGAGGTCGTTTTGGATTGGGGTGGGTCTTACCCCAACAACTGATGACCTTATGAGAAGGGAAGACAGAGACACACAGGAAGAACACCATGTGATGATTGGAGTGATGTGTCTACAGACCTAGGAATGCCACGGATCACTGTGGCAACCCACAGAAGCTAGAAGAGGAAGGAAGAATCCTTCCCCTATAAGCCAGAGGGAGCGTGGCCTTGCCAATACCTTGATATTGGATTTTTAGCCTTCAGAGCTGTAAGAAAATAAATTTCTCTGTTATATGCCACCAGTTTCTGATGATTTTTTGTGCAGCCCTATGAAACTAACAAGGTGCATTTGATTTTGAAAGATGAGAAACCCTTGAGAATAGTCAAACGAGTAAAGTTTTTTTTTTTTTAAATTACAGCTATGGATAATAGTCTATGGCATAGTAGAAATTTTTAAGGTTTCTTTGGCAGCTGATTCAGTGAGGAAGGTGAGAGAGAATTCGGGCAGAGGAGAATTTGTAGAACCTAGTGACAATCCCAGGAAAATTCTTGGAATTCCCACTACACATGGTTTAGGATCTGGGCCATTTTATTGGGACACTAAAGAACAGTGTGACTCCAGAAAAATGCAGGGCTTGAGACCATCTCATTACATGTGTTTAGAAAATTTTACTTCCCCCTGGAGTACTCAAGGAAATTAAAACACCATTATAAAAATAATGCTTTTTTGTTAATTAGGTAAAAGACGGAGAGGAGGAGTTGGATTTTTTAAAAGCGTAGTACAGTCTTTTGCCAGTGAACAGAATCAAGTGTATACTATAGAAAGAAAACTGAAAAATCAGAGTTACAAACTCGATGTATTTTGGGACCACATACTACACAACCATGTCCAGAGGAGGAAACGTGTGGTCAAACCGCCTCCATTCCTTCTGTTTGGCTTAATGTGTTTTCTGTGGGGTGGGAGAAGCTACTAGACAAGTGAAACAAAAATACAGGGCATGACTCACTCATTCTCCATCTCTTTTCCTGTGCACTTCTCAGATATTCCACCAGAGAGCCTGTGCTCTGCTCTACTCCAAGCAGGTGGGATAACAACACCCCCTTCCCTGAGGATGTCCACAACCTAATCCGTAGAGACTGTGAATATCACCTTACATGGCAAAGGAGGCTGCACTGTTGTGATTAAGCCTGATAACCTTGATGTGGGTAAATTATCTTCTATACAAGTGGGCCCAATCTAATCACACAAACTCTTGAAAGCAGGTGACTTTGTCTAATTGTGGCCAGAGAGACGCAGCCTTGCTGGCTTTGAAGTTTCAGAGGAAGGGCCATGAGCTAACAAATGCAGGCAGCCTCTAGAAGGTAGAAAAGGAAAGAAAATGAATTCTCCCAGAGTCTCCAGAAAGAAGTGTAGCCCTCCAACATCTTGATTTTAGCTCAGTGGGACCCATGTCAAAATAATGACTTACAAAACTGTAAGATAATAAGTTTGTGTTATTTAGCCACTAAGTTCATGGTCATTTGTAACAGCAGCAATAGGAAACTAGTAAAGACCTAGTAGTATCCCTGTACTTGGCACCCTTTCATCATTTCACGGACTGGGATACTTATGCAAGTTGAACTACTATGTGTCAGACATTGTACCACATATGGTGTCTCATCCCTCAGCTCTCAGAAGGGGCTATGACTATACCTCCCACTAACAAATACTGCGAACACTTGGAGGGTGGGGACAGTGTTGGTCTTAACTCTGCTAGCCTCCATGGCCTAATCCAGTACCTAAAACATGGGAGATCCTCAATAAAGATTTATCAAATGAAAAAAAAGGATGTTCAAGGACATTATACAACTTTCTCAGGATCAGGGGACAATATGGATCTAAATCAACACCTATCCATTTAAATGAAGGTCATATACTTTCCACTACAAGGTATAAGCCACAAAATTATAGCACATTCATATAAAAGCAAGAGCACATACATTTATTCAGTTCCCAGTGTCCCAGATTCTTTATATACATTGTTTCATTTGGGTCTAATAATGCAGACATTAATTATATGTGTTAGATGGATTAGAAAACCAAAACTCAGAGAGGTTAAGAAATTCCCCCAAGTTTTATGAGTAGTTGTAGCAGAAATGATTTCCAGTCCCAAGTCTGTAAATGTATTATTTAGTTTCATTTTCCTGGGTTTATGAGTTGTTCTGTGAAAACAGAATCTATTATTTTCTTTGAATATTCTAACTACTCACAATAATCATGATCTTTTTGAAGGTAAAAACCATATCTATTCATTTTATTTTATTTTCAGAGGCAGCTGATTTTATGTAGCATATCACACACTCAGATTCTATTGACCTATGGCAGAGAATTTACTCAGTTTGACACAGATATCAGAGATATTCTTTTACTAAATAGTGCTATTTTAAAATTACGGAACAACTTGAAGTATTTTTTTCCAAAGAGTCACTCTCCCAAGACACATTTTGGTTGCTTGTCATACAGAAGACACCATATTGAGCACAGAACAAAATCCACCCATATGCAGTATTGTCTCGTGGTTAGATGCGTGGGATTTAGTCAGACATGATTGGGTTTTGGTCCCTGGACCACCATTCACTAGCTGTGGGACTTTAGCAAATTATACTACTTTCTTGAACCTCAGTTCTTCATCTATAACAATAGTTCTTACCTAATAGGTTTTGGTTTTTTTGTTTGTTTTTTATATATTTATTTTTATTTGGCTTTGCTCTTTTTTAGTAAGGATTAAGTGGAATAAATCTGAGAAGTTTTTAGCATAGTGTCTAGCTACTGTAATTATTAGTTCAAAATGGATGTATATTTAATGTGCTTATTAGTGCAGTGTTTAGTGTGTAATGAGCACCAAAAACTATTCTATAATACTATTAATAAGATAGGGTCACTGTCATTATGGAGCTTTAATCCAGATAAAAGATAAGATGGATTTGCAGATTTAAAAGCCTCAGAGTGAGACTTTTGGTTTCCAGTCTGGCATGTAAGGAGCTTGTAAGTCATCACTCCTGTCCTCACTGCATGGCAAAACCCGAACAGGCTGAACATAAACAACTCTTCTTAATTCCATCAGAGGTTTGAGACCTTAGGGCAAATCCTTGTCCCTCAAATTGGAGAGACAGACAGGCAGAAACAGAGAATCACAACTTACTGGACAAAAACTCAGGAATAGAAAACTCCACAGGCAGCAGTGCTAGAGTAGGAAAACCTGAATGTAACTGATGAATTGCTGGAGGCTCAGTGCGAACAGGTCCTAGAATTTAAAACCCCAGGTCTTAGGGAGGCCCCCAGGCTTCACTGAGTTTTATTTTAGGGAATCCTACTAGTTCCTCACAGGGAAGATTGGAGAAAAATTTCCTGTGTTTCTGCCAGAGCACTATGTTCTTCTTAATGAGCACCTGTTCTCAAGAGGAACTATTTTACCAGACTGAACTAACTGGGGTTTTACCAGAACCTAAGTAATCTTGTAGAAGGAAAATACTCAATTCTATCCCCTCTAGTCTTCCTGTATCACGCAAAGGGGGGAAAAACTGAGGAGTATTTGTGAAAATGTAGGTTCTTCCCAACTTTATCTATAGATTCAATGCAATTCCAATAAAAACATCAGTAAATTACTTTGTGGATATCAGAAAAACTGATTCTAAAGTTTATATGAAAAGATAAAAGACCCACAATACCCAACACAGTATTAAAGGAGAAAAATCATGTTGAAAGACTGACACTACAGACTTCAACACTAAATATAAAGCCCCAGTAATGAAGACAGTTTGATATTGAAAAAAAGAGTGGACAAATAGATCATTGAAACATACTAGAAAGCCCAGAGAAAGACCTACACAGAGATAGTCAATTGTTTTATGCAGGAGTAAAGGGACTTCTTTGGAGAATAAACAGTCTTTTCAACAAATATTGCTGAAACAATTAGATGTTCACATCCAAATAAATAAAAATAGGCATTAATCTTATACTTTTTACAAAACTTAACTCAAAATGGATCATTAATTTAAATGGAAAATATAAAACTACGCACTCCCAGGTAATATATGAAAAAATTTGAGTGACTTTGGGTTTGGTGATGACTTTTTGGATACTACATCAGAAGAATAATCCATGAAAAAAATTGATAAGTTGAATTTCATTACAATTAAGAAAAACAACTGCTCTGTTAAGAGGCTGAGAGGACAAGTGAGATTGGGGAAAAATCTTTGTAAAACACATATCTGTTAAAGGACCGGTATCCAAAATATTTTTTAAAAAGCCTCTTAAAACTCATAAATAAGAAAACAAATAAGCCAACTAAGAAACTGGAAAATGTCTAACTAGATATCTCAATAAGATATATTGGATGGCAAATATACATGAAAATATGCTCAGCATCATATTTCAGTAAAGAATTGCAAATTAAAACAATGAGATATCACTACATATATCTTAGAGTAGCTAACATTCAAAACATTAATAACACCAAGGGCTGGTAAGGATGTGGGGCAACAGGAACTCTTATTAATTGCTGGTAGAAATGAAAAATGGTACAGGCATTTTGGAAGATAGTTTTCAGTTTCTTACAAAATTAAACATAGTCTTATTATACAACCCAGCAGTTACACTCTCATATTTAACCAGGTTGTTGAAAAAATATGTCCAGAAAAATTTGCACATGAATTTTATAGCTGCTTTAATCATAATTTCCAAAACTGGAAGCTACCGAAGTGCTCACTTTAATAGGCCAATGTTAAACAAACTGGGTTCCATCCAGACAATGGACTATTATTTGGTCCAACAAAAAGCCATGACAAGACGTGGAGAAACCTTAAATTCATATTACAAAATAAAGTAATCAATCCCCAAAAGCTACATACTGTATGATCCTTATAGCAGTCCTGACCTGTGAGATTGGTATTAAGATTATTATTGGCTCCATTTTATAGATGACTAAACTGAGGCTCAGCATGGTTAAGCTCAGAAGTCACACATTAATGGCTGAGCTAGGGTTCAAACCCACATCTGCTGATTCCAAGTCACAGTTCTTTTTAACTGGGCCAAATCTATATTCATTTCATTCTGTGGCTGGGCCTTCACTACTGCCCAAGCTTCCTGTATTTTCTCCTATTGACTCTCTCTTTCTTGCTCATCAGGATTCTAAGGTTACCATTTTCCTCAAATGCCACCTATATTATCAGATAAACTTATGATCCTTCTAGATAGCCACCTGGAGGATGACAAAATCACAGGAGAGCTGCCCACACCTGTTGGTATCTGGGACCTTGGAGGAAGCATTACTTCTGGAAAAAATCCACCTAGGCAAATGACAGACCAGGAATGGGAGAAGTGCCCTGGCCTCTCCCCCTTCTGCCTGCCTTCTGCCAATGTCTCCTGCTGGCCATGCTGGCCAGGAATCTAGCTGGCAAGGAAGCTGAGACACGTGGCTGGCCAGAGAACAATGGAGCTTCCCCTTTCTCTGCCCCAGCTCTAGCTCTCCATGAGAACTTGGATATACTTGTCTTACATTTTCTAGTTTAAAAATTCAAAAAAATTACCTGAAGATTATTCCATAAAATTACCTAAAGAAAACCTAGCCCAAACTTGTAGGGAAATTTTGGATTATCTGTCAAGGTAGCCTTACATCATATTCTGGAAACTTCCCTCTTCTGTTTCTCCTCTCTCCACCCTGATCTGCATGCATGTTTTATTATCCTGCTCTGGTCCTGTCTTCCAATACAGACGACTGCTTCAACACTGGACACATGACCAAAAGGTCAATTCTGGGCCAAGAGAGCTTCAGTTTCTTTCCAGGTCATTAGAGATATCACCTGCATACTCAGCATTCTGAGTAGAAGTGACCTTTGCAAAAACGGTGAAATAAATCACACATACCAAAGGATGTATATGATGTGTGTTCATTTTAAAGAACAATACTTATGTTATAAAGGCCAAATATCTGTGATGGAATCTCTGGAATCTGTCGTGTACCTCCCTCAGGTGTACCTCCCCATCTCCTGCCCTAAGTAATAATCATTTCCGTGCTTTGCTTTTATAGTTTTGCCATATACATGTGTTTTTCTCAACAATATGAGTTGCTTTTGAACTTTATATACATGGAATCATGTCTTAGGCATTGTATTAGTCCATTTTCATGCTGCTGTTAAAAACACACCTGAGACTGGATAATTTATAAAGACAAAGAGGTTTAATGGATTCACAGTTCCATATGGCTGGGGAGGCCTCACAGTCGTGGCAAAAGGCAAAAGGCATGTTTTACATGGTGGCAGACAAGAGGGAATGACAGCCAAGTGAAAGGGGAAACCCCTTGTAACCAGCAGATTTCATGAGACTTATTCACTACTATGAGAACAGTATGGGGGAAACTGCCCCCATGATTCAGTCATCTCCCACAGGTCTCTCCCACAACACATGGGAATTATGGGAGCTACAATTCAAGATGAAATTTGGGCGGGGACACTGCCAAAACACATCAGGTATATATATATATACACACACATATACATATACTTTTTTTCTTTTTGAGATGAAGTTTCACTCTTTTTGCCCAGGCTGGAGTGCGATGGCATGATCTCAGCTCACTACAACCTCTACCTCCTGGGTTCAAGCGATTCTCCTACCTCAGCCTACTGAGTAGCTGGGATTACAGGCATGAGCCACCATGCCGGGCTAATTTTGTATTTTTAGTAGAGATGGGATTTCTCCATGTTGGTCAGGCTGATCTTGAACTCCTGACCTCAGATGATCCACCTGCCTCAGCCTCCCAAAATGCTGGGATTACAGGTGTGAGCCACTGTGCCCAGCCACATATCAGGCATCTTTCTAAAAGTTATTTTTTTTTCCATCCACCATTATCTTCTTGAAATTCAAAAATATTTATGTTTTTAACTATATTGTTTTTCACTTCTTCCTGCTGCATTGTGGAATATACTGAATTTATTGATTCAGCCTACTTTCAGTAGACAACAAGGTTATTTCCAGATTTTTTCTGATACCACAATGATGCTATGGAAAAATTTTGCACCTTTTACTTGGTGCACACCATTGTTTTTCTAGGGCCAATAACGCAAATATATTAGGGTAGAAATGCTCAATCATTTTGCACGCGCACACACGCACAAACACAGACACACACACACAGAGTCATGCATCATTTAATCCCAAGGATGTGTTCTGAGAAATTCATGCATCCTTAGGTGATTTCATCATTGCGCAAATACTGTAGAGTGTACTTACGCAAACTGAGATTGGATAGCGTACTGCACACCCTGGCTATATGGTATAGCCTATTGCTCCTTGGCTACAACCTGCACAGCATGTTACTGTATTGAATACTCTAGGCAACTGTAACACAATGGGAAGTATTTGTGTATTTAAACATAGAAAAGGTACAGAAAAATTACAGGACTGAAAGTGGCTCTGGGTGAGTCAGTGATGAGCAGTGAGTGACTGTGAAGGCCTCGGGCATTACTGTACAATACTGTAGACTTTATAAACACCATATACTCAGTCTACAGTAAATTCTTTAAAAATATTTTCCTTTCTTCAGTATTAAGTTAACCTTAGCTTATTGTAACATTTTTACTTTATAAACTTTTACATTTTTGAAACTTTTTAACTCTTTTGCAATAACACTTAGCTTAAAACACCAATACATTGTACACCTATATAAAATACTTTACTTATATCCTTATTCTATAAGCTTTTTCCTATTAAATTCTTTTTTCCAACTTTTTAAACATTTTTTGTTAAAAATCAAGACACAAATACACACATTAGCCTAAGCCTACACAGGGTCAGAATCATCAATATCGCTGTCTTCCACCTCCACATCCTGTTCCACTGAAAGGTCTTTCAGCGGCAATCACAGGCGTGGAGCTGTCATCTCCTGTGAAAACAATGCCTTCGTTCATGATACCTCCCAGAGGAGCTGTCTCAGGCTGTTTTACAGTGCACTTTTAAAAATAAGCAGAAGTAAGCTCTAAACAAATAATAGAAATTATAGTAGAGTAAATATATAAATTAGTAAAAGTAATTTATTATCATTATCAAATATGTACTGTACATACAATAATTATGTGTGCTAGACTTTTATATGACGGGCAGCAAAGTAAGTTTGTATACACCAGTATCCCCACAAACACATGAATAATGCATTCCTCTATGACAGTATAAAGGCTATAACATCACTAGGCAATAAGCATTTTTCAGCTTCGGTCTAATTTTATGGAACCACTATTATGTATGTGGCCCATCAATAACTGAAATGTCATTATGTACCACGTGACCGTACATGGGGAAAGGGAGACAGAGAGAGTCAGGTTTTCTGCTTAAAGGCAAATTATTTTCCAAAATAGTTTTAACCCACTTATACACCATAATTAGGTACGAGCATTTCCATTTCTCTAAATCCTCACTGCCACCTGGTATCATCAGACCTTTCATGTTTTTCATTTGCATTTCTCTGGTTACTAATGAACTTGAGGATGTTTGTGTGTGTGTATTGGTCATCTGCTTTTACTTCTCATCTTAATCAGTTTGGGCTTTTATAACAATCTATCATAGATTGGGTGCTTATGAACAAAAGTAATTTATTTCTCAAAGTCTGAGATCAGGTGCCAATGTGGTCGCGTTCTGGTGAGGGCCCTCTTCCACGATGCAGGCTGCTGACTTCCAGTTGTACTCTCACATGGCAGAAGACAGAAGAGAGTGCTCTCTAGGGGCCCTTTTACAACATTAATCCCATGAATGAAGGCTCCACCTTTGTGATCTAATTCTCTCCCAAAGGCTTCACCTCCTATCACCTTTGGGGTTAGGATTTCAATGCAGAAATTTTAGGGGAAGATAAACATTCAGTCCATTGCACTCCTCTTTGAAGTGTCTCTTCATGTTTATGAATTTTTCTATTAATGCTATTTGTTTTTTTTCTTATAGATTTATAAAAGGTGTTTATATACCTTTGATTCAAATTCTTTACATTGTACATGTAAGGCAGGTGTCTCTTAACTTGTGGCCTGCCTTTTTGTTTACTGAAATATTTTATTGAACAGAAATTCTCAGTTTTCATATAAGCGAATCAAGCTGTCTTTTCCTGATTTTCCCTGTTTGTGTTTGTTTAAATCATTTTTGTTCCATAGAAGTTGCTTTTAGTGCCCCAGATCACATTCCATCAGCGCAACGTCTGATTCAATATTATTCGTGTTCGGAAAGTTCTGTATAAACATGGATACCCTTCAGTAATTTCATTAATAGAGTTTCTACTGTAGGTTTAACCTTATGTTCCAGGAATAAATTCCACCTTAGTGATATTATATATATTATTTTCATGCCTGGATTCAGTGTCTAATCTTCTGTTTAGCACTTGTGCATTTCTGGTCATGTTGAGGTTGTTTCTAATTTCCCCTTCCCTGTCCTTGTCTGGCTTTTCTATCAGTTATGCTTCTTTGGAGCTCTGAAAGAGTTTGTACAGGAGTAGAATTGTCTATTCCTCGAATACACAGATGAATCCAACTGTTAAACTGTCTGAGCCTGTTATTTTCAGAGCATTTTAAATTAATGATTAAACTTTATTAGCTTTTTTTTTTTTAACAGCATTCAGACGTTTCTATTTCTTTGTTATCTATTACTAAGAATGTATCCATTTCATGGGTTATACTGTCCTCTCATTCCTCTTAATGTTTACAGCATTCCTAGTGAGATGCCTGTTTTCTTTCCTGACATTAGAATTAGTCACAGGTGCCTTGAGAATTTCTCCCTCCCTCCTTCCCCACCTCTCTCTCTCTGCTTCCCTCTCTTTCATTCTTATTTATCTAATTTTCTTTAGCTCCACCAATATTAATCAGCATCTTTTTGCTCTTCTCAGACAATACAATGATGCAAAATTTTTTTAACCTCATTTTCCCCACCATGTGCATCTTCAAATTTCTATTTTCTCTCATTCTGTGGTTTTTCAGTTTCTTGATACTATCCTTTGATGTACAACAGTTTTTAATCTTGACAAACTCTAATTTATCTGTTTTTCTTTTGTTGCCTATGCTTTTGGTGACATGTGTGAGAAACCATGACCAAATCTAGTGTCATACAGTTTTGTCCCATGTTTTCTTGTAAGAGCCTTTATGGTTTTAGCTATTATATTTCTATTATTGATCTATTTTGAGTTATATCCTGTATGTGGTATGAGGGATAGGTCCATCTTTATTCTTTTGCATGTAGATATCCAGTTTTACCAGCACCATTTGTTGAAAAGACAATTCTTTATCCATTGAATAGACATGTCACTCTTGCCAAAAATCGATTGGCCATGCAAGTATGGATTTATTTCTGAACTCTCAATTTTATTCCATTGGTCTATATGTCTATCCTCATGCTAGGACCATATTGTTTTATTTACTGTAAGTTTGTAGTAAGTTTGAAATCAAGAAGTATAAGTTCTCCCAATTTTAAAATTATTTTCTAAAGACTCTTTTACTATTTGAGGACTCTTGCAATTCTGTATGAATTTGAGAATTGGCTTTTCTATTTCTGAAAAAAGAGCTGTTGGGATTTTGACGGAATTTATGTTGAATATGTAGGTAACTTTGGATACCATTAATATCTTAACAATATTAAGTTTTCTTATTCACAAATGCAGGATGCTGTTCCATTTATTTAGATCTTAATTTATTTCAATAATATTTTAAAAGTTTTCAATTATTTCACTTCCTTGGGTAAATTTATTCCCGGGATTTTAATTTTTTTTAGATGCTACTATAATTGGAATTCCTTTCTTAATTTTATTTTTGGATTGTTTATTACAGACATATATAAACATAAGTTATTTTGTGTGTTTATCTTGTATCATGCAATTTTGATGCATTTATTAGCTCTAGAAGCTTTATTATTTTGCAGATTCTCTGGTATTTTCTCTATATAGGATCATCCCATTTGCTAACAGATATAGCTTGACCTCTTCCTTTTTAATTTGGGTGCCTTTTATTTCTTTTTAAATTTCTTTAGAAAAAAACTCGAAAACAATGTTGAAAAGAAGTAGTGATTCCTTCTTGGTACTAAAGATACCAATAAGTTGGTATTTTTTGTTTTGTTCCTAATCTTCGGAAGTAATAATTCAGTCTTTCACCATTGAGTGTGAAGCTGTAAGATTTTCATAAATCCTCTTCATCATGTCGAGAAAGTTCCATTTTATGTTGAGTTTCTGAGTGTCTTTATCTTAGGTTGTTGGATTTGCATAAATGCCTCATCTACATCAATTGACATGATAATATGTTTTTTTCTTCATTCTATGAATATAATATATTATACTGATTGATTTTTATAAATTGAACTACCTTTGAATTCCTTAGATAAATCCCATTTGGTCATAGTGTGTTATCTTTTTGATATGCTGTTAGATTCGGTTTTCTAGTATTTTGTTGAGAATTTTTCTGCATCTATATTCATAAGATATGTAGTACCATATGAAATTTTTTGTGATGTTTTTTCTTGGTTTTGTAATGTTACCTTCATAGAATGAATAAGAAATGTCACTTCCTCTGTTTTTTTTTAGAAAAGAAGAAGAAAAATTGGTGTTAATTCTTGTTTAAATATTTGATGTAATTTACTAGTTGTGAAGCTAGCTGGTCCTAGACTTCTCTTTGTTGGGAAGTTTTATTATTATTATTACTGATTCAATCTCTTTGCTTGTTAGATTTTCTATTTCTTCTTGAGTCACTTTAGGTGATTTGTATGATTCTAGGAATGTTCCTTTTCAACTAGGTTATCTAGCTTGTTGGTGCATAATAGCTTGCAATATTCTTTTATGACCCTTTGTATCTTGTAAGGTTGGTAGTAATAACCTCACCATAATCTCTCCTTTCAGTTATCTATGACTTCTCTCTTTTTATGTCTGTCATCTCAGCCAGAAGTTTGTCAGCTCTTTTCATCCTTTCAAGAAACTACTTTTAGTTTTACTGATTCTCTCTATTGCTTTTTATTCCTTATTTACCTTTAACCTTCATTATTTCTCCGAGCTTTGAGTTTAGTTTGTGTTTTTTTATATAATTCATCAAGATGCAAAGTTAGCTTATTGATTTGAGATTTGTCTTCCTTTACAATGTATGCATTTACAGCTATAAATTTTCCTATGAGCATTTTCTTCACTGCATTCCATAAGTTATAGCATGTTTTGCTTCCATTTCATTAATCTCTAAGTATGTTCTAGATTTCTTTGTGTATTATTTTTCTTTGTCTTAAGGTTCATTTAAGAGTGCTGTTTAATTTTCACATATTTGTGAATTTTCTTATTTTCAATTCACTATTTCTAACTCTAATCCATCGTGTTCATAGAAGATGCTTTGTATTATTTTAATCTTTTACATTTTTTTAGGTTATTTTTGAGGTCTTACATTTTCTATCCTAGAGAATCCTCTGTGTGCACTTGAAAAGAATGTGTATTCTGCTATAGTTTGGTGGGGTGCTTTATGTATGTCTGTTGTGTCTCATTGCTTTTTAGTGTTGTTCAAGTTCTCTATTTTTTTTCAGTCATCTGTCTAGATGTTCTCTCTGGTATTAGAAATGATGTTTTGAAGCTTCTAACTTTCATCTGTGAGCATTTCACATTTTCCATGTTTGGGTTATGCCATTCCCCTACTATGTGTCTAGGTTAAGTTTCTTTTTATTTATCATGTTTGGGATTTAATGGGCTACCTGAACTTCTTTTTTTTTTCTCTGTGCTTCAGTCTGTGTAATTTCTGATGGAGCTGAAAAACATAACAAGAGAACTTCACGAAGCGTACACAAGTTTCAATAGCCGAATCAACCAAGCAGAAGAAAGAATATCAGAGATTGAAGATCAACACAATGAAATAAAATGAGAAAGCAAGATTAGAGAAAGAAGAGTGAAAAGAAATGAACAAAGCCTCCAAGAAATATGGGATTATGTGAAAAGACCAAATCTATGTTTGATAGGTATACCTGAATGTGTCGGAGAGAATGAATCCAAGCTGGAAAACATTCTTAAGATATTAACCAGGAGAACTTCCCCAACCTAGCAAGGCAGGCCAACATTCAAGTCCAGGAAATACAGAGAACAACACAAAGATATTCCTCAAGAAGAGCAATCCCAAGGCACACAATCGTCAGATTTACTGGAGTTGAAATGAAGGAAAACATGCTCAGGGCAGCCAGACAGAAAGGTCGGGTTACCCACAAAGGGAAGCCCATCAGACTCACAGCAGACCTCTTGGCAGAAACCCTCCAAGCCAGGAGAGAGTTGGGGCCAATATTCAACATCCTTAAGGAAAAGAACTTTCAACCTAGAATTTCATATCCAGCCAAACCAAGCTTCATAAGTGAAGGAGAAATAAAATCCTTTATGAATAAGTAATTGCTGAGAGATTTCATCACCACCAGCCTGCCTTATAAGAGCTCCTGAAAGAACCACTAACCATAGAAAGAACAACCAATACCAGCCACTCCAAAAATGTACCAAATGGTAAAGTCCATCAACACTATGAAGAAACTGCATCAACTAATGGGCAAAACAACCAGCTAGCATCAAAATGGCAGGATCAAATTCACACATAACAATATTAACCTTAAATGTAAATGGGGTAAATGCCCCAATCAAAAGACACAGACTGGCAAATTGGATAAAATGTCAAAATCCATTGGTGTGCTATATCTAGGAAACACATCTCATGTGCAAGGACAGACATAGGCTCAAAATAAAGGGATGGAGGAAAACTTACCAAGCAAACGGAGAGCAAAAAAAAAGCAGGAGTTGCAATCCTAGTCTCTGATAAAATAGATTTTAAACCAACAAAGATCAAAAGAGACAAAGAAACACATTACATAATGGTAAAAGGTTCAATACAACAAGAAGAGCTAACGATCCTAAATATAGGAGCACCTAGATACATAATGTAAGTCCTTAATGACCTACCAAGATATTTAGACTCCCACACAATAACAGTGGGAGACTTTAACACTCCACTGTCAATATTAGACAGATCAATGAGACAGAAAATTAACAAGGATATCCTGGACTTGAACTCATATCTGGACCAAGCAAAACTAATAGACATCTACAGAACTCTCCAACCCAAATCCACAGAATATATGTTCTTCTCAGCACCACATCGCACCTGCTCTAAAACTGACCACATAATTGGAAGTAAATTATTACTTCCAATATTACTTCTTCAGCAAATGCAAAAGAATGGAAATCATAACAAACAGTCTCTCAGATCACAGTGCCATCAAATCAGAACTCAGGATTAAGAAACTAACTCAGAAATGCACAACTTCATGGAAACTGAACAACTGGCTCTTGAATGTTGACTGGATAAACAATGAAATGAAGGCAGAAATAAAGATGTTCTTAAAACCAACAAGAACAAAGACACAACATACCAAAATCTCTGGGGCACATTGAAAGCAGTGTCTAGAGGAAAATGTATAGCAATAAGTGCCCACATGAGAAGCAAGGAAATATCTAAAATTGACGCCCTATCGTCAAAATTGAAAAAGCTAGAGGATGAAGATAAAAAAAAAAAACCCTCAAAAGCTAGCAGAAGACAAGAAATAACTAAGATCAGAGCAGAACTGAAGGAGATAGAGACAAAAAAAAAAACCCTTCAAAAAATCAATAAATCGAGTTTTTTTTGAAAAGATCAACAAAATAGACAGGCCACTAGCCACATTAATAAAAAAGAAAAAAGAGAAGAATCAAATAGATGCAATAAAAAACAATAAAGAGGATATTACCACGGATTCCACAGATATACCAACTACCATCAGAGATTACTACAAACAACTCTATGCACATAATCCAGTAAATCTGGAAGAAATGGATAAATTCCTGGACACTTGCACCCTCCCAAGTCTAAACCAGGAAGAAACTGAAACCCTGAATAGACCAATAACAAAGGCTGAAGTTGAGGCAGCAATTAACAGCCTACCAACCAAAAAAATCCCAGGTCCAGATGGGTTCACAGCCATATTCTACCAGACATACAAAGAGGAGCTGGTACTACTCCTTCTGAAACTATTCCAAACAATACAAAAGGAGGGAATCATTCCAAAATCATTTTATAAGACCAACATCATCCTGATACCAAAACCCAGCAGAGACTCAACAAAAAAGGAAAACCTCAGGTTAATATCGATGGTGAACATAGATGCAAAAATCTTCAATAAAATACTGGCAAACTGATTGCAACAGTACATCAAAATGTTTATCCATCACAATCAAATAGGCCTCATCCAGGGATGCAAGGCTGGTTCAACATTCACAAGTCTATAAAAGTAATCCACCACATAAACAGAAGCAAAGACAAAAACCACACAATTATCTCAATAGATGCAGAGAAGGCCTTCGACAAAATTCAACAGCATTTTATGCAAAAACTCTCAATAAACTAGGTATAGATGGAACATATCTCAAAATAATAAACACTATTTACAACAAACCCACAGCTAATATGATACTGAATGGGCAAAAACTGGAAGCATTGCCTTTGAAATCTGGCACTGAACAAGGATGCCCTCTCTCACCACTCCTAGTCAATATAGTATTGGAAGTTCTAGCCAGAGCAATCAGGAAAGAAAAAGAAATAAAGCGTATTCAATTAGGAAAGGAGGAAGTCAAATTTTCTCTATTTGCAGACAACATGACTGTATATTTAGAAGATCCCATCGTCTCAGCCCAAAATCTCCTGAAACTGATGGCAACTTCAGCAAAGTCTCAGGATACAAAATCAAAGTGCAGAAATCGCAAGCATTCCAATACAGCAATAACAGACAAGAAGAGAGCCAAATCAAGAGGGAACTCCCATTCACTATTGCTACAAGGAGAATAAAATACCTAGGAATACAACTGACAAAGGATGTAAAGGACCTCTTCAAGGAGAACTACAAACCACTGCTCAAGGAAATAAGAGAAGACACAAACAGATGGAAAAACATTCCATGCTCATGGTTAGGAAGAATCAATATTGTGAAAGTGGCCATACTGCCCAAAGTAATTTACAGATTCAACACTATCCCCATCAAGCTACCTATGACCCTCTTCACAGAATTGGAAAAAACCACCTTAAACTTCATATGAAACCAAAAGAGAGCCTGCATAGCCAAGACAATCCTAAGCGAAAAGAACAAATCTGGAGGAATCACACTACCTGACTTCAAACTATACTACAAGGTTACAGTAATCAAAACAGCTTGGTACTGGTACCAAAACAGAGATACAGACCAGTGGAACAGAACAGAGGCCTCAGAGGCAATGACACACATCTACAACCATCTGATCTTTGACAAACCTGTCAAAAACAAGCAATGGGGAAATGATTCCCTGTTTAATAAATGGTGTTGGGAAAACTGGCTAGCCATGTGCAGAAAGCTGAAAACGGACCCCTTCCTGACACCTTAAACTAAAATTAACTCCAGATGCATTAAAGACTTAAACATAAGGCCTAACACCATAAAAACCCTAGGAGAAAACCTAGGCAAAACCATTCAGGACATAGGCATACTGCCCAAAGTAATTTACAGATTCAACGCTTTCTCCATCAAGCTACCTATGACCCTCTTCACAGAACTGTAAAAAACTACCTTAAATTTCATACGGAACCAAAAGAGAGCCTGCATAGCCAAGACAATCCTTAGCAAAAAGAACAAAGCTGGAGGCATCATGTTACCTGACTTCAAACTATACTACAAGGCTACAGTAATCAAAACAGCTTGGTACTGGTACCAAAATAGAGTCATGGGATCAAACAAACATTAAGGTTGGTATTATCTCTAAAACGCCCAGTTATATCAGAAAAGAAATGCCTTATTATTAAGCCCATGGGATTTAGATTTTCCACTAATTGAAAAATACAGACAGAAGACGTCTGGTTTTAGTTCCAACATATGAAGAGTCTTTAAAAGGTAATTAAGTTAAAATGAGTCAGTAGGGTGAATTCTTATCCAGTTGGATTGGAACCCTTATAAGAAGTGGAAATTAGGACACAGATATTGACTTAGAGAAGACTGGGTGAAGACACAGGGAAATGATTTCCATCCACAAGCCAAGGAGAGAGACTTATGAAGAAGCCAACCCTGTTGACACACTGATTTCAGACTTACAGCCTCCAGAATTGTGGAAAAATAAATGTCTGTTGTTTAAGCCACTTGGTGTTCTGTTGTGGCAGCCCTGACAAACTAGAACAGCACAAATCAGTCCACAGTTTCAGGGTCTGAGTTTTTACTGGTTCTTGTCAAATAGGGTATTCACATTCCTGTGAAAGCAGTATCCAGTTTGTGAGTGCAGTAGATTGTTTGGTCTTAATCTCTATCTGTACTTAAATCCTTGTCATGGCTTCATCATGGGCATAGTGTCCTTTCCTGCCCCTTGATTTTGGCCTAGGCCATGCAACTTGCCTTCACCAGTGGCCTGTGGGCATGATTAACATGGTGCCAATTTCAAGCATAAACCTTAAGAGGCTTTCTGTGTTTCCATGTTTCCTCTTGTACCCCTTTCATTTCTATGAGAATAGCACGACCCACAGAGTGTCAGATCCAAGGAGAACAAGAAACATGTGGGCAGAGGGTCCCTAACTTAAAATAGAGCCACCTAGTTCACCCCAGCCCAAATCAGCCACCCCTACCCAACCTGCAGACCTGTGTGTGAGCCCAGATGACATCAGCAGAGCTGCCTCTAGACAATCTATGGACACATGAGGAATACATGTGGTTAAATGACACCAGTATTCTGTAATTGTCACCCAAAATTATGTGGCAACAGTTAACTAGTACAATGAAAATGTAGCCTTAGATTGTTTAATCAAGATGGAAGTCATTTTTTTCAGTATTATATGAGAATTGTTCTTTCCCCTGAAGGAGCAATTACCCTGGGAGTTTTGGGCAGCCGTCTTGTACCTGTGTTGCAGATACAGAGAAATGAGAGCAATCTGTGTTCCTACTAATGTGGAGTCATGGGATCAAACAAACACTAACGCTGGAATTACCTCTAAAATGCCCAATTATATCAGAAAATAAATGCCTTGTCATTAAGCCCATGGGATTTAGATTTTCCATTAATTCAAAAATACAGACAGAAGACTTCTGGTTTTAGCTCCAACATATGAAGTGTTTAGAAATGATCCCTTTTGTTCTTACAATAAGAAAAATGCTGAACAAACTTCAAACAAACACATTTTCTTGGATCCATCAATAATTCAAGATCAGAGGCAAACTGCCACCGCAAACTCTGGAGAGATGGGTAACTACACAGAACCTGCTCACCTGAGGCAGAAGTTGCTGGAGCCATAAATGGGTAGGAACCCTTACAAAGCACTTGTAATGAACATCTGGAGGCTGAGTATAGACCAGTTCGAGAGTGAGAGGCTCTTGTGGTCTGCAGCCTTAGGGAGACCCCCACACTTCCATGGATTTACATCTGAGATCCCAAACAGGTTCTATACAGAAGAATGAAGAAAGATCTCCTTATGGCATTAGCAGGAGGAGGGGAAGAGTAACGATTGTGAACTCAGAGCATATGAGTCCATAGCAAATGCTTATGTTCCAAAAAGAAGGATTTTATCAGAACCTAATGGGAGGGGGACAGCTAAGAGGCACTTGTGAAGCTTATCCTCCAAGGACATAGACCTGTTAAAAGATAATTATAGTTATGGAATACTTTCTTTCCCTCATACCTCACCACTACATCAATAGTGTTTTAGTATAATAACACTGGATTACAGCTGAAAGAGCTGCAAGGCACAGACTTTATTTAAGAAGCCCAAAGGCAATGGGGAAACAAAAACTAAAACAGACAAATTTCTTTTTTTTTTTGAAATTTTGATAGTAAATTTGTTTTCTTCAGGGCTTAATATCTGACACTTTTTTTCCCCCATTTATTTATTTTATTGCATTTTAGGTTTTGGGGTACATGTGAAGAACACGTGAAATTGTTGCATAGGCACACACGTGGCAGTGTGATTTGCTGCCTTCCTCCCCATCACCTACATCTGGCATTTCTCCCCTTGCTATCTCTCCCCAGGTCCCCACCCCCCAACGTCCCTCCCCTATTTCCCCCCAACTGACCCCAGTGTGTAGTGCTCCCCTCCCTGTGTCCATGTGTTCTCATTGTTCAACACCCGCCTATGAGTGAGAACATGCGGTGTTTGATCTTCTGCTCTTCTGTCAGTTTGCTGAGAATGATGGTTTCCAGGTTCATCCATGTCCCTACAAAGGACCCAAACTCATCATTTTTGATGGCTGCATAATATTCCATGGTGTATATGTGCCACATTTTCCCTATCCAGTCTATCGTCGATGGGCATTTGGGTTGGTTCCAGGTCTTTGCTATTGTAAACAGTGCTTTAATGAACATTCGTGTGCATGTGTCCTTATAGTAGAACGATTTGTAATCCTTTGGATATATACCCAGTAATGGGATTGCTGGGTCAAATGGAATTTCTATTTCTAGGTCGTTGAGGAATCGTCACGCTGTCTTCCACAACGGTTGAACTAATTTACACTCCCACTAACAGTGCAAAAGTGTTCCTATTTCTCCACATCCTCTCCAGCATCTGTTGTCTCCAGATTTTTTAATGATCGCCATTCTAACTGGCGTGAGATGGTATCTCAATGTTGTTTTGATTTGCATTTCTCTGATGACCAGTGATGATGAGCATTTTTTCATATGTTTGTTGGCCTCATGTATGTCTTCTTTTGTAAAGTGTCTGTTCATATCCTTTGCCCACTTTTGAATGGGCTTGTTAGTTTTTTTCTTGTAAATCAAACAGACAAATTTCAAGCCTCTGACACCTGCAGGTATGGCAAACATTAGACACAACCCAACTCCTGGATAGATTAATATAAGACTTCACACTAAGGCTTTTACCTCCATTCTTATTACTCAATACATCATGTCTGGCTTTCAATAAAAAATTACAAGCCATGCTAAAAAGGAAGAAAAAACACAGTCTGAAGAGAAAAACGAAGCATTGCAATCAAGCTCAGATATGACACAGATTTTGAAATGATTAAACAGGGAAGTTAAAATACAGGCATACATCAGAGATGTTGTGGGTTTAGTTCTAGACCCTGAAACAAAGCAAATATTGCAGCAAAGACGATAAAAAATTTTTTTGTTTCCCAGTGCATATAAAAGTTATGTTTACACTGTACTGTAATCTAATAAGTGTGGAATGGCATTATTTCTAAAAACATGTACATAGATTAATTTTTAAATACTTTATTGTTAAAATATGCTAACAATAATCTGAGCCTTCAGTGAGTCAGAATCTTCTTTCTGGTGGACGACTTTGCATCAGTGTTGATAACTGTTGACTGATAAAGATGGTGTTTGCTGAAGGTTGGAGTGGTTATGGCAATTTCTTAAAATAAGACAACAATGAAGTTTGTTACATCAAGTGGCTCCTTTTTTAATGAAAGATTTCTCTGTAGCATGCAATGTGGTTTGATAGCATTTCGAAAGAATAATACTTCTTTCAAAATTGGTGTCAATCCTCTCAAATCCTGCTACTAATTTATCAACTAAGTTCATGTAATAGCAGAAATCCTTTGTTAACATTTCAAAAATGTTGACATCATCTTCACCAGAAGTAGATTCCATCTTAAGAAACGACTTTCTTTGCTCATCCTTAAGAAGCAGCTCCTCATCCATTAAAGTTTTATCAGAGATTAGAGCAATTCAGCCGCATCAGGCTCCACTTCTAATTCTATTTTTTCTTGCTATTTCTACCACATCTGCAGTTCCTTCATCAAAATCTTGAACCTCTCAAAGTCATCCATGTGGGTTGTAATCAACTTCTTTCAGACTTGTGTTAATGTGATATTTGGACCTCCTCCCCTGAATTATGAATATTCCTAATGGTATCTATAATGTGGACTTATTTGCAGAAGATTTCCAGTTTGATTTGCCCAGATTTATCAGAAAAATCTATGGCAGCTACAGCTGTATAAAATGTGGTTCTTAAATAATAAGACTTAAAAGTTGAAATTACTTCTTGGTCCATGGGCTGCAGATTAGATGCTGTTTAGCAGTCATGAATACAGCATTAATCTCCTTGTACATCTCCATCAGAGTTCTTGGTGGCCAGGTGCATTGTCAATGAGCAGTAGTATTTAGAAAAGTGTTTATTTCTAAGCAGTAGGTCTCAACAGTGGGCTTAAAACTATGCTGTGAACAGATGTGTTGTCATCCAGTCTTTGCTGTTCCATTTGCAGATCACAGGCAGAGTAGATTTAGCATAACTTTTAACGGCCTAGAATTTTCAGAATGATAAGTAAGAACTGGCTTCAAGTTAAAGTCAACAGCTGCATTATCCCCTAACAAGAGAGTCAGCCTGTCCTTTGAATCTCTAAAGCCAGAAATTGACTTCTTTCTAGCTTTGAGGGTCCTAGCTGGTATCTTCTAATAGAAGACTGTTTCATCTACATTAACTATCTGTTGTTTAGTGTAGCCACCTCCACCAATAATCTTAGCTAGATATTCTGGATAACTTGCTGCAGCTTCCACATTGGCAAGTGCTGCTTCACCATGCACTTCTATGTTATAGAGATGGCTCCTTTCTTTAAACCTCAGGAACCAATCCCTACTAGCTTCCAACTTTTCTTCTGCAGCTTACTCACCTCTCTTAGCCTTGATAAAATTTCAGAGCATTAGGGCCTTGCTCTGCATTATGCTTTGGCTTAAGGGAATGTTGTGGCTGGTTTGATTTTCTATCCAGACCACTAAAACTTTCCCCCTAACAGCAATAAGGCTGTTTTTCTTTCTTTTTATTTGTGTGTTCACTGGAGTAGTACTTTTACTTTTCTTCAAGAGTTTTTCCTTTGCATTCACAACTTGGTTAAGTGTTTGGTGCAAAAGGCCTAGCTTTCAGCCTGTCTTGGCCTTCAACAGGCCTTCTTCACTAAGCGTCATCATTTTTAGCTATGGATTTAAACTGAGCAATGGGCGACTCAATCTTTTACTTTGAACACTTATCATCATAGAGTTATTAATTGTCCCCATTTCAATATCGTTCTGTCTCAGGGAATAGGGCGGCCCGAAGAGAGGGAGAGAGACAAGAGAACTACAGGTCAGTGCAGCGGTCAGAACACAGCATTTATTGATTAAATTTGTCATCTTGTAGGTGCACAGTTCGTGGTGCCCCAAAACAATTACAGTAGTAGTACCATCAAAGATGACTTGTCACAGATCATCATAACAGATATAATAATAATAATGAAAAAGTTTGAAATACTGCAAGAATTATCAAAATGGGAACATAGAGACACAAAGTGAGAATATGCTGTGGGAAATATGGCACCAACAGTCTTGCCTGATGCAGGGTTGCTGCAAACCTTCAACTTGTAAAAAAAAATACAGTATCTTCAAAGCACAATAAATTGAAGCACAATAAAATGAGGTATGCCTGTAAACATGATTAGCTAGATTCAGCCATTCCACAATGTCTACATATTTGGCAACAACAAGTTGACATGATAAATATACACAATTTTTATTTATCAACTTAAAAAAAATCACATCGTATGCCATAAATACATACAGTTTTTGGTCAATTATACCTCAACAAAGTTGGGCAAAAAGAAAAAAAAATAGCCATGATTAATATGCTGAGGGCTAATATCAACATCAATATTAGACAGATCAATGAGACAGAAAGTTAACATCGATATTCAGGACTTGAACTCAGATCCAAAACAAGTAGACTTAATTAATATTCATAGAGCCCTCCACTTTAAATACACAAAATATACACTCTTATCAGTACTACATCACACGTATTTACAGGTTTAAATGAAATATTGGTTGGCTGCTTGTTAATTATTTTCTTCCCTCATTTTTTTTAATGTCTCTATTATTAAACACAATTACAGTCATACCCATTTTTAGACTGCATTCTAGCCCTGGCAATAAAGCAACACCCCTGTTCTCTCTCCCTCTTCCTCTTCCTCTTTCTTCCTTTCCTTTATTCTTTTTCTTTTTTTTTTAATTCTTTTTCTTTCTTTTTCTCTTTAAAAAAAAAACATGCTAAGGGCTGTAATGGAAAAGGTAGACAACATGCAAGAACACATAGGTAATGTCAGCAGAGAGAAGAAAGCTCTAAGAAATAAACAAAAAGAAATTCTACTAATCAAAAGCATTGTAACAGAAATGAAGTTTACAATGAAGCCTTAGATGGGCTCATCAGTTGAGCAAAGAGAGATTGAGGCTATGCCAATAGAAAGTTCCCAAACAGGGCTGGGCGCAGTGGCTCACGCCTGTAATCCTAGTATTTGGGAGGCTGAGGTGGGTGGATCATGAGGTTAGGAGATCAAGTCCATCCTGGCCAACATGGTGAAACCAAGGCTCTACTAAAACACAAAAAATTAGCTGGGCATGGTGGAGCACACATGTAGTCCCAGTTACTCAGGAGGCTGAGACAGGAGAATTGCTTGAACCCAGGAGGCAGAGGTTGCAGTGAGCTGAGATTTCACCACTGCACTCCAGCCCGCTGATAGACCAAGACTCCATCTAAAAAAGAGTTTACAAACAGAAGTAGTACAAACACATACACACAAAACAAGAATTAAAAAGGAGAACAAAATATTGTAAAACTGTGGGGAAATTTCAAAAGGTATAACATACACATAAGTGGAATATCAGAAGCAGAAAAAAATGGAGCAGAAAAAATATTTGAAGTAACAATGTCAGATAATTTTCCCAAATTAATGACAGACACAAAACCACAGATCCAGGAAACTTAAAAAACATCAAGATAAATACAATAAATAGATAAACACCTAGGCACATTATATTCAAACTACAGAAAACCAATAAAAAACTTTTTTTTTTTTTTTTTTTTATATATGATTTTGAGTCTTGCTCTGTTGCCCAGGCTGAAGTGCAGTGGCACAATCTCGGCTCACTGCAACCTCTTCCTCCCAAGTTCAAGCAATACTCCTGTCTCAGCCTCCTGAGTAGCTGGGATTACAGGCTTGTGCCACAATACCTGGCTAATTTTTATAATTTTAGTAGAGACGGCATTTCACCATGTTGGCCAGGTTGGTCTCGAGCTCCTGACCTCAGGTGATTGGCATACCTCAGCCTCCCAAAGTGCTCAGATTGTAATCTCAGCTCAATGACAAACTCCTAAAAGACAGAGGAGAAAAAAAAAGTAACTATAGAGGAACAAGGATAAGAATTGCAAAGGACTTCTCATCAGAATCCATGCAAGCAAGCCCAGAGTGAACTGAAATATGTAAACACTGAAAAAGAAAAATATGGAATTTTATATTTAGTGAAATTATCCTAACCAAAGGAGAAGTAAAGAATTTTCTCAGTAAAATAGAAACTGAGGAAATTCATTGCTAGCACACCTGCCCATCAAGAAATGCTACAAAACGTCCTTCATGGAGAAAAACAATTATATAGGTCAGAAGCTTGGATCTACATAAAGAAAGGAGGAACATTTGAAAAGGAATAAATGGAGGTAAAATAAAAATTGTTATTTTTATTATTTTAATCAAAAAGATAACTGTTTAAAATCACAGTAGTATTTTATGAGGTATAACAATGTACTCATTGTCATTACAGCATATCAATAAATGCAGTGAATGACAACAATGTCTTAAGGAATGGGAGGGAAGAATTGAGAATTCTCTGTTGTTACAAGGTAGCTACATTACATGTGATGTGGTATCATGTTATTTGAAATTAGAGTCAGATAAGTTGTAAATGTATATTAGAATTCTAGGCCAACCACTAAGAAATTGATAAAAGGAAGTGTAGGTTGTATGCTAAGAGAGGAGAAAAAATGAAATTATACAAAATGCTCAATTAAAACTAGAAAAGGCAGAAAAAAAGAAAATGAAAAAAGAGGAAGTTCAATTAATAGAAAACAGTTAGAAATACGATAGTGAAGTAGGAGGTGGGACTCAACCCAGCAGGTGGGGCTGGGACACTGGGCCAAACTGAGGACTGAAACAGATGTGGGAGAAGCAGCTTTCCATAAAACACACTCACCATGTCAGCTTACCATTGCCATAGCAACACCCAGAAGTGACTACTCCTTTCCACAGCAACAACCTGACAACTCAGAAGTTACCACTGTTTTTCTAGAAATGTCTGCATAATCGACCTTTTAATTTGCATATAATTATGAGTGGGTACAACTGTGACACAGAACTGCTTCTGGGCACACTGCCCGGGGGTAGTCCTGCTCTATAAGGAGCAGCCCCTCTGATGCCACTGCACGTGGCCGCTTCAATAAAAGTTGCTATCTGTCACCATGGGCTCACCCTTGAATTCTTTCTGGCAGTAAGCCAAGAACCCTCCTGGGCTGAACCCCAACTTTGGGGCTTGCTTGCCCCACATCAGTAGATATTAATCTAATTATCTCAATAATTAACACATGCAAATTGTCTAAATCCACCAATTAAAAGACAAGAATTGTCAGAGTGGATTAAAAAACAAGACCCAAATTACAGTGCCTACCAGAAACCATCTTTAAATATAAAGATCCAGGTAGGTTAAAAGTAAAGGGATAGAAAAGGCATACCATGCTAACACTAATCAAGAAAACTGAAGTGATTAAATTAATTTCAGACAAAGCTGACTTCAGAATTAAAAAATTATCAGAGACCAAAAAGGTATTACAAAATGATTAGGGAGTGAATTCTCTAAGAAGGCGTAACAATCCTAACTGCATATGCAACTAATACCAGAGCACCCAAATACATGAAGCAAAAACTAATAAAACCACAAGGAGAAACAGTAAAAAAATCACTATTATTATTGGTGAATTCAGCACCTGCTTTCAGCTTATGACTGATGAAACAGGCAGAAAATCAGTAAGGATATAGTTGATTTGAGCAGCACTATCTGTCAACTTGACATTTATAGACTACTCCATCCAACAACAGCAGAATACACATTCTTCTCAAGCTCACATGATACTTTCACTAAGATTGACCACATTCTGGATTATAAAATACACCTTAATGAATTTAAAAGAATATAAATTATGTAAAGCATGTTCTCAAACCACAATGGAATTAAACTAGAAATCAATAACAGAAAGAGAGAGAGAAAATTCTGAAATATTTGGGTATTAAAAACACACTTTAAAATAAACATGGGTCAAAGAAGAAGTCTCAAGAGAAATGTACAAATATTTTGAAATAAATGAAAAAGAAAACACAACTTATTAAATACATACTCCTCACCAACACACCCGTCAAGTCACACTGCCAGAGAATTGCTTGTGCTATTCTGGGAATAAGGGCCCTTCTTCAGTGAAGCTATTACCTAAGGATCTGCTTCAATTGCTAAAATGACTAGCTCCACTCTGAGGCATCTGGGGCATTCAGATGGACTTCATTAGGTCTGAGGGGCAGGCACACTGTGATTGAAAGCTTCAGAGAATTAGCTCTTGGAGAGTGAAAAAGCTCATCCATTTAGCTCATCGTGTACAGAATGTTCAAATGCTGTCTGGTTTTTATTATAGACACCTCAACAAAGTTGCAAAAGTTTTCAGATCATAAATTAAAGTTATTCAAAAAATAACATTTGCATTTCCAAACAAGATCCGAGTCTCTGGTCTGTTAGTGATCACTTATACATTCGAGTTTAATTGCGTTTAACAGGAAGGGCCGGCACCAAATTTAGGGATGCATCAAAGTTTAGCTTTGGCCTCAATATTGTACTCTGATCTGCTATGTGGCTTTGCCTGACCTCAGTCTTTAGAAGTCCAAATAACCTGATTTGCCTATTTCACCACTGTATTTTGCAACAGCCTTATATTGTATTTCATGAGTAATCAAGTGATTGCATAGGTAACATATCCAATCAGAAACAATGCCAATAACAAAAATAAAACATGACCTTGATATTTCAATATCTGAAAATTTATCTCCAAATATAATCATCCCTCCTCGTCCATGGGGGATTGGTTCCAGGCCACCTCCCTAACCCCATGGAGACCACCTCCCTATCCCCATGGAGTCCCTTATATAAAATCGCATAGTGCTTGCATGTAACTCATACACATCCCTTGTAAATTTTAAATTATCTATATTACTTATAATACCTAATACAATGCCCACACATCACTTCATTAGCATGGATTCAATGTAGTACTCAGTGCACAGCAAGTTCAAGTTTTGCTTTATGAAATTTTTCTTCTGAATATTTTTGATCAACAGTTGGGTGAATCCATGAATGCAGAACCAGTGGATATAAAAGGCCAACTGAAGAGGCAAACATTCTAGAGATAACATGGAGTAACAAGTCTACAAGATGTTGAAAGTATATTAAGGTATAGATATGAAATCATTGTGAGAGTAAAGTGTTGTGCTAATTAGTAATGATTGTGGGTCATTAAATTTATGTATAAAAGTAAATATTATTTTCAAACATTTTAACAGGAAAAAGAGATAGATAATTGCTATAATATAAATTTTAAAACTGAGAGCATTACCTAAATAACTTTAATAAGACCAACTATTTTATCCTTTCTGAACAAACAAATATTTATCCAAATTTGAAGACTGCCTAAGCTATATAACAGAATACCACTGACTGGATGGCTTAAACAATGGAAATTTATTTTCTCACAATTCTAGAGGCTGGAAGTCCAAGATCAAGGATCCAGCATGGCTGGTTTCTGGTGAAGCCTCTTATTGACTTGCAGGCAGCCTATTAGATTAGGGTCCTACCTCAGGACCACATTAAACCCCAATTACCTTCTGTCTGCAAATATAGTCATATTGGGAGTTTGGGCTTCAACACACAAATTTTGGGGGAGGGATACAATTCAATCCATAACAGTAACAAGGTAAAACAGTAATAATAGTATCATTATTTCGTATACCAGCTTCTACAGCATTAAATAAAATAACATTTAAGAACTGCATTAATTTTAATTTTTTAATGCCATTTAATATTTAAGCCTTTTAAGAAAACATCTTATGTAGGACTTTTTCATATCTCACGAAGCAGGACAAATTAAATTCAGGACCTCAACTTTGCTACTTCAAGATTCCATTGAGAAGAAGAAAAATCCTAAAATTCTGTGATAAAACATCTTCAATCCAAATACAATAAAAAAGAATGAAGCAAAAAAAAAAATGCGAAAACTATGTAAAAATAAACATTTTGTTCTTACCAGTATAAATTCAAAATGATAGATTTCAAAATGCTTTAATAAGAAAATTATAGTGTTAACAGGCACTTGGGTTTTAAATAAAATTATGTCAAAATAAGACCTTTAGATTGCAAACATATCAGTGGTTTTAAAGAAAGGTACGAGTCCTTTGTGAAAAGTTTCTTCTACAAATGTTACAAGGATATTCTACTGAATTATACAATACTATACTCAAAAAGGGTAATAATTTTATTTAATGTGCTGTTTCTGTATCTTGAGGCACGCCTTTGGACATGGAAAACAAGAGGTCTTTTTTACCTTTGATAGCATGGTGGATGGCTTACTAATAATTTTTTGGTTTCTTCTAGCTAATAAGACATGAATCTACTAAATAAACATTCTTGGCATGGAAATTCAGTAAAGGAAAGACACATGCAACCGACAATGGAACATACATTGTGAAGCCCAGGAACGAATGAGGAGCTCAGAAGCATGCCGTGTTTTGCACGTATCTTCCCATCATGTGTTCAAAATAAAGCAGAAGGCAATGAAAGAAAATTACTGGCCAGAAGTAGATAAATTGTAAGCCACATTTTTCATTCTTCTTCACCCATAGGCAGACTATGCAAGGTACAGGAGATTCTGGACCTGTCTTGTCAGGCGCTTGCACAAGACATGCACACAAGATACAGAGCAGCTGTTACAGGTTTAAAGGGCTGCATGGACAAATAAATAAATAAGTAAATAAAAATATTTAACACTACATTGTACAGTACGCAAAACTTACAGAAAGAATCACTAACAACAACGGTTACTTTCAGAGAAAATAGATCTTTGCTGGAAACTACTGAAAAGTTACCAAAATGCAACATCTTGAAAGTATTTTTAAAAAATGTTATCTGTCATAGAGGTCTTCATATTAATTTAGTTCAAACCACATACTGAAATGGAAGATGCTGGTGGAAAGTCAGAGATAATTTTATTATTCTGATTATATCACTGTTACTATGTTTCTACATTTGTGCTGAAGACAAAATTTTCTCAAGTAATTGTGTGATACATCAAGTATCACACACAAAATAATACTGCTAGCTGTATATGTATCTTTATTTAGATTGAGATATAGACATCACCTTAACTCTGTCTCTGAAAATATTCAAAAAATATCTTCCTAAAGCAGAAAAAGTATCATGTTTTAGATTCTTTCAATTTTGATCACCATTGATGAAATCTTTAAGTTCAAGAGTTAAAAGGAAAAAGAAAACTTAATCATTTGATGTCAATGTCACCTATGCTGGTAGATCCAGCCAAATATTTTTTACCCATCAATTAACAGTGAAGATCAATTTAATGTCATTAATGAACAGCACGGTAAGTCAATGTACTATGGTAGGTGATATTCTGCCATGGTGTTATCAAACATTTAAAACGTGACAGCTCAAAATTCTAATTAATAAAATTATAATGAGAGTAGGATTTATTTTTGATAACATTTTAGATTTATTTTGGTATCCCAGAAGTTCATTCTAAATGATGTGCTATTTTTTTTCTGTCTTGGGTTCAGCCAAATACTGATTTAGCATCCACCACACCGCATTTGGCCAGATGTGTTATTTGATGCCCCTCCATTTCATACACATTGAGAGTGTAAAATGTTAAGTGAGGAGGTATAGGGGCCATGGTTTTCTCTGTGTTTAGTACTAACATTCTTGGAGACATGAGTTTGACTAAGATAAGAGAGCAAGAAACATGATATAACTACAGTTGATAATATAGCTTGAGCATCTCTAATAAAAAAATCCAAAATCCAAAATTCGAAATGTTTTGAGCACTGACCATGAGGCCACAACTGGAAAATTTCATACCTGATGTTGTGTACAAAAATTTTTTTTCATGCAAAGTTACTAACAATATTGTATAAGATTACCTTCTGGCAATGTGAATAAGATGTATGTGAAGCATAAGAGAGTTTTATATTTAGATTTCAGTTCTAGCCCTAAGGTATCTAATTATGCCACTATTCAAAAAATCTAGAAATATCCAAATCCAAAGCCCTTCTGGTCCCGATCATTTCAGATAAGGGATACTCAAACTGTAATAGCTAATAGTTATTGAGTACTTATTATGTGGCAGAAACTATTTAAGGTGCTTTTCATACATAGTCTTTTTTTCTCACAGCAATCCTAGGAAATAGGCCAAACAACGTTCCCAAGGTCACACAATTAGCAAATGGCTAGACTGGCAATATATATTCTTTTATAAAAATTTTTCAGTTGAGATATAATTTATATACCTTAAAATTCACCTTAGTAAAGTGTACAATTCAGTGATTTCTGGTTTATTAGTGAAGATATGCTGGCATCACAACTATCTAGTTCTAGAATCTATTATCACCTCCAAAAAGAAACTTCATACTTACTAGCACTCTTTCCTCATTTTCCTCTCTCCCAAGACCCTGCCAACTACATATGTACTTTTTTGTCTGCATGGATCGTTTTATTCTGGAAGGTTTTTATAAATTGGATCACACAATATGTGGTCTTTTGTGTCTGGATTCTTTCGCTTAGCATAATGTTTGCAAGGTTTTTCCATGTTGCAGCATGTAAAAAAGTAACTCCATTACTTTTTTTTTTTTTTTTTTAGCTACTCAGGAGGGAGTGGGAGTTTCACTCTTGTTACCCAGGCTGGAGTGCAATGGCGCGATCTCGGCTCACCGCAGCCTCCACCTCCTGGGTTCAGGCAATTCTCCTGCCTCAGCCTCCTGAGTAGCTGGGATTACAGGCACGCACCACCATGCCCAGCTAATTTTTTGTAGTTTTAGTAGAGACGGGGTTTCACCATTTTGACCAGGATGGTCTCGACCTCGTGATCCACCCGCCTCGGCCTCCCAAAGTGCTGGGAATACAGGCGTGAGCCACCGCGCCCGGCTCCATTACTTTTTATACATTTTGTTTATCCATTCACAAGCTATTGTATGATTAGGCTATCTCTACTTTTCGGACTTTTTGGCAATTATAAATAGGCTACTACAAACCTTTTTGGCAATAATAAATAGGCTACTACAAACCTTCAGGTATAAGTTTATATATACCTAGCAATAGAATTTCTGGTGATTATATATATATATATACACACACACGTATATACATATATAAACTGCAAAGCTGTTTTCCACAGCAACTACATTGTCTAATATTTAATATTCCCACCAACAATGTTAGAAGACTAATTTTTCCACATCTTCACCAACACTTGTTATTGTCTGTATTTTGATTTTAGCTATCACAGTGGATGTAAAGTGGTAGGTCATTGTGGTTGTGATTTACACTTTCCTAATGGTTAAAAATGTGGTCTTATATTTATTCCAAGCCAACATGAGAAACAAACAAACAAAAAAACCAATGTGGTGTTATTGGCCTTTAGTATACTTTTTTTGGAGCAATGTCTACACAAAATTTTTCCCATTTTTAAATTGGGTTGTCTTTTTAGTGTAGAATTACAAGTTCCTTTTCTATTATAAACACTAGTCTCTTATCAACTACATGATTTGCAGATATTTTTCCCATTATGTAGAATGTATTTTACTTTATTAGTAGTGTCCTCTGAAGCACAACTATTTTTGATTTTTATGAAGTCCAATTAATCAATATTTTATTGCTTGTGTTTTTGTTATATCTAAAAACCCATTGGCTAATACATGGTCGCAATGACTTATGACTATGATTTCTTCTAAGAGTTTTATCATTTTTGCTCATACATTTAGGTCTTTGATTCATTTTGACTTAATTCTTATATATTCTGTGAGGTTTGGCTCCAAATTCATTCTTTTTCAGGTAGATACGTAGTTGTTCCAATACCATTTGTTGCAAAGGCTATATTTCCCCAGTTAATTTATTTAGTACCCTTGTCAAAAATTAAATCATCATAAAAGTATGAATTTACTTCTGGACTTTCAATTATATTGTATTGTTCTATGTGTCTACCATTACATTCATACCACACAGTATTGATACCTGGAGTTTTGTAGTAAGTTTTGAAACTGGGAAGTGTGAACTCTCTAACTTTATTCTGTTTTAAAGTTTGTTTTTACTATTTTTATCTCTTTCATTGCCATATCACTTTTTTTAAAGAAGACTTTATACTTTTGGAGCAGTTATGTTCACAGCAAAATTGGGCAGAAGGTACAGGGAGTTCCCACACATCCTGTTTCCAGCCACACATAGCCTCCTCCACCCAAATTTTACAGCAGAGAGGTACATTATTACATTTATTACATTTATTACAAGGGATCTACATTGGCACATTATTATCACCCAAAGTACACAGCATATATGAGGTTTCAATCTTGGTATTATTGGTTTTATGGGTTTTGACAAGTGTAAAATAATAAATATTCACTATTATAATATCAAACAAAATAGTTTATCTGCCCTAAAAATACTTTGTGTTGCACGTATTCATTCCTGTCTCCCCCAGCACACAACTGGAAGCACACAGAATATAGCTTGCTCGAAATGCTCAACACCACTCATGATCAGGGAAATGCAAATCAAAACCACAATGCGATACCATCCTACTCCAGTAAGAATGGCCATAATTTAACAAATAATAATAATAGATGTTGGCATGGATGTACTGAAAAGAATACTTTTACACTTTTGGTGGAATGTAGACTAGTACAACCACTATGGAAAACAGTAGGGAGATTTCTTAAATAACTAAAAGTACAGCTACCATTTGATCCAGCAATCCCACTACTAGGTATCTACTCAGAGGAAAAGCAGTCATTATATGAAAAAGACACTTGCACAAACAGGTTTATAGCAACACAATTCACAGCTGCAAAAATATAATGCCACGAGAGAGGATCTAAGGTGGCTGAATAGGAATGGCTCTGGAGTGCAGTTCCCAGCAAGAAGGTGAGTGATCACTGCATTTCCAAATAAGTTTTCACTGCCCACAGACCAGGAGATCCCCGGGCTGAAAAGCACCGTGAGTTTCCAGCATGGCTGTTTCAGCGGGTGCAGTGGGTCTCTGCACAAAAACTCACACAAATGTGGGCAGCCATTTCAATTGGCACCTGGAATGCCTGGGAGACAGAGCCACCCATTCAACTGAAAAAAAGGGGGCTAAAACAAGGAACCAGGTAATCTGGCTTGGTGGGTCCCACACCAACAAAGACCAGCAATCTTAAACACTCTGGATTGAGAGTTTCTCAGCAAGGGCAGCTGGACCAGGGACAGTTCAGCTCGGTGGGGGGAAGGGCATCTGCCATTACCAAGGCAGTTCATCATTACCCAGGCAGTTCTAACTATACCTCTGTAAACAAAACCACAAGGAAGTTCACACAGCAGCCGGGCAGAGCCCATGGCAGCTCAGCAACACCTCTGCTGGCAGACTGTGACTAGGCTACCTCCTTGCTGGGCAGGGCATCTCTGAAAAAAGGCAGCAGCATGTCAGGAACTTATAAATAATGCCCCACCTTCCCAGGACAGAGCACGTAGGGAAAAAAGGCGGTTATGAGTTCTGCTGCAGCAGACTTAAACGTACCTGCCCAGCAGCTCTGAATGGAACAACAAAGCTCCCAGCACAGCACTTGAGCTCTTATAAGGGACAGACTGTCTCCTCAAGCAGCTCCCTGACACCCATATATCCAAAGAGATACCTCATAAAGGAGAGCTGAGGCTGACATCTGGCAGCTATCCTTCTGGGACAAAGATAACAGAAGAAGAAACTGGCAGCAACCCTTACCGTTCTGCAGCGGCCACAGGTGATCCTAGGCAAGCAGAGTCTGGAGTGGACATCCAGCAGTCCTGCAGCAGAGGGGCCTGACTGTTAGAAGGAAAACTAAAAAAACAGAAAGGAGTAACTTCAACATCGATAAAAAGACGTCCACTCAGAGACCCCACCTGAAAGTCACCAACTACAAAGACCACAGGTAGACAAATCCACAAAGATGGGAAGAAACCAGTACAAAAAGGATGAAAACATCTAAAAACAGAAGTTCAAGTCCAGGATATCCTTGTTAATTTTCTGTCTTGTTGATCTGCTTAGTATTGACAGTGGAATGTTAAGGTCTCCCACTATTACTGTGTGGGAGTCTAAGTCTCTTTGTAGGTTGTTAGGTACTTGCTTTATGTATCTGGGTGGGCCTGTATTGGGTGCATATATATTTAGGATAGTTAGCTCTTCTTGTTGCATTTATCCCTTTACCATTATGTAATGCCCTTCTTTGTCTCTTTTGATCTTTATTGGTTTAAAGTCCATTTTATCAGAGACTAGGATTGTGACCCCTGCTCTCCAGAAGCGATTTCTCTTTTTGAAATGGAGTTAAACTCATTTTCCCCAGGCTGGAGTGCAATGGTGCGATCTCGGCTCACTGCAACCTCCACCTCCCGGGTTCAGGCAATTCTTCTGCCTCAGCCTCCTGAGTAGCTGGGATTACAGGCACGCACCACCATGCCCAGCTAATTTTTCGTATTTTTAGTAGAGACGGGGTTTCACCATGTTGACCAGGATGGTCTCGATCTCTTGACCTCGTGATCCACCCGCCTCGGCCTCCCAAAGTGCTGGGATTACAGGCTTGAGCCACGGCACCTGGCCTTTTCTTTTGCTCTCCATTTTCTTGGTAAATCTTTCTCCATCTCTTTATTTTAAGCCTATGTGTGTCCTTGCATGTGAGATGGGTTTCCTGAATACAACACATTGATAGGGCTTGACTTTTTATCCAATTTGCCAGTCTGTGTCTTCTGATTAGGGCATTTAGCCCATTTACATTTAAAGTTAATATTGTTTTGTGTGAATTTGATCCTGCCATTTTGATGCTAACTGGTAGTTTTGCCCTCTAGTTGATGCAGTTTCTTCATGGTGTCAATGGTCTTTAAAAGGTTTGGTATGTTTTTGCGATGGCTGGTACTGGCTGTTCCTTTCCATGTTTAGTGCTTCTTTCAGGAGCTCTTGTAGGGCAGGTCTGGTGGTGATGAAATCTCGCATCAGTTGTTTGTCTGTACAGGATTTTATTTCTCCTTCACTTCTTAAGCTTAGTTTGGCTGGATATGAAATTCGGGTTTGAAAATTCTTTTCTTTTAGGATGTTGAATATTGGCCCCCACTCTCTTCTAGCTTGTAGGGTTTCTGCTGGGAGATCTGTAGTGAGTCTGATGGGCTTCCTTTTGTGGGTAACCCAACCTTTCTCTCTGGCTGCCCTTAGCATTTTTCCTTCATTTCAACACTGGTGAATTTGATGATTATGTTCCTTGGGGTTGCTCTTCTCCAGGAATATCTTTTTGGTGTTCTCTGTATTTCTTTAGTTGAATGTTGGCCTTATGAGACCAACATCATCCTGATACTGAAACCTGGCAGAGATGCAACTAAAAAAGAAAATTAAAGGCCAATATCCATAAGGAACATAGATGCAAAAATATTCAATAAAGTAGTAGCAAATTGAATCCAACAGCACATCAAAAAACTTATCCATCACGAGCAAATTGGCTTCATCCCAGGGATGCAAGACTGATTCAACATCTGCAAATAAATAAACATAATCCATCACATAAACCAACCAAAGACAAAAACCACATGATTATCTCAATAGATGCAGAGAAGGCCTTCAACAAAATTCAACAGCCCTTTATGATAAAAACTCTCAATAAACTAGGTATTGATGGATTGTATCTCAAAATAATAAGAGCTATATATTACGAACCCACATCCAATATCATACTAAATGGACAAAAACTGGAAGCATTCCCTTTGAAAAATGGCAAAGACAAGGATGCCCTCTCTCACCACTCCTATTCAACATAGTATTGGAAGTTCTGGCTAGGGCCATCAGGCAAGAGAAAGACATAAAGCATATTAAAATAGAAAGAGAGGACATTATATTGTCCCTGCTTGCATATGACATGACTGTATATCTAGAAGACCCCATCATCTCAGCCCAAAATCTCCTTAAGCTGATAAGCAACTTCAGCAAAGTCTCAGAATAAAAAATCAATGTGCAAAAATCACAAGCATTCCTATACACCAATATCAGACAAACAGAGCCAAACCATGAGTGAACTCCCATTCACAATTGCTACAAACAGAATAAAATACCTAGGAATACAACTTACAAGGGATGTGAAGGACCTCTTCAAGGAGAACTACAAATCACTGCTAAAGGAAATAAGAGAGGACAAAAACAGACAGAAAAACATTCCATGCTCATGGTTAGGAAGAATCAATATAGTGAAAATGGACATACTGCCCAAAGTAATTTGTAGATTCAATGCTATTCCCATCAAGCTATCAATGACTTCATCACAGAATTGGGAAAAAAAAACCTTAAACTTCATTTGAAACCAAAAAGAGCCCACATAGCCAAGGCAATCCTAAGGAAAACAAAACAAAACAACAACAACAACAACAACAACAACAAAAACTTGAGGCATCACTCTACCTGACTTCAAACCATATTACAAGGCTACTGTAATCAAAACAGCATGGTACTGGTACCAAAACAGAGATAGAGACCAATGAAACAGAACAGAGGCCTCAGAAAGAACACCACACAACTACAATCATCTGATCTTTGACAAACCTGACAAAAACAAGCAATAGGGAAAGGATTCCCTATTTAATAAATGGTGTTGGAAAAACTGGCTAGCCATATGCAAAAAGCTAAAACTGTATCTCTTCCTTACACCTTACACAAAAATTAACTCCAGGTGGATTAAAGATTTAAACATGAGGCCTAACACCATAAAAACTCTAGAAGAAAACCTAGGCAATATCATTCAGGACATAAGCATGGGCAAGAACTTCATGACTAAAATACCAAAAGCAATGGAAACAAAAGCCAAAATAGACAAATGAGATCTAATTAAACTTAAGAGCTTCTGCACAGCAGAAGAAGCTATCAGTAGAGTGAACCAGCAACCGACAGAACGGGAAAAAATTTTTGCAAACTACCCATCTGACAAGGAAAAAACAAACAACCCCATAAAAAAGTGGGCAAAGGATATGAATGGACACTTTTCAAAAGAAGACATTTATGCAGCCAACATAATTCCCTACCAGTAGGGAATTAGGATTTCAGCATAATAACTTGGGGGGAACACAAACATTCAGTTCCTTGCAGATATTCCTGAATTTATGTCATCACTCTCTTATTTTTAGGAATTTAGATTGTTTTCTACTTCTGCCGTAAATAATACTATAGTAGTGAGCATTTAAAAAATATAAGCCTGTGTCATTTTTTTTCTAAATATTTCCTTACAGTTTATAAATGACTGAGTCAAAGATTGAAGGTATTTTTAGGTTCTGAATACACTTTACTGAACTGCTTTCCTTAAAGGTTGTACTACTTCACACTCATACCAATTTTCTCACTATACTCTTGCCACCATATAGAATAACGTTGTTTTCCTTTTAGTCTTATCAGCTTGGTAAAAAATTACATCTCATTGTTTTACTATTTGTTTATTTAATTCAATAATAAAACTTTTAAAAAGAAAATGATAGCATGTTTCTAATGGATAGTGTGTTCACATATCGACAATTTGTAAATATTATTAACAAAGATGTGTCTGACTCCTTTGTCTAAGATTTAGACTAAGATAATATGGCCAAATCTGTAGGTGGTAGTCATGTGAATTCTGGGAATGCAATGTGTGTGTGTATATATGTTCTGGGATACATGTGCAGAATGTGCAGGTTTGTTACATAGGTATACACGTGCCATGGCGGTTTGCTGCATCCACCACCCCATCATCTACATTAGGTATTTCTCCTAATGCTATCCCTTCCTAGACCCCCAACCCCTGCTATCCCTCCCTTAGCCCCCCACGCCCCAACAGTCCCCAGTGTGTGATGTTCCCTTCTCTGTGTCCATGTGTCCTCATAGTTCAACTCCCACTTATGAGTGAGAACATGCAATGTTCGGTTTTCTGTTCTTGTGTCAATTTGCTGAGAATGATGGTTTCCAGCTTCATCTGTGTCCCTGCAAAGGATATTAATTCATCCCTTTTTATGGCTGCATAGTATTCCATGGTGTATATGTGCCACATTTTCTTTATTCAGTTTATCATTAATGGGCATTTGGACTGGTTCCAAGTCTTTGCTATTGTGAACAGTGCTGCAATAAACATACATGTGCATGTGTCTTTATAATAAAATGATTTATAATCCTTTGGGTATATACCAAGTAATGGGATTGCTGGGTCAAATGGTATTTCTAGTTCTAGATGCTTGAGGAATCACCACACTGTCTTCCACAATAGTTGAATTAATTTACACTCTCACCAACAGAGTAAAAGCATTCATCTTTCTCCACATCCTCTCCAGCATCTGTTATCTCCTGATTTTTTAATGATCGCCATTCTAACTGGCATGAGGCGGTATCTCAATGTGGTTTTGATTTCCATTTCTCTAATAACCAGGGATGGTAAGCGTTTTTTCATATGTTTGTTGGCTGCATAAATGTAACCTTTTGAGGAGTGTCTGTTCATATGCTTCACTCGCTTTTTCATTGGGTTTTTTGTTTGTTTTCTTGTAGATTTGTTTAAGTTCTTTGTAGATTCTGGATATTAGCCCTTTGTGAGATGGATAGATTTCAAAAATTTTCTCCCATTCTGTAGGTTGCCTGGTCACCTAATAATAGTTTCTTTTGCTGTGTAGAAGCTCTTTAGTTTAATTACACCCCATTTGTCTATTTTGGCTTTTATTGCCATTGCTTTTGGTGTTTTAGTCATGAAGACCTTGCCCATGGCTATGTCCTGAATGGTGTGGCCTAGGTTTTCTTCTAGGGTTTTTATAGTATTAGGTCTTATGTTTAAATCTTTAATCCATCTGGAGTTAATTTTTGTGCAGGGGGTAAGGAAGGAATCCAGTTTCAGCTTTCTGCATATGGCTAGCCAGTTTTCCCAACACCATGTATTTAATAGGAAATCCTTTCCCCATTGTTTGTTTTTGTCAGGTTTGTCAAAGATCAGATGGTTGTAGATGTGTGGCATTACTTCTGAGGCCTCTGTTCTGTTCCATTGCTCTATATCTCTGTTTTGGTACCAGTACCCTGCTGTTTTGATTACTGTAGCCTTGTAGCAGTATAGTTTGAAGTCAGGTAGCGTGATGCCTTAAGCTTAGTGTTTTTTTGTTTGTTTTTTAATTATTATTATTTTTTGCTTAGGATTGTCTTGGCTATGCAGGCTTTTTTTTTTTTTCTTTTTTTGGTTCTATATGAAGTTTAGGGTGTTTTTTTCCAATTCTGTGAAGAAAGTCAATGTTAGCTTGATGGGGATAGCATTTAATCTATAAATTACTTTGGCAGTATGGCCATTTTCACTATATTGATTCTTCCTAACTATGAGCATGAAATGTTTTTCCACTTGTTTGTGTCCTCTCTTATTTCCTTGAGCAGTGGTTTGTAGTTCTCCTTGAAGAGGTCCTTCACATTCCTTGTAAGTTGTATTTCTAGGTATTTTATTCTGTTTGTAGCAATTGTGAATGGGAGTTCACTTATAGTTTGGCTCTCTGTTTGTGTATTATTGGTGTATAGGAATGCTTGTGATTTTTGCACATTGATTTTTTATTCTGAGACTTTGCTGAAGTTGCTTATCAACTTAAGAAGATTTTGGACTGAGACGATGGGGGTATTCCAGATATACAATCAAGTAATCTGCAAATAGAGACAATTTGACGTCCTATTTTCTGAATTGAATATCTTTCATTTCTTTTTCTTGCCTGATTGCCCTCACCAGAACTTCCAATACTATGTTGAATAGGAGTGGTGAGAGAGGGCGTCCTTTTCTTGTGCTGGTTTTCTTTTTTTCTTTCTTTTCTTTTTTTTTTTTAATAAATTGATTTTATTTTCAAGAGCAGTTTTAGGTTCATAGCAAAATTGAGTGGAAGGTACAGGGGTTTTCCATATACCCCCTTCCCCAACACATGCGTGGTCTCCCACATTACCACTTGACCAGAGTGGTACATTCATTACAATTGATGGATGTACATTGACACACTGTTATCACCTGAAGTCCAAAGTTTACCTTAGGGTTCACTCTTGGTGTTTTACATTCTATGGGTTTGAACAAATATATCCACCATAGTGGATATATAGTACCATACACAGCAATTTCAGTGCCCTAAAAATTCTCTGTGCTTATTTATATCTCTCCTGCCCCACTAATTTCTGCCATTGTTTTATGCTTTCTTTAAGAAAATCTCCTTTACAGTTCTGTTATGGGGCTAAAAATATGCTACATAACTAGCTTGAAAAATATATATATATTTTAAAACAGAAAAATGCACAATTTATTTGGTCTCATAAGTCTTATGGTCTTAAAAATAACAAATCATGCAGAAAGCAGGAACTGGACCCCTTCCTGACACCTTACACTAAAATTAACTCCAGATGGATTAAAGACTTAAACATAAGACCTAACACCATAAAAACCCTAGAAGAAAATCTAGGCAAAACCATTCAGGACATAGGTGTAGGCAAGGACTTCATGACCAAAACACCAAAAGCATTGACAACAAAAGCCAGAATAGACAAATGGGACCTAATCAAACTCCACAGCTTCTGCACAGCAAAAGAAACAATCATTAGAGTGAATCGGCAACCAACAGATTGGGAAAATATTTTTGCAGTTTACCCATCTGACAAAGGGCTGATATCCAAAATTTACAAAGAACTAAAACAGATTTACAAGAAAAAAACTAACAAGCCCATTCAAAAGTGGGCAAAGGATATGAACAGACACTTTACAAAAGAAGACATACGTGAGGCCAACAAACATATGAAAAAATGCTCATCATCACTGGTCATCAGAGAAATGCAAATCAAAACTACATTGAGATACCATCTCACACCAGTTAGAATGGCGATCATTAAAAAATCTGGAGACAACAGATGCTGGAGAGGATGTGGAGAAATAGGAACACTTTTACACAGTTGGTGGGAGTGTAAATTAGTTCAGCCATTGTGGAAGACAGTGTGGCGATTCCTCAAGGACATAGAAATAGAAATTCCATTTGACCCAGCAATCCCATTACTGGGTACATATCCAAAGGATTACAAATCGTTCTACTATAAGGACACATGCACACGAATGTTCATTGCAGCACTGTTTACAATAGCAAAGACCTGGAACCAACCCAAATGCCCATCGACGATAGACTGGATAGGGAAAATGTGGCACATATACACCATGGAATATTATGCAGCCATCAAAAATGATGAGTTAGGGTCCTTTGTAGGGACATGGATGAACCTGGAAACCATCATTCTCAGCAAACTGACAGAAGAGCAGAAGATCAAACACCGCATGTTCTCACTCATAGGCGGGTGTTGAACAATGAGAACACATGGACACAGGGAGGGGAGCACTACACACTGGGGTCAGTTGGGGGGAAATAGGGGAGGGACGTTGGGGGGTGGGGACCTGGGGAGAGATAGCAAGGGGAGAAATGCCAGATGTAGGTGATGGGGAGAAAGGCAGCAAATCACACTGCCATGTGTGTTCCTATGCAACAATTTTGCATGTTCTTCACTTGTACCCCAAAACCTAAAATGCAATAAAATAAATAAATGGGGGAAAAAATAACAAATCAATATATCAGAGTTAAAAGACAGATTTCAGGACCTTTTCATTTTTGCTTTGGACTAGATAGTGATACACTTAAGAATTTTCATTGTCATAAACAGAAAGTATTAAAAGTACAATGTTATGCCTTAAAGCAAAATCAATACAGTTGATAGAACAATTCACCATTTTCCCTCAAAAGCACCATTAAAACCTCAACACTCAAAAATTATAGAACTTCAAAGTGATCATTTTGTTCAAATCTTTAATTTATAGGAACCTGAGGTCTGGGGGAGAGGTGGCATTGTGAAGCTGTCCTTTCTATTCCCAGAAGAATTGAGACCAGAGCCCAGGTCTCTTAAAAAAGAAAGAGTGGACTACCATGATGGAAAAGGATAGAAGGGGGAGCTTATGAGTTAGGAGGAAAATATTGGTAAAATGCTTGCTGGAGGGAGATTTGCCTCTTACCTGTGATATCTCTGGCTTTGGTGTCTTTCATGCTCCCATAACGGATCCAATGCTTCCCACATGCTTGATTTTCCTCATGAGAAGAAAGGCAGCTTTTACAAATCACACACACTTTTGTTCATGTGCGACTTCCACTGTGCTGGTTTTCAAAAGGAATGTTTCTAGTTTTTGCCCACTCATTATGATACTGGATGTGGGTTTGTCATAAATAGCTCTTATTATTTGAGATATGTACCATCAGTACCTAGTTTATTGAGAGTTTTTAGCATAACGGGCTGTTGAATTTTGTTGAAGGCCTTCTCTGCATCTTTTGAGATAATCATGTGGTTTTTGTCTTTGGTTCTGTTTATGTGATGAATTATGCTTACTGATTTGAGTATGTTGAACCAGCCTTGCATGCCAGGGATTAGGCCAAGTTGATTGTGATGCATAAGCTTTTGGATGTGATGTTGGATTCAGTTTCCTAGTTTTTTATTGAATATTTTGCAGTGATGTTCCTTATGGATATTGGCCTGAAATTTTCTTTTTTAGTTGTATCTCTGCTGGGTTTTGGTATCAGAGTGATGTTAGCCTCATAAAATGTATTAGGGAGAATTCCCTCTTTTTCTATTGTTTGGAATATTTCAGAAGGAATGCTACTAACTCCTCTTTGTGCCTCTGGTAGAATTTGGCTGTGAATCCATCTGGTCCTGGACTTTTTTGGTTGGTAGGCTATTAATTGCTGCCTCAATTTCAGACCTTGTTATTGGTCTATTCAGGTATTTGACTTCCTGGTTTAGTCTTGGGAGGAAGTAAATGTCCTGGAATTTATCCATTTCTTCTAGAATTTCTGGTTTATTTGCATAGAGCTGTTTATAGTATTCTCTGATGGTAGTTTGTATCTCTGTGGGATCAGTGGTGATATCCTCTTTATCATTTTTTATTGCATCTATTTGATTTTTCTGTCTTTTCTTCTTTATTAGTCTGGCTAGCAGTCTATCTATTTCACTGATATTTTTTTAAAAACCAGCTCCTGCATTCATTGATTTTTTTGAAGAACATACCACCCTGAACGCACCTGATCTTGTCTGATACTTCTTTAAATATTATTCCCAGTTATTTCTCTGTTCTCCATTTGGGACTCCTATGATGCATATGTTGGTTTGATGCTGTTGATTTGATAGTGTCTCACCGATATGAACCTCTATTCATTTTTATTCATCCTCTTTTCTTTTTCAGACTACAGTCTCAGCTAACCTGTCTTTAAATTTGCTGATGCTTTCTTCTGCCTACTCAGATCTGCTGCTGCTACAAACCTCCAGTGAATTTTTTATTTCAGTTATTCCACTCATCAACTTCAGAATTTTTGTTTGTCGTATTTTTAAAGCAGTTTCTATCTCTTTATTGAAAGTTTCTATTTTGCAAGACTTTTAAAGACATGACTTTTAAAATAGTTGATTTAAATTTTTGTCTAGACTATACATTGTGTACACTGCTCAGGTGATGGGTACCCCAAAATCTCAGAACACATCACTTAAAAACACATTCATGTAACCAAACACTACCTCTTCCCCAAAAGCCTACTAAAATAAAAATAATAAATGAATAAAAGTAAAGTGTTTGTCTAGTGTGTTCAATATCTGGGCTTCCTCAGTGACAGTGTATATTGATTTCTGGTTGTTGTTGTTGTTGCTATTATTGGTCATACTTTCTTGTTTCTTTACATGTGTACAAATTTTTTTTGTTGACAACTGAACATCTCCAGTAACATAACATGACAAGTCTGAAAATCATATTCTTATTACTAATTAGGGTTTGCTGTTGTTGCTATTAATATAACCTGGGCCAGGCCTAGTGGCTCATGCCTATAATCCCAGCACTTTGGGAGGCTGAGGCAGGACTATTGCTTGAGTCCAGGAGTTCAACACCAGCCTAACAATATTCTATCTCTACAAAGAACAAAAAAAGGAAATACAACCTGTAGAGGGGCCCTTCAGTTTTTCTTTCCCTCTTCCTCATTGTTCACTGTTTGAGTACTGCTTTCTTTTCCAGCTGTCATTGAATGCTACAGAATAATGGCAAGTAACTTTTTACATGACGGGAATATCACAGTAATCATTTTTGCAGATAAGATTCATCAATGGATGTTAAAATTAGTGGGTAATATTTTGAAGACAAACAAAACTTGCATAGCTTCAAAGTACCTTTCCCAAAATGTTAACTCCATGTTATCTAGGTTAGCACCAGTAATAAGACATATTGACATCAGAAATTCTATGGTATGAAGCACTGAGAAGGACATGGCGTAATTCCATTGCCATGATGCATAATCTCATTCAGATAAGGAGAACATAGTAGACACATCTAAATTGAGGCGCATTTTGTGAAATAAATCATCCGTACTCAAAGTTGTCAAAGTCATGAAAGTACGGAAAGACTAGAGAAAAAAATTATGGAACTTGAATAAGGTCTCTGGTTTAGTTAGCAGTATTGTTACTATGCTAATTTTGTAGCTCTCATTATCTTACCATACATACCCAAAGTGATAACATTAGGATGAGATCCATAAAGGGCCTCTTGGGATTCTCTGTACTATTTTTATAACTTCTGTAAGACTAAAATCAGCTTAAAATAAAAAGTTAAACAAAAATTGTTGTACCCACGGTGGGAGGATCACTTGAGGTCAGGAGTTCCAGACCAGCCTGATCAACATAGTAAAATTCCATCTCTAGTAAAAATACAAAAATTAGCCAGACGTGGTAGTGTGTGCCTGTCGTCTCAGCTACTTGGGAGACTGAGGCAGGAGAATGGCTTGAACCCAGGAGGCAGAGGTCGCAGTGAGCTGAGACTGTGCCACTGCACTCCAGCCTGGGCAACAGAGTGAGACTCTGTCTTTAAAAAAAAAATTGTTGTACCCAATTTTTAGCATCTCAAAGGACTAATTTTCATTCCTTTAATAATTTTTGTCATTTTACTATAAAACTTGATATTTTTGGATATGGTATTGTAATGCAGACTGTGGATAAAATGCACTAATGCAGACTATGGAGAGAAACACTTTGAAAAAATAAAAATGACTTTACCAAGTATTCTCACATTCTCATGATACTTTTCCAGAGTTTAAAGTTATACCCTGCTGTGTGTTTAAAATGCATCATGCACTGGTGTTGTTGTTGAACTAACATAGCTTACAATGATGTGGTATTTAACTTCGAAATTTTTCTTTTCAATATTATATGGAATAGAGTGTCTTGCTATTCACAGCTAAATGTTTGATGCTGTAGCTGGAATTCTTATTCCTTGGAGACATTAGAAGCTATTGCTTATAGATTACTTTAAATGCTTAAACGTTGGGAATTTGGTTCTGCTGGTTTTCCATATTTAAGAGGTGTTTAAAAACAAATGAAACATGGAAAGTTGAAAAAATGAAAAGGTCTGTGTAGTCTTGAGTGCTGTAACATATAGTTAGCTATAAATACGGGTAGTTATGAATTTCTAGCCATCTAATCTATGAGGAAGTATCAACCAAATCTATGCTTTTCAATCTGTGGATTTTATGAAAATGAAAGTTCGAATGCAGTGGTCTTAGGAGTCTACCTTTCTAACCAACTCCCAGGTCATGCCACTAACTCCTAGTGTCTGCTGGTCCAGGGACAACATTTGGAGTACCAAAAACTTAAATGACTGTAAAGAAAATGCTACACATGAATCCTGTCGTCTATTCCTGGCATAAACTTTCAAAGAAAGGGACTTAATTTTTAAAAAGTGAAATATTTAAATACCTAAAGGAACTCTTTAATTTGAGGAATTCTTGCCAGTGAAACAAACTCGGGAGTCAGGAAGTGCTGCATGCGACGCACCAGTCATCTTAATGTCACATGTCACCTGAGTGGAAATGTGGAAAGAGAAGAGGCTGTGAAGTCACAGATTAAGGTGAACCAGTCAAGGGCAAGTAGGGAACACCTCTCAGGCACACAAAAATCCCCCAGGAGGAAATTTACCGCTGCCACCAGGGGGCGCACCGCCACAGGAATCCCAGGGAGAGCATCTGGACCCAACCATTCTGCAGTTCTGCGGCTGGAAACCAGGGCGATGAACTGATATAAAGAGATGGACACAGCACGGTACAACGTGGGACCATCCCATAGGCCTCAGGTCTCTCTCTGATGGGTCGTGTGTTTACCACTCAGGTGTTTGCACTGGACACCTGAGCTGGGCTTGCAGTGGATTCCGCAGTCAATTTGGGGCCTTGGGCAAGAGGGGTTGGCCGTGATTATCACCATCAGAATAGCACAGGGCTGTCTAAAGTACACAGAACCAACTGACTATGGCATCTCTTTCCTCTGAAGGTTTTGTACAAAATGCATGACTGCCACGAAAAACCCTTCTGTGGAAAGACTGCCATCATCTTTTACCATTGAGGAAACTGAGGCACATGGGAGGAATGGACTACACTTTAGATCTGTGGCCAGATCAGAATCAGAAGTCCAGTTTCCTGCTCCAGTCAACCACAGCAGACCAGCTGAGTGGGCTGCCCTCCCCCTGCCATCTTAGGGCTCCTCTGAGTGAGCCTCGGGGCACAGAGCTGCCAGCCAAGGCGGGGAGGAGCAGCTCCTTGGAAGGCAGGCCTGGAGGCCCACCCTGGCCTCATGCTCAACCCTGCCAAGGTCAAACCATGTCAATTTATTTAATTTAAGTCAACTTGTCTTAACTGCTTACACATGAACAGATTCTTTTAATATTTCTTAATTTTTCAAATTAAGAAAACAGGGCATACTGATGGAAGGAAAATAATTTTAAAGATATAGAAGAGTGTAAAACAAAAAGTGAAAGTCCCTCTTCATTCACTGATCCCCAACCCAAATCCTGTAATCCCATATCCCAAAGTAATCTCTGTGTCTGTGTGTGTGTGTGTGTGTGTGTGTGTGTGTGAGAGAGAGAGAGAGAGAGAGAGAGATGATTTTGCTTAACTTTACAAAAATGGGATTATGAAATTCATACTGTAGCTTCATTTATTCACTTAAGATATACTATGTATCATGGTCTTTCAAGATGAAGTTTTGAAATTTAAAAATGCTAAAACATTTAATGGATCTATTGTCTTGATTAAAAACATGGGATTCCCAAGTCTATTTGTATGTTAACAAAAATAAGCCTTCAGGGCTCTCCCCAAGCTCCTCTGCCACTCTCAGCACCTTATCTGCCCGAGCTTACAAGGGCAAAATTAAATTAGTGGCATGTATGTGTTTTCTGAATGATCCTGACAGAATGAACAACTTGCTCAAATTGTGAATACTTAATGTTTGTCCTCTGTGGATTAAAAATTTTAATCTCTTTATTATTTATGTGGGCCTGAATTATTTCTTACAGGAGTCTTTAAGAAACACAGTACTCATATGAAAAAGGAAATATACATAGACATAGCTACAGGCTGTGTTTGCATACTCTTTTTTCTTCCAAACACCCAAAACAAGTCAATTCAAAACATCGACAAATAGGAGCTGGGTGGTATATTTTTCCTTTTTAGACTTGCCCTCCAGGATTTACCAAAAATATATGCCAAGCTGTCCCTTTCTCTGAAAACAGCAAGTGTCTAATATGAAAGGATTCCTGGGACCTTGTAATGGTGCAGATTGTTGGGTCTCCTGAGTCCCACATCCTCAGGATAGGGTTGGGAAAGGCACATTACTAACAAGCTCCTTCGTACTTCTTCTCCCAGTAGAAAGGAATTTGATTGACAGGATCCTCCATGAGTTTGTCATGGCCCGGGTGTGAATCTTTCCTGATGGACCCTATTCTACTTTCTTCTCGTTTAAAAGAAAAGGGATGAAAAAAGTGCACAGGAAATGGGTTGTACTGACTTTTGCCGTTAATAGCTACCACAAAGTTGAATGTACATTGCAGGAATTCTTCTGTGCTCTCTTTAACAGCTTGGCCCCCTGAGGTTTGCCAGCGGACCTGCTGGCCTGCAGTTTCCCTTGGGCTCCTCCTTATGCAGTGTAGCTGGTTTGAGAAGCAGCCGATGACTGTTTCAATCTCAGCTGAAATGCCTTATAAAACTAGCCAATTTGGGAGGTCATTTATCTCTGATCCAGATGCAGTGGTTTGATTATTCTTGGCTTACACTAAACTTGGAAGGGAACTGAAGCATTTGGTAAAAACAACCTATACCTTCACAGTGTGAAAAAGAACAAATTACAGCTATGCACACCCCAATGGACAGACACCACAAAAACAAAGATGGGCAGAAGTAGCCTCCCTTCATCTGAGGTTCAAGGACAGGCAACAACCATCTAGGGTACAGGGTTGGGAAGAGGCTCTATTTCTGGGGAATCATTGCCTGGTGAGGGGCTGGCACAAGGGAGACGTTCGGGAGAGCAGGAAATGTTCCATGTCTTGGTCTGGAACCTATGAGGATGTATACGCATACACAGAATCATTGAGTTAATGCTTAAGCTGTGTGCATTTTGCCTCATGTATTCAATATCTCAACATTTTTTTTTTTTTTGAGACGGAGTCTTGCTCTGTCACCTAGGCTGGAGTGCAGTGGTGCAATCCGGGCTCACTGCAACCTCCCCTTTCCAGGTTCAAGCGAACCTCCTGCCTCAGCTTCCCAAGTAGCTAAGATTACAGGTTTGTGCCACCCATGCCCAGCCAATTTTTGTATTTTTAGTAGAGATGGGGTTTCGCCATATTGGCCAGGCTGGTCTCGAAATCCTGACCTCAGGTAATCTACCTGCTTTGGCCTCCCAAAGTGCTGGGATTACAGGCGTGAGCCACCGTGCCCAGTCAGGAAATTTTTTTAAAGGCAATTGTGAATCTGACAATGGTTCTGTAGGAAAAAAAAAGTCTGTAGTCATATTCCTGTGATGAGTTAAAAACCAAACAAATCACAAAGTTGGACAAAAAGAAAATTCAAAATTGAAAACTCTTATAAAATAAGCAGTTTCCTTGAACTCCAGTCATCAACTGAACACTGAAGACAATGTAAGCCCACCTTGCAGACACAATGCTCTCAAATAAGTAAATTTTTTTGTCCTTCAAAATATAGCTGGCTCAGAAAGTGTCTGAAGAGCAGTTTTCCCGGCTTTTTGATAAAGGCGGTGGACAAGAATGGAGGTGAGAAGAAATAAGTTATTAGGTTTTGTGCAAGTCTATGTGTCCGTGTAGGTACAGGGGGATTTGTCTGGAGCTGATCAGTGCTATCGGCGCAAGGGCTTCCTGGGCTACATTTGAATGAGAAAATGACAGGGAGCCTGGCCCTTCAAGTCCCTAGGCAAGAGGAGGATAATACAAGGCCTGTTCCAGGCATGCTTCATGGGGGAATTTCTCCCTTTTATTCCCCCATCTGCTAACATTTGGTCTCACGGTGTTTAAAGGGTTCTCATGAACACCCAGGGGTCTTTCCCCTCTGAACTTGGACCAGGTCTCCTTGTGTTATGGCGAGGAAGCTGATGTCTCCTTACCAAGAAAGTGGCTTTTCTGATTTTCTCCTCCTCTCTCCTCCTCTCTTCTAAATTAGTGGCTTGTCTGCCATACCTGGGAATGTTTGGTGTTATGGAGACATAACCTTGCTTTGTCTGGGAAACTGCTCCATGAGGTCTGGGCTGGAGAGCTGGAAGTATCACAGGAGGGCACCGAGCTGCACCTAGTCTGGGCACAGACGAGGCCCCATTCACTGGCCAGTGGAAGATCTGGCCTGGGTTGAGAGATAGCAAATATAGTCGTGGGAGGCTTCGCATTCTTTGTCCTAAAGGCAGAACTATGAGAAAGATGAACCACCTTTATTCACCACATCAGGTCCAAAATCTCTGCACGGACCTGAAAATGGAATGTTTATGCGAGGTCAAAACACAGGGAGTAGAGAGTGACCCTAGCACCCAGCCCAGGGTGGCGAGGTGCTCTGTAAACACACCTGTCTTATTTCTGAAAGGGTGAAGACCCTCACACACCTGGGACTGATGCCTCTTTTTCCAGACAAGAAATACTCTTGGACTAAAGTATCAGAGGCTGGACTTTTTTTCCATAAGGCTGCACAAAATGTGAGATCAAATGCAAGCAGATTAAGAAATAAAGAGCAGAAGCTACCTCAGGATTGACGAAGATACTGGTAGGGAAAGGTAATGAGCACATTCTTCGTTTCAACTCTTACTTCTTTCACAGTTGTTCCTGGGGGGCTTCCAAAGGCTGGAAGGGGCAGGCAGGGAAAAAAAAAAAGACTTTTCCTTGGAGAGGAGCTGCGGAGGCCTGTCTCCCTTGGCCATCATCTGGTGAGCTGAGGAACCTACCAGGTCTCAGCTGCTGTCAGCCTGGGGGCCAGGATCCCCACCTTCCTTCCCTGGGTGGTGCCTGGCTGCTCAAGGGATCACTCTCTGTGCTTTACTTTAACAACTTCCTTCACTCTAAAATCTGTCCAAATGAAAAGAAAGCCAAGAATCATTTCTACGTGCCACAGGAGTGCTCTCTCTCCTTCCCCACGCCCCATGCCCTCCCCCTCCAAAACACACATACACTCCTGGTGCTGAGATAATTTCCAAGAAATTGCCAGTTCCTGGTTATTCTCCTTCCTCCTGGCTCCCTTCCTAACTCCCCCTCCATCATCAGATTACACAATTCCTTGAGCCTATGGTATTTTCCCCCGGAGCTAGTGTTCATTCCCTAACTCAATTAGTTCCAGATTCCCTCTCACCTTTTATTTTCCCTTGTTTTCACTAGAAAACACTATTTGCTTAGGTGAATTTTTCTCAGCTCCTAAACTTTCTTTTCTGTGTCTCCAAAAGCTTGATGGAGGTAACACAACTAGAGAAATCTCCCCACACGTTCCAGCATGGATATTAAAGAATATTAAAAAATATCCTTCTAAGAAGGATGTAAAAACTCATATTTTTAGTATCTGGAGCCAAAGCAAAGGGACAACCACTCAGGTATTGTGGGGGAGGTACTCTAAGTGTCTGGAAGATGCCAAGCCAAGAACAGGAGTAATAAGTGATATACCCGGGGAGGAAAAGTCTCAGGTCTTCCCCGGTGAGATGGCCTTTGTATGGAAAGGAGGCCACCTAGGACCACTTACTCTGCCCTTTGCTGTGACCTTGCTGTTCCCAGGTGCTGTCAGGGATTGTCTGGGAGGAGGTGGGGGGTGGGTAAAGGCCAGCCACAGATGGGGACACATCTGAACTCTGCGGGCCCTCGCGGACCTAGGCTGGGGAACCCTGTACAGAGGTTCCCTGTTTCCTTCCCATTTTCTTAGGGTATTGGGATAGATTCCCTGATCTGAATGGATTCCATGGAGTCACCCAGACAGACACCTGGTTTCCGGTGATCCCTTTCCGAACAAGGGCGTTTGTTTTCAGCCTCACCACAACGGCATCTCCTCCTCAGCCCAGCCAGCAGCCCCAGGGAGGCATCTCGGAAGAGTCTGGGGAAGCCCAAAGCGGAAGAGTAGGCTGTGCCTGGGATGGCCAGGGGTCCTCTCCAAATGGATACTTTCTGCAATGTCGTGAGCCGTCTCTAGGGCAGCCCACGCCTTCAGCAAGGAGGGGCAGGAGACCTGGAATGGGGAAAATGGGAGGACGACGACTCTAACGTCGTCGGAGGTAGGGTAGACTGGTGTTACCTGCGGAAGTCCAGAAGCCTCTTCAGGCCGCTTCTCCAGGGACAGTGCCAGCTGTCCCCACTTCGATCAGCAACAGTGTTGGGCTTGGTCCAGCAGGAACAGAAAGCGAAGTGTGAGCCCAGGCCAGAGGGGGGAGCCCGGACACCCTTGTGGAACTAACAGGCCTCTGGGGAGGCCTGTTCCAAATCGCAAACCGGGTGCACAGGGGGATCCCCGCAAGGGGGCAGAGGGAAACCCGGGAGGCCCGCGAGAGGAGGCGAGGCCAGCGGCTGGGCGCAGGCAGCCAAGAGCACTCGCGGCGCTCTGACTCCAGGCAGCAAATAGAGAGGGGGCTGAAGAACCCCTCGGTTTTTCCAAAGTTTCCAGCGAATCCTTCTTGATGAAGACGGGCCTCTGGGAGGCAGCGTGTGTGCTTCCCGAGAGGGGGCCCCCCTGCGCCGTCCCCCTTCCCCTGGCACGGAAAGGCTGAAGGACTGCACACAGGGCTCCCTCCCCAGCCCAGTCTCCTCCCCGCGGGCCCCCTCCCCGCGGTGCCTGCCAGGGCCAGGCTGTGTCCCAGGCACTGCCCCCGCCCGCGCGCCCCTCTGCCGCCGACCCTGGCCCGACCCTCCTCGCTGCTGCAGGCTGCGGGGAGCTGCACTAGCTCATGCTCCCAGCTCGCTCGGTGCTCCCTGCGCGCTCCAGCCCGGCCCCAGCCCCGGCCCCGGCCCCCAGAGCGCGGACCATGGAATAGGCGGGCGGCCCCGCGACGCGCTCCTGCAGCCGGCGGGGCCAAAGCCAGCCCAGGGTGGCCTCGCCAGCCGGCAGAGTTGGCCAGCGGCGGGCCCTCCTCCCGTCGGTCCTCCCCCGCTCCTCCTCCTCCTCTGCCCCCGCCGCCCCCGCCTCCCCCGCCTCACGGCCTCCCCCACCGCCCCCGCCGCGCCGCCGCCCCAGGCCGAGCGCGGGCGCGGAGCGTGGGAGCCATGGCGCGTGAGGAGGAGCGGGACCCCGAGCGCCGGGAGGCGGCGGCGCGGGCGAGCGGCGAGGAGGAGGAGGAGGAGGAGGAGGAGGGAGGGGAGGAGGGACTGGGCGATAGCGACGACGAGGGCGACGACGAGGAGACGGGCAGCGGCGAGGAGGAGGAAGGGGAGGCGGAGGCGGCGGCCGGGTGGGAGCGCAGCGAGGACGCGCGGCTGCTGCGCGCAGGGCTGCCTCCTGCCGCCGTCCCCGCCGCGGCCGCCCGCCACAGGAGCGGCCTCCGCCCGCCGAGGCCGCCGCCCGGCCGCCTGAGGATGCGGCCGCCCGGCGACGAGGACCGCGCGCGTCGCCGCCGCCGCCGCCGCCGCCGGAGGGACCTTCTGCTGAGCCAGCTCTGCTTCCTGGCCTCGGTGGCGCTGCTGCTCTGGTCGCTGTCGAGCCTGCGAGAGCAGAAGGGTGAGTGCACGCTGCCGACCCCGAGTGGGCGCCGCGGCTGGGCGTCTCGGGGCTCGCGGGGCTGCTGCGGGCGGCCCGGCGGAGCCCCAGGGTAAGCGGGCTGGGCTCCGGGCTGGAGGACGCCCCCTGCCCACACGGAGGCGTGGGAGGAGGGGACCCTGAGCGCCCGCAGCCGGCACGCCTGGGCGCCTGGCCGCCCTAGGAACCTTTACCTGAGCCTCTCGCCTCTCGCCTCCCGCCTGCGCGCTGCTTACTCGGGAGCTGGAGGGACTGCTGTGGCGGTGGTGGGGAGCCTTACCCTCCGTCAGCCCCCAAGGCCGGGACAAAGTTGTGCCGGTAGCCCCGGCACCTGTGCAGGTGACCACCTGGACACCCTTCGGCTTGCTGAAGGATTCTAGGGGGCTGCTTCCCACACACTTGTCCATATGTTCTCCATCCAGAGCCGGCGGGACGGACCGAGTAGAGCGCTCTTCTCCCTGCTTTTAGAACAGGTGCCGGGAACTTCGGGGAGGAAAAAGTGTTGGCCCTCCAGCTAAGGGCTGGGAGGGGACTTGTTCTCTTAAAATGACCACTCACTGGGAAGACAGGGACTTGTTCCCCAGCGGTCCCTTTTGCGGAGCTGCCGCTGTGGAAGAAATGGTTTGAAGGGGAACGCGCATCTCGCTGCCCGCTCGTCTCCCGGCGCTCTGCGCGGGGTCTGCCCTTTAACCCACAACTTTTGTCTTGTCTTTGTCCTCGGCCTTTGTCGAGCTGAAATCGATCTTGGGTGCTCAGAGCAGTTACCTGCTGAGACATTTGGACCCTGGGATGCAGCCGTCTAAAAAACAAAGGGAAGACACGAGAGAATAACTGTTGTAAAATGGTTTTCTATCCCGGCTGTGAAAGTGGCACGATTCGTGGGAAAACAGCCATGTAAAGGGTTGTGAGGCAAAAAAACAACAGTTACAAGTATGTGCTGTGGTGTTAAGATCGACGTAGCTCCTGATGCAAGGTGTTATGAGGTGCGGAATAAAGACGTTTTGATAGTGACTGTAAACACTTTTCAAAAGTGCCATGGGTTTTAAAAGGGGTCTCCCCCAACTTGGCTGAGCTCCTGCTTGGTGGGGAAGCTGACCAGACGTCCGTCTTCATTCAGGTCTTAGCAGACCGCTTGACAGACTTCATCATATATGGTAATAGCAGAGTCTCTGTTGGTCTTCAGTGAAGCTGTTGGAGACTCCACGGCTCTCTCCATTGCTCTTCTGGATCTCAGGTCCCGTAGCCTTGTGTTCTGACTTCAAGAAGGGGGGCCGTGCCGGTGTGAGGGAAGCAGAATGTCTTCCATAGCAGATTCACATCTGCCAGACATCAGTGTACCCAGAGTCTCACTAAGAGGGTTTTCGCGAATTTTGTTATTTTCCCTTTTTCTTTTTTTTCTGAGTGGAAAAACAGTTTATAGTTCATGCCACCTTTGGAAAGGACTATTCCAAGTCTATTACACGCCGGCCATTTTTTTTCTGCTATGTTGAGTCTCTATGAGAGAGACATAGAGTTCCCACCACTTTCCAGGATATAAAAAACGTTTTTCTGGATGAAGGATGTGACCCATACAGTTAAGTCAATCAACGAGAGGGGATGCCTGGGTCCGGGAAAGCTGGGATTTCGGAGACGGAGGGGAGAGGGGGTCAGACACTCTGCAAACTCGAAACCTAGGGACCAGAATGTCATTTTGAAATGGTTTCCCTGGCAGTGACATTTCTGTTTAGGTGCCACTGACTCAGATTTAGTTCCACAGCACAGCCCTTTCCCCATCCCTCCTTCTGTCCCTTTCTCCTTTCTGCCTTTCATATTCTTTTTTCCTCTCACTTCCTCTTCCTCCCTTCTCATCTCTGTTGGTCTTAGGACCTCCCTCCCCAACAGTAACTGAAGATCTAACAGGCAAAAGCCAACAGCGTTAAGAGAATGCCAGCCAGCCTCCCTGTGTTGCCCCCAAATAACATTGAGTTGAAATGGTCGCCAATCCCTTTTTCTTCCATTAGGTATTGATGATTTTTTAGTATGTGGTGCACAGTCATATTTTGCAGCAAGACACAGGTTTTTCAAGGTAATTTTTGATGCATTCATTAATGTGTGTGAATCTGCAAATTATGCTTGGGGAATTGTGTTTAACATACCTAAGCATTTGAACGGTGACTTTTACACGGGAAACCTGGAACACACATTACCCAGTGGTCCTTTCGGTATGGATACTGAAGTTTGGAATGGAGCATTGTTTTGAAGACCTTGTGGCTTAGAGAGGCTGAGTGATTAGCTTAAAGTCACACAGCAATCCAAGAGGAGAGGAAAATACCAACCTGAGGTGACCCAGTTCTTTGTTCCCAACTCTGTATGCTGGTATTCAAGCCACCATTTGGGTGTAGCTTTGTAATAGTTATATAATCCCACAGGGGGTACCTTCATAATGATCAAAGGTAATATTTTCATTTAGTCACCTTGAAAGCCATGCAATGGTTGTTAAATGTAACTTCTCAGAAGCTTGTTTTCCAACACATATTGACCTTTCCCTTCCTCCCTCCTTCTGTTGGGCCTTCCTCCCTCCTTCCTCCTTCCTTCCTTCCTTCCTTCCTTCCTTCCTTCCTTCCTTCCTTCCTTCTTCCTTCCTTTCTCTCTTCCTTCCTTCTTAAAAGGACAGTTATTTTAACCAAAGCAAAATAGGGATGTGTGATAATTATATTATATAATGTTGCATAACGTTTCTAATCATTTGGAATCTGAGACCCCTTTCTTGACATCTAACAAAACTCAGATTTGGCTGTGTACTGAAAAGTTTTGGTTAGATGCTGAAAACATTTTCCGTATATTCAGTATTTGGTTATATGCAGTAACAGTCTACATTGATTCTTTTCTGCAGAGATGTAACATGAGGGCTGCTTAATTTAGGTCAGGAAAAATTAGTACCGGAATCAAGAAAAATGTTAACTCTAACAACAACAAAAGCAATAATAATAACTGGAATTTGGTGGGTTCTTCAGTGCCTGGCAGTGCGCTGTGCCCACCTTATAGGTATTGCTTTATTTAATCTGCAGATACTTTTTTCAGAGGCATGAGCCTTCAGTGGTGGAAAGCAGTGAGCTCTAGTTGCCCTATTTAGTTGTTATGGATGAAGATCTCATTTTTGATCTCTGTTTTTAAAGCCAATTAAAATAAGGTGTTAGATTTGCTGAGTAGAATTTTCTTTCCTTTTTGCAATGAGAATGGATTACTTTTGTATATTTTGAGTGGTTTAAAAGTGTTAAATTTTTCTTTGACATAAACTACCTGGCCATTTTTTTTTTCCAGAAGTTGTGTGGACAAAGCCCAGGGATTCTAAATGTCAGGAATAATTCTAGACTTTCTCTCTAGAAGGTTATCAGAACGGTAAATAGTAATTAAGAAAAAATATACACCAGCCTGGGCAACATGGTAAGGCTCCATCTCTAAAAAAAAATTTTTTTTAGTTAGGTAGATGTTGTGATGCATTCCTGTAATCCCAGCTACTCAGAGTCTGAGGTGGCAGGATTACTTGAGCCCAGAAGATTGAGGCTGCAGTGAGCTATCATTGTGCCACTGTATTCTAGTCTGGCCAACAGAGTGAAACCCTGTCTCAGAAAAAGAAAAAAAAGAAAAATATATGTACATACATATATACACATACACATATGTACATATACATATGTGCATGTATATATGCATATATATACTTTGAGATACTTTCTATACCAGTTGCTATTGCTGTATTACAAGTCAGCCCAAAACTTAGTGGTGTGAAACAGCCATTTAATTTTTTTGCTCATGGATACTTTGGGCCAGGAGTTTGGATGGGGGTCGTGGGGCTGGCTTGTCTCTGCTTCATTATATCTGGGACCTCAGCTGGAAAGATTGCAAGGCTAGGTGGCTTGACAGCTGGATCTGGAGTCATCCGAAGCAACACCTCTCCCATGCCTGGGGTCGACGTGGCTGTTTGCTGGACCCTCAGAACTGGGCTGCCAAGCAGAACACCCACATGTGGCCTCTCCATGCGGACTCTTCATGTGGCTTACTTTGAACTCCCTGAGAGTGTGACATCAGGGTTGCAAGGGCAGGTATCCCAAAAGGACAAGGTGAAAGTGCATGGCATGTTTATATCCTAGCCTCAGAAGTCAGTCACAGAATGTCATTTTGACTATTTTCTGTTGGTCAAAGCAGTTAGATGTCAGCCCATGCTAAAGGAGAAGGGCGTAGATGCCAGCAGTCATTCAGTGGTGGAGTGTAGGGTCCCGTTATAAGAGCTTCTGCTGTGGGAGACACGTACTGCTGTGGCTGCCTGTGGAAGACCCCAAGGATCCGAAGGGATTGTAACTTAGTAGTGATTTTAGACATTTCTCAAGGTGGCTAAGGTGAATACCACATATATGCATACATACAAACATATATAGACAGACATACGCACAGACATATGTATGTGTGTATATTATCTTTGAAACATCTTTCACTCAGGAAAATATTGTTGCTTATCTTAGCTGGTGTGCTGTCTAGAAGTGATATTTGAAAAAGGAGGTTGCAGTGGGTATTTGAACTGCAAATTTAAATTGCAGAGCTGAGAGCCCGGCTTTGCCTTTGTGGCTGCCCATTCCTCCAACGGCGATGACCACAGCTTTTTTGATCCTTCTTATGGCCCAGCCTGAGGCCTGCGGGAATCTCCAGCTTTGTTTTCTTTGCTTTTTCCATGCATCTCCACTCTGGCTTTCCCTCTGCTCTTCAAAGGGCCTATGATTCTTCTGACCTCACATCCCTGGCACATGCTAATCTCACTGTCTGGACAGCTTTGTCCGCCAAGGCTAGTGAATTCCTCACTACCTGGCTGGAGATCTTCGTGAATAGACCAGATCCCTCCATTTCTCTCTCGGAATACATCATGTGTTCCCTTCATGGCAATTACCGCAATTGGTAATTACGTGTTTATTTGGTCATGATTTGCATGATATCTCCTTTTCCCCAGATTGTAAGCTCCAGGAGGTCAGGGACCCTATGAACTTTACTCACCTCTGTACCCCAGTCACTGGCCCCATAGCAGGAACTCAGAAGATATATAAATATTTTAAATATAGCGGCAAGTATAAAAGATATTTGTTAAATAAAGAAGCTCTTTTGATCACTGAACTACAGTGCCTATGATAAAAACTAGTCATCGTGTGTTCGGAGCCCATTAACTGACACAGATTTTATTGTGATTCATTAGGTTGGTGCAAAACTAATTGCAGGGTTTTTTTTTTTTTTTTTTTTTTGAGACGGAGTTTTGCTGTTGTTGCCCAGGCTGGAGTGCAATGGTGTAATCTAGGCTCACTGTAACCTCTGGCCTCCTGGGTTCAAGTGATTCTCCTGCTTCAGCCTCCCAAATATCTGGGATTACAGGGATGCACTACCACACCCAGCTAATTTTGTATTTTTAGCAGAGACGGGATTTCTGATTTCCAGACTAGTACGTGTAGTCAAGGGCCATCACTAGCTCTGAGATTTATAGGAAGCTGGCACTGGGGTCAGAAGGAAGTTTCTATATTTATTTTTATTTTTTTGAGATGGAGTCTTGCCCTGTTGACAGGCTGGAGTGCAATGGTGTGATCTCAGTTCACTGCAACCTCCACCCTCCCAAGTTCAAGCGATTCTCCTGCCTCAGCCTCCGGAGTAGCTGGGATTACAGGCACACACCACCACGCCTGGCTGATTTTTTGTATCTTTAGTAGAGATGGGGTTTCACCATATTGGCCAGGCTGGTCTCGAACTCCTGACCTCAGGTCAGCCGCCCACCTCGGCCTCCCAAAGTGCTAGGATTACAGTCATGAGCCACCGTGCTTGGCCATAATTGCAGGTTTTGCCATTGATAATATAATTCTGCTATCAGTCCAGCAGATTCGATATCATTACCCATTTCTCCTGATATAGCGCTGAGCTGAAGAAAGATGGAGTGCAGTGCCTGGTATCTGTTATGTGGCAGGATTTGAACCCAAGCCCACCCACATCAGGGCTGTGTGCTACTGCAAAGGCAGTCTCTGCGGAGGAGGACATGAATAGAAGACGGGGAATCACCCTGCCTTTTTCAGTTAACTGGGGAGTAAGGAGTAACAGAAGGATGGTTTCATAGAAGCAGTATTTTAGAAACACATTGCTTTTCAACCTTTTCTATTTTTTGCATAAACATATATAGATATGTCTCTTTCCTCTTGGCTTTTCTTAGCTTCTCATCAACCCAGATTTTTCTCAAAGATTTCCTCTACTTGCAAGCCTTGAATCCTTGTGGGAAGTTTTTTTTTTTTTTCACCCTGGAGGATTGGCCAAGCTAAAAGAATTACAAAACTAGCTATTTGCTGAGAATTCCAAGGCCTGGTAGAAGTTGGCTGATATGACAGAATTTTGGCAATTTTCTTTTTCTGTATGGAGGTTTATTTTCCTTGAGCAAAAGAACTTTTGGGAGGAATAATAGTACACAGACTTTCGTAATGGGGAAACTGAGGTATGGGATGGTTAGAGAATGTTCCCGAAGTTGCAGAGCAAATGTGCTCTGCTGCTAGGAAGGTAATTTGGATTTTTTTTTCTGGCCTGTTTTTGCCTTCTTTTTCTCTATAGCTTGTTTGGAAATTATTTATATTTATTGTTTCCAGTGGTTTCACAAATAGGATTATCCTATAGGATTTGAGGATGTGGAGTATTAAGGACCTAAGTGGGAGAAGGTTTTCTATGAGCCAAGTGGTGATGGGCTCTAGGTTTCCTAGGATTCCCCCTGCTGTTCTCTTCTTGTTCCACTTCCAACCTGGAGAGCAATGCTCCTTGCCGTTGCTACGCCATCACTTACTGGTTTCCCAGCAAGGGGCCACACCATCCCTTACTGGTTTCCCAACCCTACTCTTACCCCTGCAGACTGTTCCTTCATGAAACTCTCTCAGTGGGATCCTCTGAGGGAGTACCTGACTGGATCCCAATGGTGTAAAACATTACACCATTTGTTTATTCAACAAATGACAGACTCTTTGCTGGGGTGGCAGCATTGTCTGTGAGGGACACCCTGATGTCCATCCTCATGGTACTCAAGCTTGAGTGAGAAGAGAGATGTTGAACAAGTAATTGACATGAATTATGAGAGATTGGGATGAGAAATACAGCATGGCATGGAGGAGGCTGTGGTGGTCAGGAGAAGCTGGAACATGAAAAATAAAAGGAATAAGGTTGAGGAAGAATGGGGAATAAAAAGGGAAACAGAAAAATGGGCAAAAGATGCCGACAGGCAATTTACAAGAAAACAGTTACAGATGGCCAACAGACACAAGTTACAAACTTAATCTCAGTTTTAACAGGACAATCCAAATTAAAAATAATGAAGTACCACTTTTCAATATCAGATTGGTAGATTAAAGTAAATTAAAACATGGGCTCACATCAAGGGTTTGTACAGTTGCCGGAGACACAGCTGCTCTGGTTCACTTCAGAGGAGGATGTCAGTTGGCACTCCAGACACTATGGGGGACCACCATCAGGGGATCCGGTTATAGGTTATAGGAATAGACCCCAAATGAAGCCTTGGCCATGTAATGCGATTGATATGTAGACATCAATCGCATTAGGGTGGTGGGTGGGATTAAAATGGTTGTACGTAGCTATTCGAGACTTGGGTAGAAACTAATTTTAGCTGAACCCATCCGGGGACCACAGACCATGTTGATCGTGACCTTTTCATGTTTAGTTGCTTAGGTGAGAGCTCCAGGGAACCAGGAAAGACCTACGTCATTCCTGGAGCTGTCCAAACCAATGAACATCACTTATTTAAATCGTGAAATCTAGCAATCATTTTTGGCTTGTCAATAGCTGTTTATTTTTAGGAGAGAGTGAGCAAATAAAATCAGCTCATCTGTGACCTAGTTTGGAGACTTTCACATTTGCAACTTTTGCATTTGCAATATTTGCAACAAATATTTCTCTTCCTTTCTCCCTTTGCGTTTCTGCATTGTTTGATCTCAGCAAAAGTCATTTTCACTTTAGTGAGCCAGTCTGCTCTGGAATTTGAACCCGTGGAGGACGTAGTAAGGAGCAGGTTTCTTGATCAGGACTTTGATGATAGAACAAAAGGGGTGGGGGTGGGGATTGGTGATATCAGAAAGTCCAATAATGCCATGTTTAAGACAGAACATGAAACATTCATTTTTGAAGATCTTGACTTTGAGAGCATCTAGGTCTCTCAGAGAGAGACAGCGTTAACAGTTGAAAGTCAAGATGATAAGCAGTTGTGGCTGCAGATACGGATGTTGGAATAGTATGCATGAGGGTAAACATTTCATCTATGGTGAACTCCATGGTTCTCAGTCTTCTCTGCACATTGTAATCACTTAGGGAACTTTAATAATTACTCATGTCTCAGTCCCACCTCCCTGAAATTCTACTGTCGTGCTCCCAGTTGTGGCCTGGGCATTGGGCTTTTATAAAAAAAAGTGATACAGTTGATGCCAATGTATCTCAGCAGCAGAAGCTAAGAACCAGAGGGTTGAAGGTCAGTATTTACCTTATCACAAGCACATTTTGCTGTTCATCATTGAACTACGAAATACATTTTACTTAACTTTCCTGCCCTTAATGTGAATGAATATGTGTTTGCTGCATTTTCTAAGCCTTTACCACTAATTTAAACTTAAATTCCTCTCTAGTTGCCTAGATTTACTTTTCTTTTTAGAGACAGGATATTACTCTGTTGCCCAGGCCAGAGTGTAGTAGCATGAACATGGCTCACTGCAGCCTCAAACTCCTCGGCTTAAGCAATCTTCCTGCTTCAGCCTCCTGAGCTGCTGGGATTACAAGTGCGAGCCCCCACACCTGACTCTTCAATCTCCTCGCAATATGTGCGGGGACACTAAGTATTCCGGCAAGTCTTTGGAGGAAGTCTTTAGCAGATTCTTCTGGCCTGCTCTGGTCTGGACAGGTCACTTGTAAGGTTTGCTGCCAGCTCTCATCTTGCCATCGACCTTCAGCTTAATCCTGCATATTTCTTTCAGCTTTCCCTTGGGATGAAAGCCCTGCTCCCTGGAACCCAGGTATGCATCTGCCTCGGCTTATTCCTGAATTTGCAGTGTACATTTTTGGGGGATCATACACTCCAGGTGCCTCCTACAGCAGAGAGTGTGGAAAGTAAAGATTCAAGACCGTATGTGTTTTCGAATATGTTCCTTCTACCTCTACACTTAGAAGATAGTTAGGCTGGATCCAGAATTTAGGTTGGAACTCATTTGCCTTGGAATTTGAAGGCATTGCTCGAATGCCTTCTAGCTTCCATTGTTGCCTCTGAGAAGTCTGATGCTGTTCTGGTTTTTAATTATTTTGGAAGCCTGTATCCCCCCTCAAGAGCATGTATATTCTTTTGAGGGGGGATACAGTCCTAAAGGACTGTCTTATCCTAATCCTCAGTCATGTCACAATTATATGACTGGCATGGGTCTATTTTCATTCATTTTCTTGGATCTTTCACCAGGTTCTCGTAAACTGGCAGCTTGTGTTCTTGAGACCTGGGAACTTCCCTCGTATAATATCCTCCATCCTAAGTACTCCCTTTTCTGTTTCTGGATCGTCTATTATTTGGATGTTTGACTTCCTGGATTGATCTTCTAATTTTCTTACCTCTTCTCTCCAATTTCTCTCGTCCCTTCGCTCTAATTTCTATAGATTTTTTAACCGTTATCTTCCAACTCTTATACTGAGTGTTTAATTTCTGCTGTCATATTTTTAATTTCCAAGAGCTCTTCTTCCTGTAGAATTTATTTTTAGTAGCATCCTGTTCCGCTTCATTGGTGCAATATCATCTCCCTTCTCCCTAAGTAGATTCATAGTAGTATTGAGGTTATCTTTTCCCCATATGGGCTCTGTTTCTTCAAGTTGCTGCTGTTCCTTTGTTATGTCTTGTTTTTCATATTACATATGCCTTCTTCAGATGTCGGGGAATCTTTGGCAACTACTCGTATTTAGGTGGTGCCCTTGAAAAGATGGCCAGAAATTGTGCAAAGGAGGGTCTTGCTGATTGTATCTCTGTCAGGCTATCTTACTGGGCCGTTTAATTGGGCAGTACTTCATATCTCAAGTTTTACATCTTTATCAGTGGGTGGTCAGTTTTCCCAGAGAAAGGTAACTCAGTATCCTGTCTTGAGGGAAAAGACCTATTACTTTTGAGAATCCAATAGTAGAGGAATTTGGGAATGGGGAAGATATGTTCAGCAGAAGGAATCCCCTAGAGTCAAGGTACATTCATCCCTCATTACTATGAGTAAGAAAGCACTAAATAATTTATTTAGATATATAGTAGGACCATCCCAAATTATTTAACCCTCCTCCCTTTCTTCCTTCCTTCCTCCCTCCCTCCCTCCCTCCCTCCCTCCTTTCCTTCCTTCCTTACTCTTTTAACTACTGTGTGCATGAAGCTGGTAAGAGCTACTGTTTCCTGGTAGGACTAATGGTCGGAAGTAGAGAGAAGGCTTCATCTTCCCCATACCCCCTTTTTTTGTTGAAAATTTTTTAGAGAATTTCAGATTCATAAACAGTCATAAGAAGTAATACAGAGACATCTCTTGTACACTTTCCCATTTCCTTTAATGTTAACATTTTGCAAAACTATAGTATGTTATAAGCAGGGTAATAACATTGATACAGTCCACTAAATTTATCCAGATTTCTCCAGTGCTGTTTGTATGGTAGTCCCGCAGTATCCATGGGGGATATGTTTCAAGACCCCCCCTGTGGATGGCTGAAACCATGGATAGTACTGAATGCTACATACACTGTTTTTTTTCTATAGCTGTATAACTATGATAAAGTTTAATTTAGAAGTTAGGCACAGTAAGAGATTAACAATAACAACAAAATAGAACAATTATAATGTACTGTAAGAAAGGTTATGCAAATGTGGTCTCTCCCTCAACATATGTTCTTGTACTGTGCTCACTCTTCCAGTGATGACATGAGATGATACAGGGCCTACGTGAGGAGATAAGGTCAGGTACATGTCATAGGCCTTGTGACACAGCGTTAGGCTACTGTCCACCTTGAACCCAGGCACTGTCACAGCGTGACAGTCGATCTGATAACCAAGCTGGCTACTGAGTGACTAAGTGACTGCAGTGTGGATTAGCTGGACAAAGGGTTGATTTATGTCCCAGGCGGGACAGAGCAGGACAGTTTGAGATTTGATCACATTACTCAGAGTGATGGCAATTTAAAACTCAGGTATTGTTTACTTCTGGATTTTTTCATTTAATGTTTTTGGGCCATGGTTGACTTCAGGTAACTGAAACAGTAGAAAGTGAAACTGAAGATAAATGGGACTACTGTACTCACACGTTGTGTGTGTTTGTGTGTGTGTTTTTGTGTGTATGTGTGGGTGTGTTGAGTTATACACAGTTTCATCACCTGTGTAGGTTTGTGTATTTATTATCGTAGGATACTGTGTACATCCAACAGCGCAGGGATCCCTCATGCTGCACACTCATATGTCTTTTAGTACAGAAGGAGCAGTCAAGTAATTTATGTCACCTATTCTCAAAAAAATTCAATTAAAAATTATAACATTAAGAATTAAGGAAATTCTACCCCCAGTAATTTTGGACTCTACACAAAAGGTTGCTTGCAGTTTGGGGCAGGTCAGTCTATATTAGTAAAATTGAACCATGACGAATTTTTTTTTTTCGTTGATGCAGTTTTGTTACTGTCAGGTATAGCAACCCGAGCTACATGCTGGATAAAGGCCATGCATGGCTTGTTAACAGTTTCTTTGATGAATAGTTTTTCTGTCATTTGAACAATATTTCTGAATGAATGCTCCATGAAAATAGTTTATTTGAGTAGTCTGCTCATTCAAGCAGTTTAGCCGTGGCTCCTGCAATATTACTTTCACTATTATCTGTTTCCTAGAGTATTAGAGATGGAGAAACTCTTGGGGACCATTGAATCTTAACATCCAATTTTACTTTTGAGAAAATTAATGTCAAAGGAAATTGGAATTGGGGCCAGAACCCAGGCTTTCTGATTCCTTGCTTACTAAATTCTTTTTTTAAAAAGTCCAGAAAATCAAGGTTATGAAAAGTATTTAATGCAAAGTAACTATTGGTATATTTTTTTCAAATTCTGAAATGCTTCTGAAGTGCTGGAACCTTTCTGATAATTTTTTGGCATTTAGTATAGTTAGCACGTGGGAAAAAATAGGAATTTTCAGGGTGAGCCACTTCTTGTGACAAAAAAGAGATTTGTTTAATCAGAAACACTGGTTGTTGGAATGCTCCTAGGTTGCTTTAGGAGAGTGTTTGCATTGTTGGCTCACCACCTTCTACCTGGGTTGTAACCTCGTATAACCGTTATGATGATTGAAACATTTTGAAAATTAGTGGCCGTTAATTCATTTTTTCAGGAGTCTTTGAGCTTATAGGTTTTCAACTTTTTTCATCCTTCTTTTTGGAATTCTGGGTTGTGATTTGAAGATTACCTCCAAAGAAATAAAATTTATCTAGGGCTTTAAGAACCCAGGCTTTGTAAACCTGATATTAAGGACCTCTTGAATGGCATTTCACAGTTTGGTTGTTTGAAATCACAGGTGGTTGTTGGGCCATGTGTAGAAAGTTGTACCTACTTTCAGTAAATCTGGGCAGGAGGACAGGTCAATTCCAGTATTTTCCAAACATTGTGGAATATTTCTTCCCTTACATATGTTAAATTGATATCATACTACATATAATGTCTTGGTTCCTGCTTTTAAAATTAAAAAAAAAAAACAAAAAACTAAAATTGACTGACATTCAGGGTGCAGAACAATATATCACCCCTAAAAAACTCCCTCCAGCTACCCCATTGTATTCACACACTTCTTCCATCTCTGAACCCTCATCCGTTCTCTTTTACTATCATTTTTTCTTTTTGAGAATGTCATAAATGGAATTCTACATTTGTAATCTTTTGAGAAAGGCTTCTTTCACTCAGTACAATGCTTCTCAGCTTCATCTAAGTTGCTTTGCACATCAGTAGTTCATTCCTTTCTATGGCTGAGTAGTATCCCATTATACAGATGTACAGTAGTCAATCCATTTAATGTTGGAGAACATTTGGGTTGTTTTTAGTTTTGTTAATTTATGAACAGAGTTGCTGTAAACACTCAGATCCAGGGTTTGTAATTCCTTTTACTTGACTTATTGCAATGGCTAGGACTTTTAGTACAATATTGAGTTTCAGTGGATATCCTTTGTCTTGTCCCGATAATAGGGCAAAAACATTTAGTCTTTCCCTGTTAAGTATGCTATTTGCTGTAGGTTTTTCATAGATTGCCTTTATCAAAGTGAGTACGTTCCCATCTCATCTTAGTTTTCTGAGTTTTTTTTTCAAGGGTGGATATTGGTTTGTCACATATTTTTCATGTATCAATTGGTATGCTGAGGTGGTTTTACTTTTTCAGACAGTTAATATGGTGGATTGCATGGATTGATTTTAAATACAGAATCAACTTTGCATACCCTATATAAGCCCCACTTGATCATGGTGTGTTTTTCCTTTTATATGTCCTGGATTTGATTGATCCTATTCTGTTGAGGGCTTTTGTGTCTAGGATCACACAAGATATGGACCGGTAATTTTCTTCATTTGTGCTATCACTGTCTGGTTTTGCTACCAGGGTAATACTGGCCCCATAAAATGAATTAGGAGATGCTTCCTCCTATTTTCTGGAAGAAATCGTGTACAATTGGTAGATCATGCGTTTTAACTTATCATGGGCATTCCTCCATGAAATTAATTTTAAAAACTGGTTTTAATGTGTGCATGATAGTAATAATCACAGTATTTTTCTCAGTGTTACAGCAAGTAATGTTTATTGAGCATTTAGTGTGGCAGAGGACTGGTCTAAGTGCTTTACCTGTACTGACCCCTTTAATCTCCACCGTAACCCTATCGAGTACATACCATTATTATCTCCAATTTACATGCAAAGAAAAATAAGACACAAAGAGTTTAAGTAACTTGCTCAAGGTCACAAAGTTTCTATGTGGTCAAGTAGGACTTGGGTCCAGGATTCCACATCCTGTGGTCTTAACTATTACGTTGTATCCTTTGATTATATCATAACTTATTTATTTATTCAGGCTTCCATTTGAGATCCATATTTTGAGATATTCCATGACTTCACTGTGATGATTATTCTTGTCAGAAGACTTTGACCATCTCTGCCAATTTCTTTAGGCTGGGTTTCTAAAGGTGGTATATCAGCGTCAAAGAGCAAGCCCGTTGTAAAGGCTCACACGCACTATGGTGTGGCTTTCCCGGAACTGGAACAAATTTGAAATCTGAACTGCAGTGTTTGAGAATGCTCAGTTTGATGTTCTCTTGCCAGAATTATTTTTATATATTTTTAATTCAATTTGATTGTAGAAAGATGGTGTCCCGTTGGTTTAGTTTGTCTTCCTTCTTTACCAGTCAGATTCGACATTTTACAAACGTTTATTGAACTTCTGTGTTTCTTTTCTTGTGAGAAAGGTTTGCTCGTGTACAGTCTTCATTTTTTCCTAATGGGATAGTAATGTTTTTCCTTAATGTTTTGTAAGAGCTTTTATGTATTTTATTTTACTTTTCCCTGTTTCAAAAGTCTTGGGTTTTTTCTAAAAAAAGCACTTATAGTACTGCCTGGCCTGTAGCCTTCTGCGAAGATAATTTTGAACAAACTTCAATTTCTTTCATTGTTACTTTTCTGTGTGGTTAATTTATGTTCTCCTAAAGAAGTGTCACTTTCATTAAGATTTTAGAAATGAACAAAATTATGCAGTACTTTTTTTGTTTTAATTTGTTCTGCAATTGTGATTATGTAACCTTTTCTCAGTACTAACTTCTGTGTTTCCTTTCCTCCCGGTGATAAATCTGACTGTGTTTGGTGTATTTCATCAATTTGTGAAGATTTGTATCTTGCATTTCTTCATTAATTTTTCTTTTTTCCCTTTCTCTGAGTCAATAAAGCTTTAATATTTATTCAAAATCTCCTCTTAATTCCTGTTTTATTTTCTAATATCTTGAATTAAATGCTTTATTTCCTTTTTATTATTTCTTGCTTTATAATACTTTTGATGTTTAGTGTAGCTTTAGACTCACGCTACAAGTTTTCAAATGTCATGCAGTCATTATTGGTACTTTTCAAATAGTTTTGTAATTGTAGTTTTTATTTTTTTGCAATTAATTATGTGAGAGACTCAGTTTTAATTTCTAAGTTGTCAGAGTGCATATATAGATAGATAGATATAGATATATTTATTTATTTAAATACCAAGTTCTAATTTTATTTCATTTTGCTCAGAGAATATGACCTTTAATTGTGGCTTCTTATTGGTTTTGGTTTTCCTTGGAACATGAATTGTTTGTAACTTGGATAGTTATTTGGCTGCGTCTTCATCTTTTTGTCTTTTCCTCTTCATTCTGTAAGAGACTACATTTTTTTACCCTTGGTGATTTTGATTTTCAGCACTATTGGGTCTGCTCTCTGCTGCCTCTTATTCCCATTTATGTTTTGTGTTTGCATTCCCGGTTTTTCAACCATTTTATGTCTCATCATCTTCACTTTAGCTGACTCTTCTTATAATCTTAGTCTTTCTTTTTATTTAGTGATTTATCTTTCATATATCCCATGTTTCTTTGATATCAAGATTTAAAAAATAGATTCTAAAATTTACATCTTCTTGTAATAGTTTTTTTTTTTTTTAGAAAAATGGTATTTTACTTTGAATGTTGCAGAGAACTTTCAAAGTTGTCTTGAGATATCCACCTTCGAAAGAGAAGATCCAGGGCCAGGGGTGTGCCTGTGAACAGACCCTCCTGTCCCTCCAGCACCCTCGCCACTGTCGCCCGGCCACAAGGGTCAGGTTTCTGTTAACGTCACTTACGCTGAGGGACTGGTTGATGTGTATGGTTCCTGGTCAACCTTCCAGTGTTTATGTTGACTTTTCTAGGGTGACTCAGCATGCCCAAGAGGGGATCTCCTGCTCCTGCTGCCTCATAGTTAGAAGTGGAGTCTTATTCATTATAATTTTGGTCAGTGATAGTTCCAGTTCTTACATCTAGAGACAGTGCATGAAAATGTGACCCCCGGTTTGATCCCTCCTGTGGTTCTTGCCATCGCCCCTCTTTTCTGCTAATCTCCAGAAGGCCTTATACCACCCTCCATCTGCTTCTTTGCCTGGCTGAGTTGCATTTCCAGGAACTGGAGTCTCTGAATGGATTGGTATAGAAAGACATATTGATGAGGTGGCGGGGCCTTGACAAGCATTCCTTTCAGCAGCAAATGTCTCATGTTTCTGAGATGGGTTCACACCTGGGGACTTATGTGCCCTTCCATGGTCCACCTGTCACAATCCATTCTTCTGTGTTAGGCACTCATCCACACTCAGCTTCTTTTATGCGTCTCTGTATTTCCTTCAGTGGAAAAGTGGGAAAGGGTAAATTACATGCCATTGGCTAATTACCATGTATCCCAGAATGCCTGTTCAGATTTTAGCTTGAAGTTTTTGGTTTATTACAAAGCAAAGAAATTGGGATTCAGGAACAACTAAAGCTATCTGATATTAACGACTCTGTCTTTGCATTTTTCAGGCTCACACCTGTTTCTGTGATTTACCCTACATAATTATCTCTGCGGAACCATGGATTAGGTATTATTATTCTTATTTAAATTAAACTAACTAGCCCAAAGTCAAAAACAGGGTAGTTTTGAACTTATACTTTCTGAAAAAACACTCATACTATTTTCGAGGTGCTAAACATCTCTGAGGAAAGACATTTCTGAACATTTTTGCCAGGAAGTTGGACAAGAAGTTACCCCAGTGTGGTTGGCAGAATAGTGCTCCCAAGAGATGTTTATGTCCACATCCCTGAAATCTGTGGGTTTGTTATGTTACATGGCAAGGAGGAGCTCAATTTGCTGACAGAATGCAGGTTGCAAGTTAGCTGACCTTGAGATAGTGAGAAGATCCTGGATTATCAATGTGGGCTCTGTGCAATCACATGGTCCTTATATGTGAAAGAGGGAGGCAGGAGAGTCAGCCAGAGAAGGTGATGTGCCAACAGAAGCCGAGGTCAGAGTGATGTCATTACTGGCTTGAAGATGGAAGAGGCCACAAGCCAAGGAATGGGGGATGCCTCTAGGAGCTGGACAGGGCAAGGAGACAGATTATTCCCAAGAGCTTCCAGTGGGAATGCAGCCCTGCTGACACGTTAAATTTAGCCCAGCAAGACTCCTTTAGGATTCTGACATACAGAACTGTATGGGGCTGTTGAAAGCCACTAAGTTTGTGATAATTTATTACAGCAGCAATAGAAAACCCACACAATCCATGTATCAAATATTGGCCACGGTCTTACTCTCTGCAGAGCAGGAACAGGAAGTCCTGGGGTGATTGGCTGTGGGTGCACACTCACTACACAGAAATTTACATTAACATGTACCATGTCATCACTTGATTATGTATTTATTAGCTCATTTTGTTATTGTCACTGTCCCCTAGCTAGAATGTCAACTCCCTAAGAGCAGGAACTTGGTCTGGTACATTTATGGCTGTATGCCCAGTGCCTCATATTGATGAGAGGCTAAAGTATTTATTAGATGATTACTTTTTTCCCTGGTGACATTGTACCAACTAAATGGAAGTTAACTTACATCTTGTAGTGGAATACTGCAGACTATAAGTAATAAGAGAAATAGAAGAAATTGAGTTAAAATTATGCTACCCTTGACAATCAAAATATTTATTTTCAGTGTTCTAGTGCTTGGTCATATGTGTAAATATTATTCACGTAGGTAGTAAATATTCCTATTTAAGAGTCAAACATGCAACATACAACATTGCATTTATTTTGTCATGATCACCTTTCTTATTTTAGTCATAAAAATATTCATAAAAGAACAACTAAAGCTATTTGATATTAACCACTCTTTCTTTGCATTTTCAGGCTGTTTCTGTGGTTTACCCCACATAATTATCTCTGCAGAACCATGGATTAGGTATTATTATCCTCATTTAAATTAAAGTAACCATTTTTATTTTATTCATAAAAATATTTATAAAATAGAGGTGGTCATCACAAAATAAATGCAATGTTGTATGTTGCATTTTTGACTTTTAAATAGGATGTTTCATGTCACACTTTTGTGACAATGTATTTGAAATAAAGGTCACTGAATTTTTTAATAATTATCATCTCACAGTCTGGTTGGCATTCCATTCACTGTATAGGTCATACTTATTTGTTGTTGGTTATTTAAAATGTAGTAGCTTATTTGAGATATTTGAATACTGTTAAATGAACACCTTTGTGCATGAGTCTGCTGTCAATCATATTAATTCTCCAGGCGTCACTGTGGTAGTCCAGTAGCCTGCGCTAGCTGGGAAAGCCACAGATGAGAACTCCGGAGTTAGAGAGCTTTTGCATATTTATAGAGAACTCTGTTGGCTAAGCTACCTGCCTTTAGGTTTGTTGCATGTTTTTATAATTTTTGTCTATTTAGAGGGAATTCTCCGCATGGCATCAGATGTCCTCACCTTACTTCTCCAACCTCAGCTTGTGCTTCTTCTATGTAAACTCATTCCTCGTCAGAAATCCCCAGAACAGTCTATGACAAGGGCAGGCAAAAGCACAGTATGAACGGGACAGTGATGGCAAAGGAGGAGCTACCAACTTGGAAAAGTGAATCAAGAGCGTTATTAGTATCAGACTAAATTATCTCCCTTAACTGCGTCACATCATGACCTTTTTAAACAGGCATCTTGTTTTTCTTCTCTCCTCTTCTTGACAGTTGCTTTGGTTTTCCTGCACACTGACTGTTCCTCTGATAACAAAGTGAGAAGGAAAAACAAAATTTTAACCGTCAGCTGAGTTGCGCAAGAGCAATGAGCAGTCCAGGGTGGGGAGGGGATCTCCCCAGGCTCCCCGTGGTTGTACAAGCCAGCAGTGTTAACCGAATTGCACACAGCAGCTCCAAGCCTGGGAGGAGAAGGTTGTCCACTCCAGGCAGATCAGGACAGTTGTTTTGCCTAAGATGGCAAGAACATCACCCTTGCATCTTGAGCCAAGGAAACCATACATGGACACATCTTGTCTTGCATGGGAAGGGATACTCTTGCAGGCTTCTGGGGTGCCATAAGTGTCCCGTGATGGCTCCTTCACCTTGGGGTTTGTTTTCCAAAGTTTTCTAAGTCTATTGGGAAGTAGAGTAGGAAGGAGAGGAGGAGGAAGGGAGATACTTGCCTGGGCATGCTCTTTTCTGGTTAATGTTCTGAGTGTTAGCACACAGTGTGGGTTTATTTTAGAAGACACCAGGAATGAAATCTTTTATGTTGATATTGTGCAGGACTGATCTGTATTTTCTGCTGTGAAGGACAGCATAACTTCCCGATGCTCCTGCATCTTTGTAGTTCCTGTCATGAAATCATTCAGGGATAGGAAACTTGGCTCTTCACAAGGGTGAAGGGCATTGCCTAGAATAGGAGTGCTGGACAGTGAGCTTAGAGACATGAGTTCTAGTCTCACTTCTCCTATTAACTTTCTGCATGTTCTTTTCTGTTCTCAGTTTCCTTATCTATAGAATGGGAGCATTTATGCTATATTGTCTTGATATTGATAACACTAATTCTAATTTGATCATTGATTTTAAATTTCTAACCTCCTGAACGATGTTGGAAATCTGCTTCCTTCTAAGGCTAATTTACAGCCAGAGTAATATGGTTTTTCTCTGACCATGCCCTGAATCATTATTCATTCTTATTTCATGAGAATTACTTTTGTAAATGTTATTTTCTGTTGATTTCACAGAGCCATTGAGATTGCACAGCTCAGATTTCTTCGGCATGTTATAAACTTTGCTCATAGTATAAACCCATGTTTTTCAAAGTGAGAGCCTCGAAGCAGCAGCATCAGCATTGCCTGGGTCCCTGTGAGCTTGTTAAAACGCAGAGTCATGGGCCCTGCCCCAGCCTGCTGAATGGGAACCTCTAAGAATGAGATCCAGGAAAGTTTGCTTAACAAAGTTTACATGTACTGCCTATAAAAGAGACGTTTGAGAAGCACTGCTGTGAAACAGGGCAGTCAGCAGGTGCTGTGATTTTGCCCTCTGCACGTGGTCACACGCTGAAGCATGTGTTTCACTCCTTGCATGACTGCACTTCAGGTGAAATGCCAAGATTGATACCCTTCTGTGTTAGTGAAGCACAAGTTACTTTACTGAGAGTCTAGCAACACAGAGAGAGGGACATGCAGACCTTCTTGGGGTAGAAAGGAGGTTGGGTTTCCTTTCCTTATGAGATGGGATCCAACTTCCTTACTAGTCCAGACTTAACTCCTGAGTTTCCCATGGATGGTGGCTCTGCTGACTTCAGAGGGAGCTGCAGGTGCACAGGGGCACCATGATGTCATTGGCATGCTCCAAAGAAATGAGACCATGAACAGAAGGTATTTCTAAAGAGTCTGGGAAGAGGAACAGCACCTACGATATGGCTATCATTTCTGTGGCATAGTATTTATTATTTTGATGGTTGGCACTGGGCTTTGATTTCCAGGCCAGTGGTCACAGACACTAGTTATAATCATCTACTCCCTGGAATAGGTGTCATGAAGTCTCTGTTCCTCCAGCCTTTGGTGGCACTGGCCTGGAATGCGGTGTGACCATGTAGAAGCTGTTGGCATTGCTTCCATGTTGTAAACACACTCACACTGAGTTAAATGCTACTGAGCAGTTGATGCTCCCACTTCAACTATTTTCCACCCAAGGATGCTTGACCCATTTCTTACATCCTCTATTATCCTTTAACTCTCAACAGTGCTCTATCGGGGCCATTTAATGTGGTGGCACAAGGCATGCCCTGCATAGGACGTTTGCTAATGTTTGAGAGGGACTGAGACCTTGGCCTGGATCTGTAGCTGCTTGGAGCAAGAACTGCCTTTTCAAATGTCCATGAAGGTGTTACCCACTCATCTTTCCTGCCTAACCGGTGTTGGACTAAGGTGGGGTGGGGTGGTGCCCTCTCCAGTTGTACAAAGAACTAGCCATGGTTCTGGGTCCCTGCATAGTGCATGGAGAAACTTTTATTTTCACTCAGGTGCTCTGTCTTGATCTAAACCAAAACTCATGGACTTACCTCCTATACTAGGATCCCTTCCCATTTGCACACCTAGGTTGAATACCTGAGCCTCCTGGATTCCTGTGTCTTCATCAGAGCAGTGTCTGGGATGCTGGGTCTCTGTACTAGCTCCTTCACAGTGTCTCTCCCATGGACCCTCATCTGGAGTGTCACCTGATCTCCCCTTGAGTCCAGATTCTTGACACCGTGTACTTGCACCTTCTGGCTCCTTACCTGTCTGGCCCTCTAGACCCCAAGCCCTTCTTCTCGACTGTTCCAGCACATCACATGGACTGGGCTTCCTGCATTAGCTTTGAGATACTGGCAGGCGTATCCCCTCCAGAACATCAATTCATATGTCCGTTTCTCTGTTACATACAAGGTGCAACTGAGCCCTGTAGCCTACACCTGGAGCCTCCAGATTTCTGCCCCAACCTACCTCGAAGATACAGAGCCAGTCCATAGCCTTCAGCGTCGAGGTGTAAATGGATCATGAATGTATTTAACAGTTCATACATTCATCATGAATGTATGAACACTTGGTGACAAACCCAGTGAAGAAATAGTTTCACTCTTTGAACACTTGTGGAGTGCTCACGTATGAGTCAAATTTCAAGGCCTGATTTGACTCCATTGTCCTTGACCTCTTCTATCTCATGGTGAACTTTACTTTTTAAAAATTTATTCATAATTTAATTTGATATAGTTCAACAAATTTTATTAGGGTGCCACTCTCTGTTAGCATATGGGTCTAAATAAGACACAGTCCATGCTTAGAAAGCACTTAGAGTCCTGTATGGAGAACTGGCATGTACAATCAAAAGACTCTCACACCACATGTGAAGTGCCCTTAAAGAGCAGTGTGGGCGTGCGCAGGGGTGTTGACAGTGAGCGATATAGGTTAATTCTGCAAGAGAGCTCAGGGGGAAGCCAGCAGTGCCTTCCTGGAGAAGCTTGGAGTCTCCATCCCTCCCAGGGGGTTGATAGACTGGTCCATATATCATGGTATGCTTCTGTCTTCCACTCTACACTAGTTTTCGAGAAAAAATAAGCAGGCTGGGTGGGCATGGTGCCTCATGCCTATGATCATAGCACTTTGGGAGGCTGGAGTGGGAGGATTGCTTGAGGCCAGGAGCTTGAGACCAGCCTTGGCAACATAGCAAGACCCCAACTCTACTATATATATTATATATCTACTATATAGTAGATATATAGTATATAGTAATATCTACTATAGATAATATATAGTATATATAATATATATTTATATATAAATAATATATATTTATATATAAATAATATATATAAATATATATAATATATATTTTTGTCTCTTTATGTAAATATAGACAAAAATTGGTGGGGCATGGTGGTGCATGCCTGTATTCTTAGGTACTGGGGAGGCCGAAGTGGGAGGATCATTTGAGCTCAGGCATTTGAGGCTGCAATTAACTATAACTGCACCACTTCACTCCAGCCTGGGTGGCAAAGTGAGACCCTGTCTCAAAAACAAAACAAAACAAACAAAAAAACAAACAAGCTTAACATGAGCAAGAGCACCCTGAAAGGTCAGCAGCTGTGGCAGAGAGCCGCAGACAGAGAGGGACGCAATTGTGGAGATGAAGAGAGGCTGTGTCCCTTGGGGACTGTGGCTCATGTTTATAAACTTCGTGCTTTATTTTTTGGTAGACTTTCCCTCATCTGTTCTGGGCTGTTATTCTCCGAGGAACTACCTAAGCTCTGGACACTTCCAAGCCTTGCAACAAACTTTAACATGTGATTTTCATTTCATTATATAGCACTTGTCCTGAAACGATGATGATGAGAAATTATGGCAACACAACGAACATTTGATTAGCTCTGTTTCATTAGGATTCTTCACCTTTTGAGTATAGAGACTCTCTAGGTTTCAGGAGCTGCTGATGTGCACCCATTTTCCTTTCCTTCTGAAGTTCCTTCTGCAGTAGAAAGAGGAGACGGGAGGAATCTCAATGCCTGGTGCTCCTGGGCCTGGAGGCAGGGGTCAGTGTCTGATGTGAATGGCGGGGTCATGCATCTGGATTTGGTTAGCCAGCTGGCCATCTGCTCTTCCCCTGCCTCAGCTGCCGGTCTTTACCAGCTTTCCCATCTGTAAGTCATCCCGAAAAGGGATTTCATGAGAATTACCTTCTGAGAAGGCCTGGTGTGGCATCCCTTTCAAGTCACAGGAATCTGTGCTTTCCGGGTTCAGCATCTGTTCCTGCCATGTGCTAGCTCAGCTTGGGTCCAGTCTCTCTGAGACAACCAAACACCAGCAGGGCCAGGCTGGAATCTGGGCTCTAAGCTGATCCTTCGCATGCTCTCCATGCATAGGACTGTCTCTGCTCCTGCATCTTGTCATTAATGAGACAACAGCATGGGTGTTGACCTGTGGCCAAATTCAGCTGGGTTGAGATTCGCTCTTGGTGAGAGGGAGATTGAGCAGGAGAGATGTGCAGCTCTCATGAGGGGCTCTTGGTTTGGCCTCCTTCTCACCAAATCCCAGCCTGCTCCCACTTTCCTCGTAGCCTCACCTCGCCTTCTGATTTAATCCTGGGTCTGAGTTTCGCGTCTGTCGGTTTTCCTTTCAGTCAATTTTACAGGTGCCTGAGCGGCTGTAACATTTTCCTGCTGCCTTTTCTATTTTCAACCCAAATAGGAAGTGACAAAAATGGTTTCAGTGCAGAGAGAATGTGATTCATTTTGTTACTTTATTTAAAACTTTTTTTAAAGTTCAATATATGTACAGAAAAGGGTATCTATCCTAAGTGTATACAGCTTGATGAATTTTCACTAACTAGACAGCAGCCGCCAGATGAAGAAACAGAGCAGGGTCTACACCCTGAAACCTGCACCTGGTCTTTCCTAGGCACCCCTCGCAAGAGTGGCCACTGCCCCAGCTTCTAACAGTGGAGAGCAGCTCTGCCTGTTCTTGTGCCATTTGTCATCTGTGTGTGTGTTCTCTTGCTGAATGTTATGCTTGTGAGATTCATCCACGTCGTCGCGCCTAGTTGTGGATTATTCATTATCATTGTCATTCACTGTTTTATTGTGAGAATTGGTGGACATTTGTGTGATTTCCAGTGTTCATCTGTAATGAGCTGTGCTGCTCCGAATGTTCTTGTTCATGCCTTTCTGCCATCCCTTGCATGCATTTCGATTTGGCATATACTCCAGAGTGGAATGGCAGGATCTGAGGGGATGCTTATGTTCAGCTGCAGTAGATTCCAATAAACAGTTTCCCAACATGGATGTACCTATTTAAAGTGTAATTTGGATTTTAAAGCAAAGTGGATGCTTGGGTTTGAACTTCACAGTCACATTTATTGGATTGAAAGGGCTCCTTGGCACTCCTTGGCAACCCACAGCCAAGAGACTGAGAGAGTCCCAATTATGAGGAGGGAGCAGTCGCCAGCGCCCTGGCGTCCAGGTCCCCACCCTGGTCTGATGTCCAGTCCCTGCAGCATGTAAACACACAAGACACACAGAAGACACATGCCCTGACCTCTGGAGGCTGACTGTTTCAACACTGATGACAATGATCACCAGTACTGCTATTGATCTTCCTCCCCCTCCTCTCCTTCTCCCTCCCTTCTCTTCTCTACTTGACCCAAAAAGGAGTTTCATTCCCATCCCTCACCCAGCACATGCATGGGCGTACGCACGCGCACATGCGCGTGCGCACACACACACACACACGCCAAATTCATGGGAGGACCCACTCCTGAGGTTGGGAGGCAGTCGGAAATCACAGTGGGGAAAAGTGTTAATTGCACCGGAGGAAGTGTGATGATACAATCACTGGAGCTCTTTGAGAAAAGCTTATTTTTTTTAAGAAAACAACACAGAGTAAGAATGAGTCTTTCCAAAATCACTGTGTCTGGGGCCAGGCCTGGAGACAGCTGTCTCCCTCTCCTATGCTCTCTGTGCGGTGTTTGAGATGCACTAAGCCCGTATGAAGCACAACAGGAAAAACAGCCCCAGTATCCTCAGATAAAAGCAACAGGTGATGCATTTTCTAAATAGTGCATTGCCTTTCTAGCGCCACCTCCTGCAACTGGGCATCCCACTGCCAGCAGCCTCTCCAGGCACCCCTGAGGCTGTCTCTGTCTGGTCAGCTGGGAGACGGGGAACAGGGCTCGCCCCTCACCTGAGGACCCGCCTGAGCAGCTGGACATAAGAGGCACCAGGAGCTGTTGGAGAATAGGGTGCTTTCTTGGGACATGTGTTAGCCCACCAGAGGATGGTGACTCCAGGGTGGCTGACCCTTCCTTCCTCCATTCAGTTCAGCTGAGGGTGGCAGAGGAGCTTGGACACGCATCAGTTGTGGGTCTGCAGGGCCTGAGAGGTGTGGCATGTTAGCAGGTAGCTGATTTGATCCACACAACCCTGTCACATTGTTCTCACCCTGCCCATGGGCAGAGGGCTCTGGGTCTGGCCAAGCTCACCTGACTTGGAGTGTAGGGGACAGGATCTGAAAGTCCGTCTCCCTTCTCCCACCTAGCTGCTGTCCCCAACACTCCATGGGGAACAGTGGTGTCTGCTTCAGCCTATTTGGAGACTTCCTGGAAGTGGAGACCACACTGATAGTGACTGTTTCCACGTGGGTTCCCATGCCCAGGAATGTCTGCAAACCCCCAGCTCCCAGCCAGACTCTGAGGATCCTAGCTGCCAGCCTGAGGGATCCCAAAAGTCCTTCTCGATGGCTTTGCCTCTGGGAAGTTGGGGAGTGGAGGCATGGATGAAGAAGCTGCCTGGACACAGCCTGGGGCCCCTGTGAGCAGCCTTGGCACTAGTCCAGGGCTGGAAGCTGCCCCTCTGTTCTTTGTCCCTCCTTGGACTGTGTGGGGCCCCGTGGTCTGTGGTGTAGGAGAAACACAATCTGCCGTTGTCCTGAGTCTCTTCTATCTTCCTTTAGGCTGCCCAACCCCAAGGGCCTAACAGAGATGACCTGTTTAACCAGGTGTGAACATGGTGGTTTTGGTGCCTCCTTCTGTTAGTTTCTTCCAAATGGCCTGTATCTTGGAAAATGCCGTTGACCCGTAAAGCTTTATTAATAAAGCATTTGTTTTTTCATTTTCCCCCTGAAAATCATCATAGACCCATATGACCGCCAGTGGGAGCTTCGGGTCACACTCCAACAACTGCTGTGACTACCAGAATTTATCTCATTGTGCCTGAAACTAGAGGCTTGTGACATTCTTCTTAGCCATTGCAGCCTCAGTGGAGTACATCTGAGGTTCCTGATGCTTTGAAATAACATGCAGACCCTCAGTACCACACAGCCCTAATTCTAGAAGGAGAGGTAGCTCTGGATGTGACTTTGCATTGTAAAAGCAGTTTTCTCCTTCCAGGAGTTTCCAAATTCTGGGTTATAGGGAGCTCCAGGGACAGTGAAACTCTCTTCAGAGTGGACCAAACTCTGTATGTGCAGACAGGCTCAGGAAGCCAGAGAAGCTGGAGAAGAATCTGCTGCAGTAACTCATCTCTCTTGTGAAAGTGGAAATGAAAAAGGAATCTCAAACCTCCTTCTTTGGGCCGCCCACTGTCTCTGGTTGTCAGAGACTGATTCTTGGGCAGGTGAGTAATTGAGGGAGGGAAGGACGATAGGGTGGAGATGAAGGTCAGGCTGGGATGTTATCTCTGCTTGGGTATGGCTGATCCCAGAGGGTGCTCTGGAGCATAACATCACACGGTTGATTTTATCTTGGGGTAAAGGGAACACTGTTTGTAGATCCAGTCGGCCACTCAGTAGCCCCTGGCTGCCTCTGGCACGGGGCAGGTGAAATGTGTGACTCTTGAGCAACGCAGCTTCTCTGGACATGAAGGCAGCTGGGAGCAGGGAGCAGCCTGAGCTCACAGCAGCAGGGTGCACGGCCAGTGAGGGTATCTGTAGGCACCAGCAGCAAGTGCTACGCCTGCTACCTGTAAGCCTGGCTGGCCACGGGCCATCACCTCTCTCAGCCTGTCTATGTGAAGAGGGTCGGTCTAGATTTGGATGCTACTTTTTGAACAAGTCTCTGTAGCCCTGCAGGGATCTTGGAGTAGATTGGGGGAAAGCAAACCAACCATGTCCAAAACGACCATGCCAGGGGGCAAAGTGGAGCTGTGGAGATGTGGCTGTCAGGGTAGGGCACGGACAGGGGCATCTAGAGTTGTGGGGAGGCGTGCCTGTCTCAGGCTTGTCCAAGATTCTTTCTGGATGGCATTTCTGCTCAGCCATGTGTTCCTGCTTCATCCTTGTGCTTTGAGGCCCCAGGGTTTGTGCAGACACTACCCGGGGCTCTCCTCTCAGGCCAGGGATGCTTTTCTCAGGATGGCCTGGCCCTTTTCAGGCCACTCCATTTCTCCATTCTTGAGGTGGGCCTATTGATTAGGAAAATCTCACCCAGCCTCACTCTGGCTGGGTAGCCCTGCCAGGTCTGAATTCTTTCCAAAAATTGAAAAGTACTTGTAAGTAGATTAACTGTGCACGCCCATGGGCGTTTCCCAAAGCCAGCATTGAAGAGGAGATAAGAATGATTTATAACTAGCACTTCAGTCTGCCTCAGTGGTGCTTGTGGAGAGATAACAGAGTCTTCAGCCCGATTTCTTCTTGACTGATTTGGAGATGCTCCTTCCAGGCTGGTGGCTCTGAATTCAAGAGCTCTGACGCACCCAGCTCTCACTGAGGGCAATTGTGATGAATAGTGAATCAGCTTCCCCTGACAATGGGGGTCATTTTACTGCAAAATGGCTGCCCTTTGTGTCTCTGGGAAAAGGGTGCTGAGAAATGAATGTTGTGGGCTGTAGAAATGCTGAATAGTAAGTGAACTTGATCCTATCGGGCAGTGAGTCTGAATGGTTCCCTTTGATTGACCCAGTTATACCTTCAAGCTCCCAGGATTGGTGCTTTGGAAAAAGCGACTGGCGTCAGCACATCTCTCTGTGCCTTGACACTATCAGGTCTCCATCATGGACTCCCATCTCAATAGAGTGTTAGGCTTTCAGAATAATAACTCAAAGAATTTCCTGGAAGAGGTGGAGGAGATGAGATGAGGGGTGGGATTGTGAATGGGCATACTGGAGGCCCAGCTCCAAGGGGAAGATTAATTTACAACTCAGAGGTAGGGGCCTTGGCTTAAGCTAGAGCCAGACTGCATGGGCCCTGATGGGAATAAATAGAAACCCCAGATTTTGTAGGTGTTTCACTTACTCATTCATTGAGTCAATGGGCAGGTGTGGGATTAGGTCAGTTTTGCTTGTATTGCATTTGAGATTTCCCATATAGATCGAGGTTTGGATGATAGAGGTTTGGGTTGTGGGAAGAACCAATTCTTTACTCTTTTCCCAAGACGGTACTGAAAGCAGCTGGGATTGCAGCTGACGTTTTTGACACATGGCTGTAGTCTGAAAGTACAGGGAAGTTGTCAATTGTCTCTAAATTCACAGGGCAAGTTCGCATCCTTAGTTAAGTAATCCTTTTAAGAAATGGTTAGTCAGGACCTTCCTACAGATATAAAATAAGCATTTGTTGAAGATTTTCTTTACCTTATTACGCATGAGGAAACTGGCAAGATGATACAGACATTTCAAAGGAGAATCCAATGTATGGACATGAATATAGATCAGGAGTATTAAAACACATGTGCAAATGGAGGCAAAGTTGGTTTCTTTCACAGTAGGAGAGAGAAGTCAACTGAACCTACTGGACAAAATTTGCATGTATAGATAATTATTTTGTGTCACTATAAATTCACAGAGTTGTAAAAGAGCTCAAATGCAGTGAAAAGTAAGAGTAATCTGGAAAGATGTGCTGTAAACAGTGCATAATTTTCTATTGAACCGCAATTTTTTTTCCTTTACTCTGCTTAGTAAAGTTCAGTATTTTTATCATTAAACTTGCTCAGAAAGCGCTTGTCTTTTTAAAATATGTAAGCAATAGTAAAAGTTTCTTTTTTTATTTTGGGGTGTTTTGTGTCTGTTTTTATGATGTTAAAGCTAGGGCTCTCCAAATAACTCTAAGAGTTATGGAAATTATCCCATGTGTTTCCTGAGACCTATATTAATGAGTAGAAAGTATGATTTATAAGATTTATGTATATGATTTATAAGGTACTGGGGATATGAATAACATTGGAATAATGAATCCGTGAACCAGAATAAAATAGCTCAAACCACACAGAAGATTCCAAAGCACAACTGTTATGAGGTGGGCTATGGGAAGTGAGGGAATAGGACACGTTCAGAATTCTAGATAATTCCAGATAGTTCCAGAAATCCCAGAACACAACTTCCCCAAAATAACTGCAAATTTCTTTGTGCATTATTTTCGAATCTCTGAGAACTTTTAGAGTAATTTAGTGGACGTTAACATTTTTTCCTAGTTCAGAAGGACCCCACAGGCTAGATGCCTCTATCTTGTCTGTCTTTCTGAAGTTTATCCTGAAAAAATATATAGGAAAACATGGAAAGGAGTAGGTAATTTATGGCAGGATTGAACTTGCCTAGCTTCTTCTGGTGTATTGTGGAAATCGTTCTTCCTGACCTTTCTGCAGTCTTTGACATTGTGGACTCAGCTCTCCTGTTGGAAACTTATCCGTCATTTCCTTAACCCTCTACAGTCCCTGTTTCTCTTCAACTAAGGCTGTTCCCTGTGTCTCTTTTTCTGGCCCCTTCTTCTTTCCTCCCCTTGGTTCTGAAGATGCAGCCCCAGGCACCGCACTCCTCTCTCCCTAGAGCCTTCCCTAAGAACTGCATCCACATGTGGAAGATCAGCCCCCATCTTGATTCAGATGACTTTGATCATTCTGCTCCTGAGCATGATTCCAGTATTCCCCATGGCCATCGGAGGTTTCCACCTGAATGTTCTTACACTTGATACTCAGAGTGGCTGAAATGTAGATGATCAGATATCTTCCAATGAAACATAGCTCCCCTTTAAACATATTCTCTCATCCATTACCAAACACTGTCAATTCGTTTTTCTCAATCTCTCTCCTATCTGACCTTTCCTCTCATTCCATTGTCAGGCTATAATCCAGCCTTTATCCCTTCATCAGGGGGTCATCCTAATGGCTTCTGCATTCATCTTAATTCAGTAAGCACTCCTTTAGTGCCTTATGAGTAGACACTGTGATTCAGGTGCTGGCCTGCCTGGTAGGGCTGCAATGCCGAGAGGCTCCTGGGAAGACACACACCCATTAGATACTTACACTGTTAAGCACCTAATCATAAACTGCACTAAATGCTAGAAAGAAGGCGTGGTGAGAATCTGCAGTGGGGAACTGGACATTAGCCTCTAGGGCCAGACACGGCATCTGAGGAATGAGGAGGCATAAATGACATACATCAAGGCGAGGTGGTGGGGATAATTTACCAGGCAGAGTCCCAGCATCCAAATCTGTGGGGTGGTTGGAGGCATGGCACATCAGAGAGACTAAGCACGAAGGTCTGTTGCTAGAGAGAGGTGAGGAGGGGCAGAGCGACCCTGGAGGAGGTGGGGAGGGAGAAGGCAGCAGGCAGGCAATGTGAAGTTGCAATAGGAATTCAGGTGTCTATCCTCAGGGTAGAGGCGCGTCTTTGAAGGGGTTTAAGTAGGAAAGGAATGACACAATCAGGTAAACCTTTTCTAAAGGTCACTGTGACTGCTTTGTGATGTCCAATAGACAAGATAACCTGAAAATCCTCCTGATCCAAAACAACAGGAAATGCTGGATAACATCACAGCAGAGCTGAACTTAGAAGCAAGTGAGAGATATCCTTGGAGCTGCAAATAAAGAGGAAGCTGAATACCCAAGGAGCACGCTGTCACTCACCCTGCCTCTCCCCTGGTGGCATTTGCTCATCTCAGTAAACAAGAAACGTCCCTTTTGATGCCTGCATAAGGATAGAAGACAGGGTGTAAGTGGGTTGGGAAATTGGATCTGTGACCCTGACATGAAAGAGGGGCCATCTGATTAGTAAACAAGGCTGTATGGTAAATCTGCTTCCCACCAAATAAAATGCTAGAAACGTTGTCTCTTTTGACGGGCTGTAGGTGGGCCTGGGGGAGTCTTCTTCAAAAACGTCTTATCGTGGACCTGCCCCAAATGGGTTTGGAGTCTTTGGCACTACTTTTATGGTCCTGGAAACCTCATGCTAAGAAATTAATGTATTATAATAATGGGTTTCGCACTGGTCATCACCACAGGGTTCCTAGAAGAAGAATGGAAATTTTCTCTGAAATTCTCAGTAGAAATAAACTCTAAAGAACTTCAAATGATATTCATATATAAATATATATATATATATTTATATAAAAGATATTTTAGATATTTCAATTTAATTTTGTTAAATGAAATGTGTATGTTAAGATGTATGGAAAATTACTAAGATAATACATTCACAACATAAAGGCACAAATGGTTGAAAATAAAAGAATGGAAAAATATGTAGTAGGCAAACACTAATCAAAAGACACCGTTGGATTAGATTGGATATTACTATCCAGTAAAGTTGTTTTAAGAGCAAAAAATTATCTGAGACAATTTTAATGCCAATGGTAATTTTAATGGTAAATGGTACAGTTTACTGGGAAGATAAAACAATTTCAAACTTCTAAACATTTAATAACATAGGCTCAACATGTTAAAAAAAACTTCAGCAGAAACTGAAGATACAAGAAGAAACAAGAAATTTTTAATAATGACAAATGTATAATCAGATTGAGAGATTTTAACACAGTTTTTTTGGTAACTGAAAGATCAAGTAATAAAAAAATCATTAAGGAGTAGAAGACTTGAACAACAGTTAGATTTGATGGACAAATATAGGACTTTACTCTTAACAATATAGCATAATATTTTTCAAAATATATGAGAAATAAAACATGTATAAGAAGTCACCTTGTACCTGGCCACAACACACATTTCGAATGTATCATTGAATCAGCATCAGACCAATTAAATTATTTGACTACAGAGACACTGTTATAGCCTTATGTTACATACTATTGTACCATTTTAGGCTTTATTATATCACAATAAAGGAAGAATAAAAGTACATATGCTAATTGCTCAGGGTGATAAGTTAAAAGAAAGAATAATAAACCTTAACAAATTAGAAGAAAGGAAATAATCCATATGAGTCAATGAAATAGAAAACAGCTGTTATTAGTAGAATGGTCAAAACTGAAGCTTTGTTCATTATGAAGAACGGTAAAATACAGACTTTGACAAGCTTGATAAGCAAAAATGAATAATGTTAGGCAAGAAAGGGAGGACACAGGTACAGCTGTAGCAGAGATGAAAAAGATAAAATGACCCTTACCAACATATTAGGCCACTCAGATGAGACTGGCATCTTTTTCTAGAAAGATATAACAATGTGACTGAAGAAGAAATCAAAAATGTGAAAATATGTATAACACTAAAAATTTTGGTCAGTAGTTTAAAATGTTTATTTAAATCTATAACATAATTTATCTCATGAACAGACAAAGAAAAAAGAATAGGATTATTTCAGCAGATGCAGAAAAACATTTTTCAAATTTGAACCTATTTTTTGTCTCTCTCCCTCTATCTCCATCTCCTATCTCTACCTTTCTCTATCTATCTCTGTCTCTTTCTATCTCTATCTCTATTTCTCTGTCACTATATCTCTATATCTTGTCTGCAAAGGAGCACTAGTAGGGAGTAAAGAGTATTTGTCAAAACCTAAAAGTAAATATTATGACGAATTAAGAAATAATAAAAGCATTTCCTTTAAAATCAAGAATAGGCAAGAGTGATCATTATCCCTTTTTTTTTTTTTTTTTTTTTTTTTTTTTTTATGAGACGGAGTTTCGCTCTTGTTACCCAGGCTGGAGTGCAATGGCGCGATCTTGGCTCACTGCAACCCCCACCTCCCGGGTTCAGGCAATTCTTCTGCCTCAGCCTCCTGAGTAGCTGGGATTACAGGCACGCGCCACCATGCCCAGCTAACTTTTTTTTTTTTTGTATTTTTAGTAGAGACGGGGTTTCACCATGTTGACCAGGATGGTCTCGATCTCTTGACCTCGTGATCCACCCGCCTCGGCCTCCCTTATTATCCGTTTTAATCAGTATTTTGCCTATGGTTATAATCAGTGTAATAAGTCAAAAAGGAAGATAAAAACATTTCAACAAAAGAAGTACATTTGTTTATAAATATGCTTTTTAAATAAGAGGATATAAAATTGATTATTAGATTTAGAAACAAAAATCAGTTCCATACCTGCATGTCAGTCATGAATAGAAATGTAAGCAGCATTTAGAAAGCAAGGCCAATGACCCCACTAGGCTCTCTGCTGGCTCGGCGGGGCATTGCCTGGTGAGTGAGCCTTCCTCTTTAGGTACAGGAACAATTCTGTGTGCAACCTTTGCCCATCCTCCTCCTTACCCTCACCAAAGCTACCTCTCTGGTTGCTTTGCATAATTGTTTTTTTTTTTTGACTAAAAGAAAACTACGGAGAAAAAAATTTTAAATCCAATTTCTAAAATGTCTTCAGCTGTTTTCAGTGATCTATGACTTTCTCAGAAAACTCTTTAGGAGGGAAGGTTATAATTCTGAGGTAATAATGTTGTGAATAAAAATATGAGGCTCAGAGCCACTGAAATGCTCATTTTTAGAGGCAGAAAACAGTTCCCAGTTCTCTCTAGTTTGGTAGCCAACAATCATGTGTAGCTGATGGAGCAACTTGAAATGTGGAATTGAGATGTACCATAGGTATAAATGCTCATCAGATTTTGAAGACTTAGTACAAAAGAATGTGACTGTTTCCTTATTAATTTTATATTGAGAACATGCTGCGTTGATAATATAATATTTTTGATATATGGGTTAATTAAAAGTTACTACACTTAATTTCTTTTAGAAAACTAAAATGTGAACACTAGAAAATCTAAAGTTACACAGGTGGGTTTTTTAAATAGAGATTTTATTTCTACTTGATGGTACTGTTGTGGGTCCCCGAATTCCTAATTATGTGGTTTGGGTTAGTGCTGAATTTTGTCTCTGCCTCAGTTTTCTCCTTTGTCACTAAGTGTGATACGTGTGTTCTCTGCCATAGATGGTTGAGCGTATTCTGTGAAGAAACCCATCCTTTAAATGACAACTTGCTAAATAGTAAAGCTTTATGAAACCTACGCAGGGTGATTCTGTTTCTTATTTTTCAGTCCAGTTTTTGTTCCAGAGCATGACACAGTCCTAGAAATAGAAAAAAAGGGGGGGCTTGGAGAAAATCGACCACGTTGCTGGCATGTTGCCTCTTTGTTGGAACGAAGCCTCAGAACCAACCTCCAGGCAAAGTTTTGCCATTTGTCTTCCTTACCAGCTTCTACTTTCAAAGAGAATTCTGTGTGTCCCACATCCTGTTCATCATGCTGCAGTAGTACAGAATTGTGGAAATTACCATGTCAGCTCGATCTGTGCAATGTGATCTAAATAATTAATAAGAAAAATTATTTTGTGAACTTTAACATTTTTTGTCAAATCATTAAAAACTCTTAGTATTGGTTATAAAATATAGTACAATGGAAAACAGTAAAACTAATGTTTGGTCGTTACATTTAACAGAACATTAGAAATACAGATATGGAGAAGAGGGAACCCTAGTACCCTTTTGTTGGAAATGTACATTTATACAGCCATTATGGAAGACAGCATGGAGGTTCCTTAAATACTAAAAGTATGACCCAGCACTCCACTTCTGGGTATACATCCAAAGATATCGAAAGACCTGTTTTTCCCTCTTCTCCATCAAACTAGGCGTGTTTTAAATGGGAAATGGGAAGGAGGCTGTGGCAGCAGCCTGGCAGTGGCCCCAGGATAGGTTTTCCAGAACATGATGCTGTTAGGACCAGATCGACATCCACACTCCCATGTCTGTTGCAGCAATGTTCACGATAGCCAAGTTATAGCAGCCACCAAAGCATCTATCGACAGATGAATGAATAAAGAGGACGTGGTGTATATACACAGTGGAGTACTGTTCAGACTTGAAAGGTGATGTCATTTGTGACAACATGGATGAACCTAGAGGATATTGTGCTAAGTGAAATTAGCCAGGCACAGAAAGACAAATACCGCATGATCTCATATGTACAATCTAAAATAACCAGACACATAGAAGCAGGGAACAGAATAATGGTTTCCAGAGGCTGGGGAGTGGAGGGAATCAGCAGATGTTGGTCAGAGGATACAAAGCTTCAGTTGGACAGGAGGAATAAATGATAAGTATTTGAGATAATGGATATGTGCAGTAGCGTGATCCAATCATTCCACATTGTATAGGCAGATCACAGCATCACTTTGTGTCTCACAAATAATCCAATTATAATTTGTCAATGTCCAGTTAAAAAGCCATTATAATTTTGAGAACCAAAGTGTTTTCTTTGTATAACCAACTTACCAAGAGTAGTTTGAACAGTGCTCATGTTGCGGAGTATCTTTCCTAAGCCCTGGCAAGTTTCCGTACCCCTTTCTAAGTTTGGCTCAGCTTCTGACATCTTATCTTTTGTGCGCTCAGGGTCATGAAATATCTTCAAGCATTTCTGTAAGACATCATCCATTTCCTCAAGACACTTTCTTTATTTGTGTTAAGTTTGCCTTCACTAATTCCTGTGGCCGCAAATCTAGTGTCCATACCTCAGGAGTGTCAGCGTCCCCACACTCAGCTGCTGCTTCTCTGACTCCATTTATGTTCCATTCACATTTCATTTCTAGCATGAACATGTTTTATTTCTTTGCTTCACTTTCATCTCATCTTGTCGGCCAATTGTTTCTTTTGGTCCTCTATCTTGTAAAATGGGTTTTTCACTGGGAGACAGGAAGGCAACACAACTTCACGATTTGCTGTCTGTTGGTGGACTGAGTAACTGACGCACAGTGACCCCTGGTGACTCACTTTGAAAAACATCAGCGTGTTAGTCACGGATCATGGTGCACATGTTAATTGCATGGTGATTTGTGGACTGAAGCATTAGGGGCAAAATTTACACTTTCAGCAATTACTCACAGTTAATACACCGGGCTAACCGAAACTTGGACAGTGTTATTGGGGCACTAAATTAACGCCTATCAGAACTGTGCCAAGCGAAGACTGCCTATGCTCAGCATGTTCAGAAGGTTGTTCCTTGGAGGAGTCTTTGTCTCTTGACTTGCCTGATCTGAAAGACCACCTTTCCTATTTGCAGTCCTAACATGCTGTCTTCTGAGCATTCCAAGTGTGCAGAAGAGATGTGCAGGGGTCGGCAGTCATTCAGTCATTCAACAGCCATGTGTGTAATGTCCATGCCATGCTGAGCTCAGTGCTGGGTGCTGGCATATTTGCTGGCAATTTCCAATGCCTTAAATTGCTGTCATTTTTGGCTTTTGGCAGCTAACTTTCCAGCATATTTTCCAAACCACTGCTCATACAATTTGCACAAGATTTTAAAGTTACTTCTCACTTGCACAAATTTCCACTATCTGGATTGCTGGGATACATGTACTGTCAGGAGCATCAGGTTCCTCTGGTTGGGATACAGTCCCTGTCCTGGCATGCCAAATGGGACAGTCCCTTTTCTAAACAGAACAATCAACTAATGGACACAGTCTAAACTTGCATAGTTGCTGGTTAATTATTCAAAGCATGTTTCATTTAAAGCCTGTCCCTTTTCTCAGCATCTTCCTTCTTCAGTGTTCTCAGTTGACCTGAGAATTACCATACTCTGAAGGGTGTGTTATAGTTTATTTAGAATCAGATGTCTTTGCCTGGAGCATTAAATTCCACTGAAAAACTACTTCAACCAGAAGAGAGGTATGGCCAGAGAGAGAGGTTCGTGATCTTAGAGCTTTTTAAAAATTTTTTAATCCTTTTGAGATTCTTTGCCATTAAATATATTAAGTAGGTTTGGCAAAAAATGTATTTGCTTAAGAAATCCAAAACACTTTTTATAAGGGAGCTCCCTGGCTCCCTGTGGTGAAGGGAACCAAATGTTTATGGAACTGGGAGTGTGCCAGGGGCTTTCACATACCATTAACCGCAATCCTCATGGGATTATAGGATGGAAATAGTTAGCTGCATTTTTACAGTTGAGGAAACTGAGGCCTAGACAGGTAAATTAAGATGCCCAAGATCTTACTTCTGTTTGATGTTAGAGCTGAATTTTGACTTTTTAGCTTGTCCAATCCAAAATCCTTATACTTTTTCATATATAAATGATTGTAAATGCCTGGCACACCGGCCACCACTCTTCTATCCTGGTACCATTGCAGACATCACTAATCGATAACCTATGTATTCACCCTACCTTTTGTCATGCTGTTGCCCATGACTGCTGCTCAGAATGGAAAACCTTGCTCACCTTCTAAATGGAAGATAATGTGAGCAAAGAGAATTTAGGGTAGTACTCATGCTGGTGGGCAGTTTTTAGGCCAGTGTAGCTACTCAGTGCTGTTGGATTGGAGGTGCCTCTCCCTCATTCTGGCATTTTCTTATGCCCTCTATTTCCGCACTTGGGATAGTAAGAGAGCACTGAACCATTCCCTGTGGAAGAAGCCACAGACAGGGAAGAAAAGTAAGAACTTATGAATTTAAATCCTTTCTGTTTCACCAGTGTCTTGATTTAGGTTCCCCTAGAAGCACACATTCAGACAAGGACTTGGGTGCAAGGAGGTGACCTAAGAAGTACAGGAGAGAGAATGAGGTAATGAGACAGAGTGAGGGGAAGGGCCGATAAAGGTGCATTCTTAAGCAGAACACTGCGGGGAACAACGAGGGTCCAGCCCTAGCAGGAGTCTCAGAGAGACTGTCGAACAGGCCTCAGAACTGTCCCATGAGAGGCGCAAGAAAGCCAGGGTATTGAGCCACCTAATTTAATCCTCTGCAGGTTGAGGGTTGCTCACATGTCTCCCCTCTCTTAGAATTAACTCTTATCTACCTCTCAATGTATCTGTGCTGGTGCTGTGGAAAGCCCTTCAGGAGGAGCTAGGAGATGCTAGCCCTGCAGTTGAGGGGCTGTCGGCAGGACACGGCACCAGGGGAGCAGGAGTCCCCAACGGGGCATGAAGGGGGCCGCTCCAGTATCTGTGTGCTTTCTAGCTGGCTCTGTCGGGTAACTTTCTCCAATGGTGAGCAGACGGTTAAGTTGATCCCACTGTCCTAACTTTAGAAAGTCGCTGAGATTCTGTATATTCTGAATGCCACCAAATGGGATGTATAGACCACAGATGGCCTTTCTTTGTGGCCAGGCCACATTCTCAGTGGTTGCAGCCCAGCAGCATGGATTTGAAATTTATGGTGGTGGTTGATTCCACCAAAGACAACACAGGGTGTTGTGTGTAGCTCCCAATAAATTCATTGTTATCTTTTACAACCATCGCGGGCAAACACTGTTCCTCTTAACAGAGTGGGCCATGTTAGCTAGAGTAAATGTTACCCCAGACAACTGTGAATTGAAGATAAAAGAGGTGTTGGGGCCAAAATAACTAGGTTGGAAATGGAGTCAAACAGTCTTTCAACAGCAGAAGGAGCAGATAGGAGGCAGGGTAAACTCAGACAACCTTTGCGCTGGAGAGACCCCTTGCTTTGTGAGGGTTTAAGCAGTTGCTAGTAGCAAAATCTTTGCCACCAAGACTTGGAGTAAGAAGGAAAATCATGGTGGTGACAGAGTAACAATATACTTGTGGTCATAAGCGCTAATTAACCCAGACAGCTGATTTAATCATTGCTGTCATCTGTTGCAATCAGCTAGCTGACAGAGGGGTTCAGTTTCATCTTTTCCAATAAGCGAATATTCAAAGCTGTTCTCTTTCCTCTCTTTTTCAGCTTAAAAAAAAAAAAGCCTAAAATTGGAATGGCAGGGGGAGGGGGCGCATGTTCCAGAAACTTCTTGCAATGGCCCTTGAGTCGTCTTGGTACATTCATTTGTATGTGACTTTGTCTCATTGGATTGTGTAAACTACGCAGAGAACAACTCTGCAGATCTTACTCAACAACTCCCATGATACAGACTTCTTGGGATTCTCCAGTGGAGCCTCCAGTACTGGGGAGGGGTCAGCATGTTTAGAATGAATGTGTCGCTAGCCCTGTGCTAAATTCTAAAGAGACACACAGAAGGGATGGTGCTTGATTTCACAATCTCATGGTAGAGCTTTGTGTGCATTTAGATTTATGTAATTATGCAATGGGTGCTTTGCCTCTTGGAGTGAAGCAAGGTCATGTGGCAACTTGTGGAGCAATTCTTGGATGCTTAGGCTTCCCACGGGGTTAGGCAATCGTGCTGCTCCTAAGTGCCCCTAGGCAACAGGCAGAATGGTATCATTTATAAAAGGCATCCAGCTTTGGGTCCGGCGGTCTCATCTGCCGTTTCCTACAGGAGTAGGTAGAGGAGGGGACAGACCTAAAGCCTCACATCTCTTTGCTGGGATATCCCAGGGCCCTGGTACATCCTGGAAATTTCAACCGGGGAGTTCAGATGACCTTTCACGCTTGCAGGAGTCTGTCATTTTCAGGGCATTTCACCTGAAAGGGAGGCATGAAATTGTTTTAGACTCCCGGGTCTGATGAAGGTGTGCACAGCACAGGCTCATGTTGCCCTTGCCAGGCGTTATGCTGGCACCCCCCCCCCCGTTCCCCTCGGGGTCTGAGCTCTTCTGAGCAGTCAAGTCAGAATCCTCTAGACTTCCCGACCCCTTGCCATGTGGTATTTGCTTCTGGCATTGGCTTCTCGGATTGTTTTCTGGTTGTTAATTTTGAGTCATCATCATCTTTGCCTGTAGGTTGAACATCTGTACACCCTCCGTGCCTTCCAAGGTCTTGGCATGGGGTTGACCAGTGAGGAGCTGTGTGAAGTCATCCCGCTGTTACCTGCATCCTCCAAGCTTTCCCACAGGCTCTTCTCATGTTGCATGCAAACGTATTGTGGGCCCAACCCAGTCTGGCAGGAAAAGGAGACAAGGGAAGTGCATGGAATGGTCCTGTCCTTAAAGAGCTTCTGGAGGAGATGGAGAAAGGAGGCATTCACATGTGAGATGAAAACACCAAAGCAGGGCCTGACAAGCTTCATAAACCTGATAAGCCGGGTCACACCATCCTCTTCCATGGCCCAGTCCAGTGTGCAAGTTCTGTGTCTAAATCAGAGGACCCAGTGGGAGACAGTAGGCAGTGGTGGAGACTGTGGTGAGCACAAAGGAGGTTTTCCTGTCCAACATGGGGTAGACGTTCTCCTCAGGGCTCTCACAGCATGAACTCTGGCCCATGTTGCCAGGTCTTCTGGTTTTTAAGAGAAACTGGAAATCTGGTTTTTTAGATGAAATGGGGGATCTTTGATAGCATTGTATGAACAAACTAAGCATGTCTGTGCCCATCTTCATCCAGACTCTAGCCTCTGGCCTGTGCTGTCCTAGTGTGCTCCTGCAGAGTGACGTTGCCTAGGCAGCTTGATGTCTATCTACTCCCAACTGGACACCAGAGTCTGGCTGCATTTATGAAGTCACCTCACATGCTCTAGGGGTTCCCTCACAGGTCACGGGCTCCACTGAATGCTCAGTGAGTAGAGGCTGGGAAGGAGAGCTCATCTGTGGGGAAACAGCCTCCCCATGTTCATTACATTGCTTGCCACCTCAAGCGAAGATTTCTGAGGCTGCATTTCAGGCACAGATTTCTGAAGCTGCACTCAGGTTGGGTGGGCATGTTTTGGGGACAAAAACAGTGAGTCCAAGTGTTGTAGAGTCTGTCATTCCTCAGCAACAGACTCAGCAGCTTTCCTTCCAATTTAATAAATCCAGACCCTTGTGGCTTGTATAACACGTGTGATGACAAGTAATGATAACTCATAAGCAAAAGGAAGAAAACTTTTTTGTCTTTATGACTCATGTCTCTAGTGTGGGAAATCTGGTCAGGGTGGCCACAAATGTTCCCTGGAGCTGGAAGGTGAAATTCCAGAGGACACACAGCATGGGCTGGAAGGTCTTTTGGTTCCACTGAGGAACAGGAGACTTCACAGGGAAGAGTTTCCTGGAGTTCCAGGTTTCTCAAGGGCAGCATGGTGGTCAGGGACATGCATCCTGGAGCCAGATTGCCTGGGTTCAAATGCCAGCTGCGTCTCTTACTAGCTCTGTGACCTTGAAAAAGTTACATAAACTCCCTGTGCTATACTTCTTTCATCTTTAAAAGCGGGTACTAATAAAACCTCCCACACACAGTTGTTAAGACTAAACATACTTCTAGTACTATATGCAAAAGGAAGCATGCATCTGCCCTGCCCTTTCCCAGAAGTAGTAAATGCTTTTGATTCACTGGGTGGGGATCCATGTGGCAATGTTATTTATAAGGTATGGAAGTTCATTGACTCCCATTACCCAACAGACCTCACCTACCCAGACATGTTTGTACCTCATCTTCAGGGCTACCCTACAGCGCAAGAGATGTGTGTATTGTTCCTCTGCCAAAGGACCCCAGGGAAGTTGAGTGGTTTATCACAGGGATCCATGAGTTTAACCCTTGCTGCCTGTCAATGGTGGCACTATGAAGAATTCCCTCCCCTATAGGATGGATAGGTGCTGTCTTTAGGATGATTGTGGCTGGGTTGCCCAACCCTTATCCCACTGGGCCTGTGCCCTGGTTGAAAATCAAAGATGATTAAGATTTGGAGTGTTGTTGAGAGAGAATCATGGACTCCTATGGATGTCTGTTTAGCCAGATGGAGTTCCATCTTTGTCCTCTCCAGGTGGCCCAAAGCAGTTGGGTCCACCATGGTTCCTCCTCACCCACGCTTTGGGCCACCTGGAGAGGACAAAGATGGAACTTGCTGGATGGGCCCAGAAATTTGGGTTCAAGCTCAGGTGGAGCCATTGACTGGCATCCACCTTAGGCAAGTCATTGTTCTTCCAGTGCCAATACTTAGTTTCTTAAAAAGAGGTGAACTAGGTCTGTGCTGTCCCATATAGGAGCCATGAGCCACACATGGCAACTGAGCACTTGCAATGTTACTTGCCAGATGTGATGTGCTGTGAGTTTAAAATGCACGGTGGCTTTTGAGGGCTTAGTACAAAAAAAGAATGAAAAATACCTCATTAGTAATTTTTTTATTGGCCAGATGCAGTGGTTCATGCCTGTGATCCTAGCACTTTAAGAGGCCAAGAAGGGAGAGTTTTGAGGCCAGAAGTTTGAGACATCCTTGGCAACATAGACCCCTGTCTACAAAAAATAAAAATAATGATTAGCTGGGCATGGTGGCATGTGCCTGTAGTTTTAGCTACTTGGGAGGCTGAGGCTGGAAGATTGCTTGAGCCCAGCAGTTCCAGGCAGCAGTGAGCTATGATGGTGGTACTGCACTCCAGCTTGGGTGATAGAACGAGACCCTGTCTCTAAAAATGATAATTTTTATCTGCACAATGGGATATTATTTAGCAATTAAAAGGAATGGAGCACTGATGCATGCTACAACATGGAAGAATCTTGGAAACATGATGCTGAATTCATAAGCAATTCACCAAAGACCACATATTGTCCAATTCCATTCATATGACATGTCCAGAACAGGCAGCTCTGTAGAGACAGAGGCAGTTTCATGGTTGCCTGGGGCTGAGCAAGAGGGTAACAGGGAGTGGCTGGTAATGGGTGCAAAGTGTCTTTCTGGGGTGATGAAAATATTCTAAAATTAGATGATGGTGATGGTTACACAACTCTGTAATTATGTGAAAAACTGGCTGGGAGTGGTGGCTCATGCCTATAATCCCAGCACTTTGGGAGACTGAAGCTGGTGGATTATGATGTCAGGAGTTCAAGACGAGCCTGGCCAACATAGTGAAATCGCGTCTCTACTAAAAATACAAATACAAAAATTAGCTGGGTGTAGTGGCACGTGCCGGTAGTCCTAGCTACTTGGGAGGCTGAGGCAGGAGAATTGTTGAACCTGGGAGGTGGAGGTCACAGTGAGCCAAGATTGTGCCACTGCACTCTAGCCTGGGCAACAGAGCAAGATTCTCTGTCTCTGTCTCTCTCTCTCTCTCTATCTATACATATATATATATATATATATATATATATATATATATATATATATGAAAAACCATTTAACTATACACTTTACATGAGTAAATTTTGGTGCAGTGACTCACACTTGTAATCCCAGCACTTTGGGAAGCTGAGGTGGGCAAATCACTTGAGGCCAGGAGTTCAAGACCAGCCTGGACAACATAGTAAAACCCCATTTCTATGAAAAATACAAACATTAGCTGGGTATGGTGGTACATGCCTGTAGCTCCAGCTGCTTAGGAAGCTGAGGCATGAGAATCACTTGAACCTGGGAAGTGGAGGTTGCAGTGAGCTGAGATCGTGCCACTGAACTCTAGCCTGGGTGATAAAGGGAGACGTTGTCTCAAAAAAAAAAAAAAAAAAAAAAGAATTTTATGGTACTTAAGCTGTATCTTGATAAAGCTGATAAAATAATTTTTATAATTATTACATGTTGAAATGATAATATTTTGGATATATCAGGTTAGGTAGAATATATTATTCAAATTAATGTCACCTGTTTGGTTTTACTTTTTAATATGTCTGCTAAAAAATCTGGAATTGCCTGCATGGCTCTCATTATATTTCTGTTGGATTGCTGCACCGAGCCCTCTCTAAGGACCTTTCTAGTTCCAAAATTATATTCTTCCACAAAACGATCCCTAGGTTTGGACTTCTGATGACTCATCTGGTATCATGGCTATGACCCAACTTGAGAAAAGTTCATTTGGGTCTTTTTAGAAACCATTTGCAAAAATAGGTTTTTAAAGAGAAATCCTGAAAGGAGGCACGGAGTCATGTAAGGTGAGCCTGCGAACCGGGACTGTCACTTTCTCCTGCCTCTGTGAGCTGTGAATGGCCCGGAGCCATCTGTATCTGTGGATGGGGCTGTTTCAAAAAGTTTATAGTCTGAATCTAAAAAGCACTTTCCTTAATCAATCCTCCTTTTGGACGGTTAACTCCACCAAGACTGACCCAGGAGAATGAGCAGTAAATTCCCAGTTGGGGTCAGCCAAGAACAGGTGACTGGATTCCTCACATTGTCATGGTCCAGTGGGAGACTGGGGGGTGCCTTTGAATCCCAGAAGGGCTCAATGTCATCAAACACAAATCTCAGCCCCAGTTGTACCTCCAAGGAGGACTGAGTATGATGTAGGGAAGCATCTTTTTACCTAGTTCTCTGGCAGGAGTTAATTAAGAATGCCTGTTCTGTTTCCTACCTTTTTCTGGGTACGGTAGGGAAATTCAGAAGTCTAACTTATATCTCTTTTCAGAGCAGCTTGACTCCTGCAAGAACCAGAGTGTGTTCGTGTCCATAAAAACCAAATCCAACCAAAACACCGTCTGAACTCCTAGATATAGTGTGTATTTCCATTGGGAGTTTGAGTCTTTCCTGTTTACTCCTTCTACTGCTTCTTTTCATTTTTATGTTTTTAAAGATAGGGTCTCCCTCTGCTGTCCAGGCTAAAATGCAGTGGGGAGATCATAGCTTACAGCAGCCTCAGACTCCTGCACTCACGCTATCCTCTCACCTCAGTCTCCCGAGTAGCTGAAACTACAGGCACATGTGCCACTGTGCCCAGCTCACTTGCTACTTAAAAGCTGGTAAGAGTCTGAGGCCTGGAGCTGTGAGCCCTTACCCACCTGTGTATTCTGCAGCACCTGCACTTGTGTAGTTTCCTACAGAAGTTTAGAAATGCTGTTCCTAAACTGGTTTACCTCCCTTTTCACCTGTTTTCATTTAAACAACAGATACAAGCACCGTAGTCCTGGGGAGGCCCAGCTGTAAGCTCCTGAAGGCTGGCACCTTTGCTGCCTCTGCCCTCACGGCTCTTCTTCCCCCCAGTCCCCCATGAGCTCTTTTTCCCCATTTCAGACTTTGGGCAAAGGCATGGGGAAGGGACTCTGAACATTTTTCTAGAAAACGGGGCAAAAGCAAACTTCTTTGGATACTGGGCATCTTTTAAGATGATAATCAGAGATGCAGGGGGTAGCAATGGGAAGTATAATGATGGGGCAGATATAAGTGTGGACACTTTCCTGTGGCTTTTCCACTAAGCACTGGCTTTTCAGAGACCTCGAGAACAAGCAGCAGACAGGGAGCTTGATCAAGCACAAGATAAGGCCAGTGTCTTCAGGAATCAGAGTGGTTTGTGAGACACTTAAGCAAATTGCATTCAGGCCCTATCTCCTTCTGGCAATAATTCACCAGAGAAATGAGCCATTTCACTAGAAGATTTCCATTTTAATATTAGCACAGGGACAAGCCTTGTTTCACAATTAAATTAGAGCCAGGTAACTTTTCTACTAATAGTGATATCTCAAGGAAGAATTGAAAACAGCGCGGCTCAGAGATAATTTGCCTCTGAGCCAAGTTATTTCATGCATCGCCCAGGAGGACATCTTCCTGGTATGGCTTTGCTTCTGAGGGGAAGCCTTTCAAGCCCCTCTGATGAGAAGATAAGTCACAGTACAGCTCTGGAGGAGGAAATGAAACGAAGGCGCAGCTTGAGAGACGCCGAGGTGCTGGGATGCTGGGACTCCACTGTGCAGATGTCTCAGGAGCAAAGGATCCAGCATGCAGGAGCCTTCCTTCTGGAATGGGCTGCTTCCACATACCTGACACCCCCAGGATGTTGTCTTGTCAACAATGGATGTTTGTCATATGCTTGACCACTATGTTGGCACCATGTCACTCTTGTGGTGACAGTTCAGGCCCAGAGGGCTTTAATCATAGTAGAAACAGTCTCAGAAGTGGAGCATTGCTGAGTGGCAGCGACACATGAAGATTGGTGACCAGACATGGTGGTGTGACCACAGGGTGACCACACGGCAGCCGGGCCACACCTGGAGGGATTTGTAGAACACATGGAGCTTGGCCACAGCCTTTGCTGTTCCACGGATCTTTCTTCTTATCACCCTCAGATACTATAAGAAGGGTGTTATCAATATTAATATACCACTGAGACATTGGAAACATTGATTCTCCCCCAGCATCGTATGTGAAAATGTTCACCCATACAGAAACATCAAAAGAATTAGACAGTGAACACTCAGTTTCCCGTCACCAGGATTTCACAGTTAATATTTCACTCTATTTATGGCGTTTTTTCCCCTTCGCTATGGGAAAATCTTTTTGATGTTCCTGCTGTGTTTTCCTTTTAACAAAATAGGTCTCCCCCTCCCATGTCTCAGATGGAAACACTGAGGGGTAGAACATGCCAAATACATAGCATGTCAGTGAAGCCGAGGAAAAACATCTGCATGCCCTGAGACTAAGGTAGCAAAAGATGAAGGGAAGATCCCTGGAGTGGGAGCTGGAAGGTGGACAACAGGCCTGGCTCTGCTGCTGCACAGCCTGTGAACCTGAGATAATCACCTTCATCATTGTCATTTTTTCTTTTTCTGTTTTGTCCCATTATATCCAAGATCACCTGTATTCTGCCAGGCTGCCATTGGACTAATTGTTACCTGCAGTCTAGTCATATGCAGAGAGGACAGGTAGCCTGTGACCTTTGGCAAGTTGCTGGACTCGATTCTGAGCTATTGATTTCTTATTTTGGAAGTGAGGAAAACAACACCCAGCTCACAAAGCTGTTGTAGGTTAAGTGAGGTGTTGAGATGCAAAAAAAAGGGACTCAAAACCATGCCTGGCATGAGGTCAACATACCCAGGATGGCAAATATTATGACTCCTAGTACAGAAATTCCCTTGCCAGTTTCCAGCACATAATCTCCCTGAGGGTAAACACTGCTGAAGTTAGAGCTGTGTTGTATTTAGAAATAATAGTAGGAAAAGCAGCATTGTAAAGTAAAGCTGAACTGAAAACAAAAGAACTTGAGAAACAGTTTCTCAGTTCACATGTGTATCCTCTGCATGAATCTGTGAAGAGCTGCTGCACTTGTCCCTATAGAAGAGCACATTTTGGTTTATTGCTTCCCAAAAAAGATTGAGGCTATGAGACTGCTGTCCTCCTCTGCCACACTTTGTAGAAGGCCTGTGAGGCATCATTGCCATAGGCATCATTCGCAGTATGAGATGTGGTTACTGGAGCTCTGCCTTCCCAAGTTAGGTAACCCCCTCCGGCATGGACGGACATGCTCCTCTTACTCAGTGACTTCCTGTTTATCATCTGGCGGTAGACAGCCTGTCATTGGAGAAGATGGGATCAGCCAGAGTCACAGATTCAATGTGTTTCTAATTGGAAACCGAATCAGGGTGGCCTTGGAAGCAGGAGATGGCAAATGAAGGCTTTCTATAGCCCCTCAGAAGCCCCAGTGCCTCCACATGAGGCTCAACCCTTGCTTCAAGCTGCCTTGAAAATCAGATACCACCATTCACCATGCCTCTCCTGGCTTCACTCAACCTCTCAGAGGCAAAGAATCCCCTTGGAAAGATGGAAATTTATTCCAGAGTCTCGTCTTTCTGGTCTGTCCTCCGTCTCTACTGCAGTTGAGAGCTGAGGGGCGCTGGAGCTGGCTGGAAGGCCACCCTGATGGAGATATGGTGAGAACACCGGTGTGTGCGCCTACTCACTCTACAGATGAGCATAATGTGACTTGATGGACAGTGGATCCTTCAGAAAGGGGACAGGGACTTTGTGGTGGACATTTGTTGTCCCAGTTTTATATTTTACTTTACTTTTAGAGAAAAAGTCTCACTCTGTCATCCAGGCTGCAGTGCAATAGTGTGGTGTGATCATGGCTCACTGCAGCCTTGAACTCCTGGGCTCAAGCGGCCTCCCACCTCAGCCTCCTGAGTAGCTGGGACTACTACAGGTGTGCACCACCATGCCCAGCTAATTTTTTTTTAACTTTTTGTAAAGGTGTTGTTTTGGTGTATTGCCCAGGCTGGTCTTGAACTCCTAGCCTCAAGTGACCCTTCCACCTCAGCCTCCCAGAGTGCTGGGATTACAGGTATGAGGCACTATACTCAGCCTCACTGCCCTTCATAAAAATCTTTGTGTCCAAGGAGGTGGTATATGGAACAGTTCACCCTGTGTAGAGCCAGCTTCCAGGAAGAAGTTTATGCATTCTTAAGTCTACATAGGTCAGAAAGTTTCAGAGCGGCAATTTAAACCAAAGTCTGGTGTTTCTCATGACAACGTTTATATCTTCTTAACAAAAGGCATAATCTGACATATAAGTCATGAGGCTTCACACTGTCAAAAATAGAAAACAATGCAAAATGCTTCCTGCATTGGGAGATTTATCAGCAACTGTTTCTGCAGGGAGTGTGGGTGTCAAGGCAGGTGGGATCAATGGGACAGTGATGTCATCAAGGACCCAGTGTTGTTTTCTCCTTTCCCGCCCTTCCTTATGTTAGCGTAATTCCCAATATTGGCAGAATGGTTGTAGCAGTTGTAAGCATTGCTTCTATACACAGAAAGAGAATAGGACATCAGCAGCTCTCTCTGAAGAGTGAGAGGCTTTTCTTCTCAGAAGCCACCAGCAAACCTCCCCTCCCATCTCACTGGCAGGAATGGGGCCACTTACTTCTTCCTGAACCAGCCCTTTTGGCCAGGGAGATGCCATATGCTGATTCCCCCAATTATGTTACAATGATGATGGCGCATCCCTGGAGCTAAGGTGAGGTCGGGTCACCCCTTCTCCCCTTTCTCCACAACTTTCTGCTGCTACTTACTGGGGACTGGTGGAAGGGACCTTGAGAAAAAGACAATGTCCATGTTATCTACGAAGGGGACATTTACTAATCTCACCCACTTTACAATAACTACCGCTTTTGCTACTACGATGGTTTCTAAACGTAATACAGCTTTAACATTAGCAGTGTGTGCCCTCTGTGAGATTGTGTGCTGGGCACTGACAAAGCTGTGTGTGTCTGTATAGTCACAATATTTGCCTGAGCCACTTGCCCTTTCACCACCCACTCGTCGTTCTGCAGTGGAGTGACCGTATGAGATTCCAGAAGAGACGGACATGTCCCTTTGTTCCTAGAATCCCTTGCTCCATCTCACCCACCCAAGCCTGTGTGTGTGTGTGTGTGTGTGTGTGTGTGTGTGTGTGTGTGTGTGTTCTTCTGTTGACTCCCCTGCCTTTGTTCCTGCTTCCTTCACTTTTAGAAACAGTGGAAAAGGATTTTCTTTCTGGCTTCCAGTCAGAGGACTTGCTAACCTTGGCTGGTAGTGTCTGTGATGAACAGGGGAGCTCACAGCATTGAGAAGGGAACAGTCTCAGGTGGCTTTGGAGAGAGAATGTGGGCTGGAGAGAAGGAAACAGAAAGCCACACAAGGAGCAAAACTGTGGAGAGCAGGAGCAGGACCCCTCAGCTATGGGCACACAGCCGAACCTACATGCTGAATATTGGTTGTTTTCAAGGGGGAAGTTATTGGAAGTCTGCAGTTCGATACCTGTGCTTCTTGTCAGGAGTCTGAAAAATAAACAATGCCTGATTATTTAGGAAAATCCCTAATCAATTAGAAATATAGGGGTTCACTAGGTATGAGAACGAGAGAGGCATTGCTCTCTGGCTGAAATATGCAAAACAGCCTTCTGTTTCCCAGGAGCAGGTGGTGACCAAGCAAGCCCTGCTTGCATCAGCCCATCCTGGCCTGGCTGAGCCACATCCTCTCTCCTTTCCCTGTCTTCCCTTGCCTATCAGTGGATCTCAGACTCTGGACTGAAACTGAGATAGCATGGATCTGTCTTTTTCCATTCAAGCTTGCTATTCTCCTATTGCTGGTTTCAGTTTCCAACTTGGAAAGTTGCAAGCAATGGGCCAAAGAGTAGGACAAAGTGAGAAGAATAAAGCGGCTTTGTGTTTAAACGAAAGCTTCATTGCCTGTGCTCCCCTCGGTTCTGTCTTTCTCATTGTGAGACACCAAGAGGATATTTTGGTTCTGGTGACTTTCCAATGGTGAAAGGAGAAGAGAGAAACAATATCAGAAAAACTACAGGCCAGGGGACGTGGTGGCTCAGGCTTGTAATCCCAGCGACTTGGGAGGTTGAGACAGGAGTTCAAGACTAGCCTGGGCAACATAGTGAAACCCCATCTCTAAAAAAAATTTGTTTTTGGTGTGGTGGTGCACATTGTAGCTAGCTAGCTATGCTTCCACCACTACACTCCAGCCTGAGTGACAAAGCAAGACCCCGTCTCTTAAAAAAAAAAAAAAAAGAAAAGAAAGACAAAAGAAATGCTACATTTCTATGGCTCTGGAGCAAACACACCTTCCCACTTGTTTTAAGAGACATTGTTTCCAAGATGAGTTCAAGGCTACCTTCAGGGCTGACATCAGTTGGTATCCCTCAAGACAGCCCCTTGGCTCTCCTCTGGTCCAGCCTTAGGTGCCGTGGGCAGTTCAGTGTAAGCTCAGACTCTCATTGCAATACAGCATTGCCCTAAGCATAGGCCGTGTGTCCCTCAGCTTCCTGGCTCAGGACCTTCCTGACAGGTGGGAGCCAGCTTGACCCACTCAAAAGTGCAAGTTGCCCAGCATTTCGGGACGCCAAGATGTGCGGATTGCCTGAGCTCAGGAGTTCGCGACCAGCCTGGGCAACAGGGTAAAACCCCGTCTCTACTAAAATACAGACAAAATTAGCCAGGAGCGGTGGCACGCACCTGTAGTCTAAGGTACTTGGGAGGCTGAGGCAGGAGACTTGCTCGAACCCAGGAGGCGGAGGTTGCAGTGAGCCGAGATCGTACCAGTGCACTCCAGCCTGGGTGACAGAGTGAGTCTGTGTCTCAAAAACAAAAACAAAACAAACATAAGTGCAGCCAGGAGTCTGGGGAGTTGGTGCTCCTGGAGCAAACTTCACCTAGTGAAGAAGGGAAGCCACAGCCTCATTCTTCAGATGGACAATTTTGGGAAGGTTTCAGAATGTATATCTGAGCTTCCAGAGGGATCCTGCTCTTGTTACCAGTGGCAGCAACCTCTGTAATGTGCTTTTATGTATCCGTTTCCCCCTTCTCTCTCTTGCTTTCCACTTTCTTTCACGTTTTCCTGGGATTCTCTCCAGAATAAACTACTTGCACCCAAGTCTTTGTCTCAGACTCGGCTTTTGGAAAACCCAAACCAGGATACCTTTCAACGTTGCAAACACTATATTGCAATGTAATGCATTACTGCACTATTACAATCACATCTGAGGCTTTTGTTTGTGTGGCTGAGCCAGCCTCTGCTGTCAGTTGGCCCAGAGGCTAGCCAGGTATTTTGGGGGACTGGATGTCAACTACCTTGTTTCACCGTCAGTGGCCAGCCTTCTCCCTTTGTAGCTTGTACTGAACCTTTTATGTCCCATAGCCATCTTAATTCACAATTTCCCCAAGGCTCTTAGAGCTTTATTACTCTGATTCATAGAAGCCAGTTGAGAGGTTCTATGTTCATGGCATGGGGAGGGACATTAATGCAAAGAAAATAGCTCTCTGCTCAGCAGTGCATTATGATGGACACAGGATGAAGGCAGGAAGCGCTGGGAAAGAGCATTACTAGGGTTCTGTTTGGGATTTGAACAGACTTTACATGGGATGGGATTTTTTTTAAAAGTAGAAGCATGTATCAGTTATGAGCCTTTCAGTTGCTGTTAGAAAAAAGCCAACCCAATTTGACTCAGGCTGAAAAAGGAATTCATTGCAACATGGAATCGAAAAGTTTATGATTAGCCTGGCTTCAGGTATCAGGGGCAGAAATGTGATGACATCAGGACCTTGCCTGTCTCTGTACTTCGGTCTTGCTATAGTCACCTTTATGTGCTGTCTGTGGATTCTCAGCATACAGGCTCTCCTACTTCCAGGTTCAAGGTCACTGGGACAGAGTAGGTGAGTCTCTTTCCAGGAGCTCTGCTTTGATTGGCCTGCCTCAGTTACGTAGGCGCCTCTCATAACCAATCATTATGGCCTACAGGATGTGGGACTTTGGCCTTTAGTTCAGGCAGCATGCAGCGTCTGTGCTGGTGGTGCAGTGGATGGGTGGAGCTTCCTCCTAGAACAGGTAGACTGGGGGTCAGGGAGGGGGTCTCTCCTAAAATGAAAATCTGAGGTTGATTCTAACTAAGCGAGAGGGGATGCTGGGAGGGGGAAGTTCAGGCACCGAACTTCTAGTGTAGTTAACACTTTAAATTTCCCAGTGGAGTTTTACTGAATGTCTCCTACTGGAGCCAATGAGAAAAAAAATGACGTCATCAGGAAGCTAATAGTCTAATGGGGGAAATCAGAATCATACGTGGATAACTGCAGTGTAATAATTGTTTGGAGACAAATTTCTTATTACTCTGTGAGCAGATGAAATGTGTTTTCTCATTGTTTACATGGTACCTCCTCTTTCTTCTCCTCACCCCCAAGAGTCCTGACACTTGGTACCTTTGAAGGAAGGTGTTCTAGTCGGGACTGTGGAGAAGAAATCACTGCATTTCTCTTGCCTCTGCCTGATTCCCTGGTGATATTGCTACTCTAGGCATGAATTAAGAAAAGCCCAGAATTGAGGAAAGACTAGTTTTCTGCCCTGTTCTATAATGGCAGAGACAAGACAGCCTGAGAGCAGACAATTTTATATTCACACTCACAAATAAACTGAACTGTTTGTCCAATCACAAAGCATAGAAATGCCAGTGATTTTGAGGAGCCAAGTGATGTAGACTTGTCCAATTCTACTCAGTTGGAGACAAAAAGTAAGTTTTAAAGAAAACTGAAAAAACACATTTGGCTGGTTTGCAGGGGTCAAATATACTAGATGTATGAAAAATACAGGTGTTCAGAGTATATCAACAGAGCCTGAGGCAAGGCGTATGTACAGTTGGAATGGACTGTCATCTGAAGCTGTGACCTTCGTACTGTCCTTAGGAAAATTTTTTTTTAGAAATTATGTTTAGGAAATACTATAATATATATTATGCATACATATGTATAATGAGATAATATTTTTAAGCCTTGTACCTACCTTTGTATCTATAAATTTTTATATTTAAAAGGGACATCTCCGTATTACATAAGCTTCAGGTCCCATAAAACCTGGATCTGCTCCAGATGTTTATATACAGTGAAAGATAAATTTAATAGGAATAAAATAGCCATGAAATAAACCATTTGAATATAATAATTATTATATTTTAACAGAACAAAAATGTTGATTTTTCTAAACTATGAAAATATTAATGTTATATTGATGAGTAGTATCTTATTGAGAAAACATGTTAGAATATACTTAACCATTTTAAAAAATATTAGTTTCATACGTTGAGATACAGCTAACAGAACGTCTCCTGTTTTAATTTGAGGTTCAGTTTAAGTTTGAAGTTTAATGGCTGTCCTAGTTGCAGTAGATAATCCCCAAGATATATAGATCCAAATGGAAGAAAAGCATCATAGGCTATAACTACTAAATAAAGATATTAAATTTGCAATTTCATTCATCAATTACCCAAAGACTTTTGTTAACATCTTCGCATCTTTTCTGATTGCAGTGGATTAATCTTGCAACTTTTCAGAAGATGTTGCATTTACACATTTCTAATAAATGGATTTATAAAAAACCATTTTTAAAATAAAAGACATTGCATTTTAATTACAATTTTATTTTCCAATAAAAGTTATTGACACTCTTTGTTTTGGAATTTTTAAAACAGGTTATGTAATTTCGATTTCAAATTTTTAAGTGGGGCATATAAATGTTTTTAGAATGTACTGATTTTTATCATTTTCTTGATACGATTTGTCATACAAAGACACAAAATGTCTTGATATTCATTTTCAAAATGCTCTCCCCATAGAACAAATTTCTTTAGAAAAACATCTGCTCTTTCACTGGTTGTTACAAACTCACCTTGAGGGATTTGTAGTGGGGGCAGACATAAGGGGCAGTGTGTGTTCTGAAAATATCTGCTAGGTGCACACTTAGCTGGTGGCCATGTCTTCCCAGAAAAGGTTAGCATATTTAAAGCACTTGTCTTTTTATGAGAGAGAAACGCATAATTCATTTTTAAGTTCAACAGCTTTTAAAAATTTTTTGCCAAAAGACAATCAATGAACACATGTTTGGTGTAAGTAGAGTTCATGATCATGTCCCCATCTCATTTCAAAATATTTTAAAGATTTTAATAATTCAAATAATATTGGCAAATCTGCTCAACTGAGCCCATGGAAAATGCATCATGCTGCGATACTAGGAAAGGAAGAGATCTAGGCAGGGCACCAGGTCCATCCTGTACTTTTCCTTCAGGTCCTTCACCTGCTGTGGGCAATGGGTGCCTTCCTATTACATTAATTATGGGATATGCTGACAAGTGCACTCATGTGGGTGCCACTGTCAATTCATATTTTAAATATTAAATGAATTTGTGTTTCTTATTTTTAGAGTGGAATGTGATATAAAAGTTCTAATAGTTTCTTCCTACTCTCCAATAAGTCATGTAACTCATCCCCTAGTAGTGCACAGTTCTGAAGGTGGGGATCCTACCAGCTTTTGAACAGATGATTCTATTCTAGATTTAATAAAAAAGACTTTTGAAGTCCAAGCCCAAGGGACCTTAGAGGTCAGCTCATTCATGCTTTTGAATGTTCCCATGTGATAATTGGGATAAAGTAATTCAACTTCTCCAACAGTTTAAAGTTGCTAATAGATCTGAGATTAGAAACCCAAATTGCCAAATCACCAAGATGACAAATTTCTGCTACCATAAGTCCAGATGTCTTCCCATGGGGCATCATGTGATTTCCAGGTCAATTTGAGTTGTGTTTACTTTAAATCCTGTTTGGGGGATGCTTTTATGCCATCACTATGCAAGATCACTATACAAGGTCCTATAATCCTTTTGGGTAAAAGGGCTTAAGGCTGGTTTTCAGTGTTGAAGATCCTTTCCATTTTTTTCTACCAGTAAGCCTAGCTGGCTTTCTTCTTCCCAGGTGAAGAAGGAGGCCAGAAGGAAACAAAAGTCAGACAAACTCCATCTTGTTTGTCTCATCAGGGTATTTAACCACCTCGATATAAAGGTCATTGCACTTTCTTTTGTCTCCTTCTGCCACTGCAGTCTTATGACAGACTGGGTTCTACCTTGGTTCATGGCCTTGGAACAGGGGCCTCGGATTATGAGATAAGGCCAGTCCTTTCAGTCACTAGCCACATGTGTCTATTTAAATTTAGATTTGCGTTAAATAAAATTAAAAGTTCAGCTCCTAGTTGTATAGTCTTATTTAAAGTGAATAATAGCCACATGTGGCTGGTAACTACCATATTGGACAGTGCAAGTATAGGACATTGCCATCACTGCACAGAGCTCTATTGGACGGCACAGACCTGGATTGATCATCGTGGTATTTGGGAGTTTTTGCCTTTTCAATGTGGAAAATTATCCTGGGGAGCATTTCAGGAGCTCGGAGGGGATAGGTAACCACCCACCTACCAGGTATGTCTCTCTTAATTTCCCAGTATTCCCTGGCATGTTAGATCTCAGGCCAGGCGGTCAAAGAGTAACTCAAGAGTGAGAACAAGTAGCATGTAACTGACAATTTCTATCTGAAAGGTGATTTCAATTTCTGGGCCAGAGATCTACATTGTATCCATTAAATTGTGGGTGTACCTGTTGCCATCTGCCTCCCTCTTTGCTCCTTCTTTTCGCCTTCTTTCTAGCTTTATCACCCTTTGAAAGCTGAAAGCTGTCTTCCTTGTGAGACCCATCACACAAACACCTATTCGGGTTGAGTTGCATTGGCTTCCTGCACTTGAGTGTCATTCAGTATAATGGGAGTGGATGGATGGGATATTGGCTGACACAGATGCCCTCTGCCACCTGAGAAACCTGTGGTTAATTTCACTCTCCATCATTAGGTGAGGTGGGCACACCATTATCATATTTGCTCCTGAGTCCTATATAATAATAGTTAAGACCAGCAGGCTCCTGCTTTCAGCTGGGGTTAAACTGTCATTCTATAGAGTTATTGCATGAAGAGAAGAACATCCTGCATGCATACCTTCATCCTCTTTTTCCTGCTGGACAGAACCCACAACTGGCCAGAACATCATCTTCTTCACTTCTATTCCTGTGATTTCACTTTCAACAGCACCCATTTCATTGGGGCTGCTCTGCCCAGCCTGATTGGGAGTCCCTGGAATTGCTTGGAGCTTCTACACAATGCATTGCTCCTGAACTTGCATTTTCCTTTCTGAAACACAGCCCAGTTCGGGTGCACATTTGCATATGCTTGTAGTGACTCAGACCCTTTCCTGTATGTGTACACTCCCTTAAAAATGTGTAATTGAGTTTAGCTGCTGAGAGCGGTGCTTGGACCAGCAGCACTGGCATCCACCAGGAGCTCTTGAGAAACACAGAAGCTCGGTGCCCATCCCAGACCTCCTTACTCAAAGTGTGCATTTTAACAAGGTTCCTAGATGGTATGCATGCATGTTCTTTAGAGTTTGAGACATATCTTAGTTCAGGCTGCAGTAACAGAATACCATAGGTTTGGCAGCTTAAACAACAGCACTTTATTCTTCACAGTTCTGGAGCCTGGAATCCTGAGGTCAGGGCACCAGCATGGTCAGGTTCTGGTGAGGGCCCTCTTCTGAACTGCATACTGATGTATTCTTATATCTTCACATGGTGGGAAAAGGGCTACAGATCTCACCAGGGTCCCTTTAGCAAGGGTGCTAATCCCATTCTTGGGATTTAGTGGTTATATTCTGGTCTTATGACCCAATTACCTCCCAAATTGGAATTTAGGATTTCAACATATGAATTTGACACCAACATTCTATACTTTGTAAGAAGAAACCCCGTGTTGGACATTGTATGTGTGTGAGAGAGAGATAGAGGGGGAGGGGTAGCAGAAGGGGTGGGGGGGAAGGGAGGGAGGGAGAGAGAGAGAGACTAGAAGAGAGGGGAGAGAGGGGAAGGGTTTTCATTAGGTGGGGCCAGCCAACATCCCTGGGCTTTGAGCCACTACAGACTATGAAACCTGGAGAAAGACATCAGTAGGCAAAGGGTGGCAGGAGAGCTTTTGAAGAGCAACAGGGGCCAGAGGAAGGGGAGCCTGAGGAGCAAGTGTTACTTTGGGGCTGAGCTTGGGCCCTGAAACATCTGAAGACCATCACAAGAATGGCAGGCTCTGAGCAGAGAACTCCTGGGCTCAGCCCTATAGGTCATTAGAGGAATCACATTTACTTGCAGTTCAGTGAAGAAAGATGGGACTGTTCTGAAAGAGAACTCTGAAACCAGGCTGCTGGGACTTGATTTTGTGAAACTTTTGGAAGCAATTTCAAAATGGGACCGTCAACATCAGTAATGATCAGGGAAATGCAAATTAAACCCATCATGTGATACAACCTTACTCCTGCAAGAATGGCCATAATTAAAAAATAGATGTTTGCGTTGATGTGGTAAAAGGGAACACTTTTACACTGCTGGTGGGAATGTGAACTAGCACAACCACTGTGGAAAACAGTGTGGAGATTCCTTAAAGAACTAAAACTAGAACTACCATTTGATCCGGCAATTCCACTACTGGGTATCTACCTAGAGGAAAAGAAATCATTATATCAGAAAGACACTTGCACACTCATGTTTAGAGCTGCACAGTTTGCAATTGCAAAAATATGGAATCAGGCTAAATGCCCATCAACCAATGAGTGGATAAAGAAAATATGGCATATATACACCATAGAATACCACGCAGCCATAAAAAGGAATGGAATAACGGCATTTGCAGCAACCTGGGTGGAGCTGGAGACCATTCCTTTAAGTGAAGTGACTCAGGAATGGAAAACCAAACCTCGTATGTTCCCACTCCTAAGTGGGACCTAAGCTATGCGGACACAAAGCATAAGAATGACTTTGGGGACCTGGGGGAAAGGGTGGGAGGCGGGTGAGGGATGAAATACTACACATTGGGCACAGTGGGCACTGCTTCGGTGATGGGTGCAACAAAATCTCAGAAATAAACCCTAAAGAACTTATCCATGTAACCAAAAACCTCCTATTCCCCCCAAAACTGTTGAAATAAAAATTGTATAAAAGAGGACTATTGACAGATATGGGAGAAAGCATATCCAGGTGGCCACACTCCATGTGGATGCTGAAGCATCTTCAGCAGGGGCTTATGTGGTCTTAATGAGGGACGCTTCTGGTCCTGGGGTTGTTGAAGACTGCACATGGGGCTTTAGAGATGGAGAGATCAAGCTGTGCATTGTGCCAGGAACTTTGAAGGCATGCAACAATGTCTGTGAGTGGATCTGGGATAAAAGAGGTAAACACAGGCTGTCAGGGCATCTCCAGAATTGCTGGGCATGTGAGTCACCTTGTGAAAATGCAGGCTGTCATGCAGCATCCTGCATTTCTCACAAGCTCGCAGGTGATGCTGATGCCGCTGGTCTAGGGACCACACTTTGAGAAACAAGGTTGTCATGCAGCCAGTTTCATCCAGCAACCCAGAAAACCTGGATTCTGGTCCAAGCTTGCAACTAAAATTCTTGGGCCTATCATTTTAACTTAGCCCCGAGGTCAAGGGGCATGGCCCTGAGGAGTGGGACCCATGGACCTGGGGTCTTTTCTGTACACTGTGCTTCTCTCCTGCCTTGGTGGTTCAATGAGGACCCAGATGGTGGCTCTAATGAAATGCTATGGCATGATGATGACAGCACCCAGGCTGAGTTTCAGACTTGCTTTGGGATGAGGGAGACACAGCTAAGAGAAAATCACAACGAAGAGGATGGGTTCTCCTGGAGCTTACAACCTGCGAGTAGGGGTCAGGGATGGGCGACAGAGTAAAGACAGACAGGTTTTTGTGAAGGGAACCCTGGAGGGTCCAGGAAGCCTTCCTAGAGGAAGGGCTTCCCTCTGGAAGCACTGGGGGAATGTGTGGACTTTCCCATCTTTGTGCCAGCCTCACAACCAACTTGACTTAATCTGCCCAACAATCACAGCAGAACCTGCCTTTGGGGCCAGTTTGGACTCTTGGCTCAGGGCTTTGGTCCAGGTGCTTTGGGCCATCCCTTATTTCCAATGCCACCCTTGCCAGGGGCTCAGCCAGTCTCCTCTCCTCATACCTAACCTAGGCCAGTGTGGGTGAGGCCATGTAGGGGTCAGTGTCACATGCGACAGGAAGGCAAAGGGATTTTGGTGAGAAGTAGGGAGATAGCTGGGCCTCCCTTTGCCCTCCCGTAGGAGAGTTGCACTGGGACTGGTGATGGGGCCATTCTCCCAGGGTGCAGGACACAGGTGAACCCCACAGCCTCACAGCAGAGCCCTGGAGTCCCAGCTGATGGCTTAGCCACCCCTCTCCCTTTCTTCATCAGGGCTCCTGCTTTCTCTGTGCCGCCAGCCCAGCCACTGGGGATGGGAACTGTTTCTCTGCACCTTGCAGCTCCCTGCTAGACACTTGCAGGCTCTGCAACCTCCCTTTGCTGATCCTGCTGGGAGAGCTGCCCCTCAGGGTTGGGGAGCAGCAACTCAGACTCCACCGTGCCCAGGGATCTGCTGCGGATCTTGGGAGATGCGGATTCCAACTCTGGTCCAGCCCCAGGAGGTGTAGATGCTGTTGCTCCTCTGACTGGAGAACAGGAACTCCAGAGAAGTGCCCTGCCTCCCCTATTCCCCTCCAGGTTAAAGGGAGGCCTGTCCTATTGGACGGACTGAAAATGCTCAACTTTCAACCTGGGTTTCCTTTTGGAGTGCAGGTGTAATGCCTTGACACTGGGAAGAAATTTACATCCAGTGTGAGAGTCGATGCCTGTGATTGCCTTCACTGAGTTGGTGACATTAGAGGGAGACCGTGACCTAGCCCAAGGGGTTGTTCTCAGCATCTCCTTGCCCACTGGATAGGCTGTGTAAACAGCTCATGAAAGAGAATTTAAACAGAATCCATGGCCTCCTGTGGCTTGGAGATCTTCTCCCAGCCACCTTCTCTTCCCTTCTTTGACTTTCTGGAAGTTTTGAAGCAATCGAGGGGAATGAATGTATGGCCCTTTTAGCCTCCAGCTTCCTTCTCTCCTGCTGGGTTAGGAAAGCTTCATTTGGGGGGCTTCAGCCTCTCCACAATTGGTGCTCCTTTCCAAGGACCATGAACAAAAGCACAGGGAAGCTGTTGCTTCAGCTGGAAAACCCGTGAGAAAAATCCACCTGCATGAAGCCAGGGCCTCCACTGCTCCCCTCTTTACCCACAGAGGGTAAGGACACCAGGCTCATCCTACTGAGACTTTAGGGGGAGGGGCGGGAAAGGGTCATTTGGAGAGCAGTGCTGCTCACTTGAGTCTGCAGAAGGTGTCCGCTGGCTGCGAGATTATGCAAACCTGACCTCCAAGCCCAGGGTGAAGACCTGGGGTGTAGAGAGTGGAGGCAGCTGTGTAAACTGTAGGGTGGGGTATTTATAGCCTTAGTGAGGAGCACCAAACCAGCCTAGAGAGCCTGAGCTAGTGCTGCCGCCCTTGGCTGTGTTTCTTGTGCTGTTAACCGAGTTTTCCAGACATTCTTTCTACAATGTTGCATTCGGCTTTACAAAACTGAGTTTCTATTCTCTGGTTTCTCTTCAGACCGTATCAATCTTTCACCTTTTACATGTCAGTTTCTACATCTGCAAATGGGAGGCTGTTGTCAAGGCTCTCTGAGTGTTTCAGCTTGATGATTTTCTACATCCCAGTTTCAAAAAAAAAGCGGTATTCCAGTTCACAGGGAGGAGAGAGTTAATACGTACCCTCAAGGAACCTGCTCTGCCCCTAAGGCCACTTCCCTGGGCTCCTGGAGCTCTGGGACAGGTGAGAAACACATACCTGAGCCTGGAGCCCTGGCTTGGCTGCTTCACCCCGTCAGCAGCCGCAGAGCAGTTGTCAGCATCCCCTGTAAGAGGATGAAGCAGATGGTACAGGAAGGGTGCCTGGCGCATAGTGAGGGGCATAAAAGATAAGTTTGCTGATGATACAGTAAACTTCCCCATCTGCTGCCACCCAGGTATCTGAAGGAGTTAATCCTCCCATCAGAGAGCAGGCAGCCCCGCCTCTCCACCAGGCCTGGGGCTAGTGTTTGCAACGATTGCAAACCCTATGGGGCAAGGTTCACATAGGAGACAGTGTGTTAATGCTAGGATGAAGGCTGCAAGTCAAGGCTGTTTGTCAGGGGATGTGCAAGGAGATCCATTCTTGGTGTCAGAGATCCTTGGGCTCTCTAAGCCCCTGTTGTGGAGATTAGGGCGGTAGGGTAGGGGGAGGGAGGAGAGAGCACAAGAGGGTGAGCACACAGCTCTGTAATGGAAACTTGGCACCCAGCCTCACTTTGTGTCCTTCCTTAGTGCATGTAGCTTGCTTCTCGAGCTGAGAGCCGGGTTTCCTCCCCTTCCAGCCAGCATCCTGTGCTATCCCCACGGCCCACTCCTGCCCCTTCTTCTCAGAGCCTGCAGTCCTGCAGGATGCCTCCACCCATGACATGTGACATGTGAGCCTGCTGCCTCCTCTTCATCCCCCATCCCTCTCCTGACTAATTAGGCCAACATGCAACTTCCAGGGCCTGGCAGATGAGGAGCCAAGAATGCCGTGGACAAGGGCCAAGTGTTTTTGTTGACATTGCTCAAGTGTAGCTCTGCGGAGCGGCCTCTTTGCTGTAGCAGAGAAGTCCAAGGAAGCTGGGGAGGTGAGCGAAGGGAGAGCAGGGAGCACAGGCAGTGTGGACACCTCTCCATATCCCCTTCACCTTCCCACCCTCCAAGACCTCCCAACTGCCCACCCTCTACCCCTCCTTCCTAAGTGCAAGAAGATAGTCCTCCATGTCAGAATTCGTGCGACCAGCTTGGCCTCTGGGAAATCACACCGAGCAGAGTGTTGTGCACACAGTGGGGCTTTGGAAGTTTCATTCCTTTGTTTGTGAAGCTTTCATGGGTGATGCTCATGCCTCACTGCTGTTCCCAATTCAGCCATGTGTCGCTTAACAGTAGGGACGTGCTCTGAGAAATGCATTGTTAGGTGATTTTGTTCTTGTACCGACATCATAGAGTGTATTTTACATAAACCTGGATGGTATAGCTTATTGCTCCTAGGCTACAAACCTGTACAACACATGACTGACTGTACTGAATCCGGTAGGCAACTGTAAGTATTTATGTATCTAAACATATCTAATACAACAAAAAATATGGTGTTAAAATCTTACGGGGCTGATACCATAGGCAGTGGTAAGTATGTGTCTAAACATATCTAAATACAGCAAAAATATGGTGTTAAAATCTTACAGGGCTGATACTATAGGCAGTGGTAAGTATTTATGTGTCTAAACATATCTAAATACAGCAAAAAATATGGTGTTAAAATCGTTTGGGGCTGACTGTAGTGGCTTATGCATATAATCATCCCAGGACTTTGGGAGGTTGAGAGGGGAGGAACACTTGAGGGCAGAGTTTGAAACCAGCCTGGGCAACATAGTGAGACTCTGTCTCTACAAAAAACAATAGGAGTAGTTGGATGTGGTGGCATGCACTTGCAGTCCTAGATACTGGGGAGGCCGAGGCAGGGGGATCATGCGAGCCTCGGAGTTTGAGGCTGCAGTGCACTATGGCACTCTAGCCTGGGTGACAGAGCCAGATCATGCCGCTAATTAAAAAAGAAAGTCAGGACTACTGTCATATATGCCTCTGACCTTGACAGAAATGTCATTTTGTGGTGCATGACTATAATTTCTGGGGAAACAACCATCTTTGAAATAAGTCCAGTGAGACTTATTTACTACTTCACTGGTAACCTATTATAAGGTGCAGGCTGCATTATTGAGCTACTTTCCTATAGCTGAATAATGAAACCAGGATGGATTTCATCCCATCCCAGGATCTACGAAGAATTTGTCCTTTGGGGTTACTAGACCTGGCTTCAAATCCACATTCTGCTACTTGCTCACTGTGTGACCTTGGACAAGATATTTAACCTCTCTGTCCATCAATTTCCTTATCTGCAAAATGGACCTAGTATTTCCATGTAGGGCTTTTGTCCATGAAGATGAAACATGGTGAAGAATGGAAAGGTTTCTGCATGTAACAGACATTTAGTGAATGGAAGCCACGTGAAGTATGAAATGATAGTTGATGTAGCCGTGGATTGGCTCTAATCTTAGGCAAATAGCTTATCCTCTGACTTATGTACTCTACAGGTGAGTTGACCCCAGAACCAACTGCCTCTTCCTAGCTCAGCAGGAGTTTTGTGAGGACAAATGAACTGTGCTTATAATATTGTCAAACTTGGTTCTCTGTGGGAAGGAAATGAATGCAATGCATTGCTTCATCATTCTTTTCTCAGACTCTGGTCTCTGTGTTATTGTATCAGCTGTCAGTGGTCAAATACATTTTTTATTGAGATAAAAGTTTGTAGGTTTTAAAATTCAGAGGTGCTGCCTTAAGAATCTAATTCCTGAAGATATTGAATCATTATCTTTAAAAATCCTCTAATTTTCTACTACAATAACTGGTTTTATTTTTACATCTCTTAATTGGTATCAGCTTTTCTCTCAGAATTACAGAATCATGGAAACTTGGCACATGAAGGAACTTTGGAAGTCATTGGAAGGGTTACTCCTGCTTCTTTGTAAATCTTTGGGGTCTTCCTGAACATTAAGATTACAGTACCACAAAGCATTTCTCTTCATCCCAGATTTTAAGAACAGTGGAATGGCCATGCTGCTGGCCACAGCATGACTTTTCTTTAGGTACTGTGTGGATGGGCAGATGCCATAGTGCCAGACCCATTTTACTCAGTTCTGACCTCTTCAATGCCAGCTTGTACAGTGCAGCTTCTAGCACCTGCCCCTCATTGCGCAAGGCCTTTTTCTGGGCATCACCTTGGACATCCATGTGGCAGATTGGAAATGCTGGGGGATTAATGTCCTCTTCCATCAGTTTCAACCAGTGTAGACCAGGAGTTGGTAGATGAATACCCAAGCTTCTTCACTGCTTAGGTGTCTCAGACGCATATCTACACCTGCCCCCAGAGCTTTCTAGAGAGATCAGTTTCTAGTTATTCATGTTGGCAACTGACTTAAAATTCACCCTCTATTAGCGTTTCCTGTCCTACTCTGCTCTTCTTGGGATCACCTCCCGTAAAAACCACCTGCTCTCAAACCCTCCTCGTAGGGGCTGCTTCTGGGGAAACCCAGTCTGACACAGAGGGGTTGCTGTTCTCCACACTTTCTGATTATTTGTGATAATATGGGAGCTTAAGGCTACTAACCTTATCATTTCTTCATGAGGTTTTGAAAATTTTTGTCTCTGCTCATCATGATTCTTAATCATATGAAGCAACGATTCAGGTTATCCAAACTGCACAAACGCCTTGCTTTAACCTTGAATTGTCTTTGATATTGTTCTCATAATTTGGGCTAAGCTGATACATGTGGCCGCTATGTAGAATTTTGTATTTCAAGAGTCTGATATTATTGTTTCTTTTCATTAGACTCCTCATCCTTCCTCCATTTTGGGGGAAAAAAAAAACCCTGTGGGGCTTTCCTGGACAAGATGGATAAGCTATAATTTGATATCTTGCTAAATCTACATCTGGTAGCAGGGTCTGTGTTTGAGGAACACCTCAGTTCATGAGCTGCTGATATTATGTGCATCATGTTAGCTTAGGTGAGGTGCCCACAAGGATTGTGATTTCCAGACTCTTCCATGAGTCTCACTTTCTCCTCCTATAAAGGGGGAATAATTATTTTAATGTGTACTCACTGAGCACCTACCCTGAGCCAGCAGTGATCAGGTGCTGGAGAGCAATGTCCACACTCTGTCCTTCTTTCCTGAGCAGTGTTGTGAGGATTGAATTCAATAATGAAGGAGAAACCATTTGGGAAACAGAATCACTGTGGAAGTAGAGAAGAGGGCAGGATGCCCTCCAGCTCTTCAGTGAGGACTTCAGACACCTTGTTGGTATGGCTGGGTGCACCATGTGGCCTTGTGTAAAGGCCACTGTGCCCACTGGTTAGGCCCATATCTTGTGTTTCGATCTATTTTCTGCCCGCGGCGACTCTGGGCACTCAAGAGGCAGCATTGCCTCAGGTCCCTTCTTCTTCAGTGCCAAACCCCTGGAAAGAGCCACTTCGGCAGCTTGGTTTGCGGTCTGTGTCTCCCTGTGACCCCACCTGTCATGTCTCTGCCTTCGTCTTACCTGATCTGTCCATGGTGATCAAGGTTGTTGGCTACTCCTTCCTTCAGGAAGTTCTTTCTGCGTACCTTCCATGACACTTGCTTTCCTTGCTCTTTACCTTCCTTTCATGATCCCTTCCTGAATCCTTTTGGTCTGTCTCCTCTCTGAAGGATATTGCATTCTTCCATTCCTTCTCCCCAGTGCCCCCTCTTCCCCACTGGGAGACCCTATCCATACATGTGCCTTCCACCCTTCCACTCACATTTGCACAGGTGGCATACCTCCCTGTCTGTACCCTGCAGGCTCTTCAAACTCAGCATGCCCCAGACAGAATGCACTGCACTGCCCCTTTCAGTGTACTCTCTAGCTTGTGTTCTTTCTTCTGGCATCTCCATTCCCACAGTCATTGTACCCCTGAGCCCTGTTACCTGCATTCCCAACCTATTCTTTCCTACTTCATGCCTGCATCTCTTGTTCAGTGGAAACTTGCTGTGTGTCACTCACGGGCCTATGCTTTGGGGATGGCAAATTATGTCTTCACTTGATAATCCCCAGAAGCAGATCCTGACTCCTGATGCATATTCAATGGTGGGTGGTTTATTTGGGGGCTGGTTTCAGGAGATACTGGCAGGGGCTAGACCTCAGTGGGCTGGAGCCAGCTCTTACTGACTCAGTGGAGCTGATGGTGTCCATCTCTTCCAAACTCCATTTTCAATGATGTCATGTTGGTAGTGTGGTATTGGCTACAATGGAAATAGTGACACCATGGAAATTAGCCAATGGCTATAAATCAGGGCTTTTTCCCCCCTTCAAGAGTTGGTTGTTAAACATTTCTCAGCGTGTCACTGGGAGCAGGGAATTGAGACAGGGAAGGGGGAGCAGCTGATCAAGTGTGCTTTATCAAGAGAGTTATACAATAGACAACTGGAGCTTGATCCCACTGGGAAGAATCTAGAATCCAGTTAAGCGCACACACCTTAAAGTCATCCCACTGGCGCGGCAAGGAATCCCTCAGGCAGCTAGAAGCAGGGTGGCTTGGGGGTGCAGGCAGGGCTGAGCAAGTGTTGGCTGATCAGGGCACTGGGCACACAGCGTCTGCAGAGGCTGGAGCCCAGCTGTGAGTGATGTGTGGTTATTCTTTGTCTCCCCAGAGCTTGACCTCATGGACCTCATAGGGGAAGACAGAAAGTGGATGATGGGGAGGAAGCTGATGCAGGTGAACGACACTCTGACTTCCGAAGATGCCGGTCTCCGGAGCAGCAAGAACTGCACCGAACCAGGTAACAGTGCTGACTACTCATGGGCAGTGGCTGTCATTTTCTCTGGTTATGACTGAGGAAGAGCCAGCCTCCTGTGTGTTTTCTTAGAATTTTAATCCAGAGAGCCTCTAAGGACGTTTAGGACGGGAGTCTAAGAAACTTACAGGTGACATCCTAAGGGACTATCGAGGTGTGTTTCGACCTCTGTGTTCTTTTCCTACTGGAGCTGGGGGCAAGTCAGAGACATCAATCCTCCTAATGTGGCACTGAGATCAGATGTGGAGGCCGGTGCTGCCAAGTGAGAAACTGAGGCAGGAGCAGGATGGGTGAGGGTGTTCTGTGGTCACCTTTGCTTTGATCGCTGGGGTCCTCTCTGGCTGGTTTTTAATCAGGAGTCTCGTTTCTATCACAATGGAGACACAGGGATTGAGCCAGATACTCATGCGCAATGTTGATATTCTTGAAAGAGGTGAATTTTCATTTACTGGTTGTAAGATTTGATACTTGTTGTGGCATTCCTCGGGAAGATATATGGAACATTTTATCACTAATGTTTGAACTGAAAAATAAAACAAACACAAAGCAGATCAAAGGGAGTGAGGAGTGGTGAGGACTCAGCCCACCAAACCTCGGCCCCTCTGGATGAATGAGGTCCCTGAAGGTTTAGACCTGGAGTTGGCGAACTTGTTCTGGAAAGGGCCATACAATAAACACTGTAGGCTTTGCAGGCCACATATCGCATCTGAAGTGTATTCTTAAAAGAATTTTTTATAATGCTTTATCAATTTAAAAACCATTCTTAGCTCACAGGTCTGTGGCCATATTTTGCTGCTCTGACTTGGACCCCGAAGGTCTCTGGGGTCTTCCTTCCTTGCCTGGTGGGGACTTGGCCTCATGTATGCCACTGTCAAGGGCCCAGGAGCTCAAGGACATGCTCATCCTACATCCAAAGGCCTGTCTCATATCTAGTGTCACATGGAAGGATATAAACAATCTCAATTGTGGCCCAAAGAACGACAGACCGTTGAGTACAGAAGGCATGTCAGGGAATTGCGGGTCTACAATCTGTTGGGAAGATGGGTGGAAGTGCCCTTCCCCCACGGTACTTAGACTCTTAACAATCAGCTTTCAAGCAAAGCTGAAAATAATTAAAAATAGATTATCTGCCACATCCCCACCACAAAAAATCCCCTAGGTAGTCTATGCTCCTCAAGCTGGAGAATCCAAGGGTTACTGTGGCTGTTGTTCTATGCTCACAAGGAACATTTTTCACTTGAAAGTGAAGCAGCACATGGGCAGCCACGTGAGCTAGAAATGAAAATGGGCACGAAGGGTCCCCACTGAGGGGCTGAGCCATGTGCATTCTAAGAAATAGAGATTTCCAAGGACTGTCCTGAAAAGGCGTGGCAGTGACGGCACAGGTTCTGTGCCAAGAACAGATCTAGCTCTGTAGTCAAATAGTTTTCACCATCTTTCTCCAACTAGTAAGTTGATGAATATTAATCAGCTAATAGTATTAGAAGGCCAAGTTGTCACTTCTGGTGTGGGAGAGAATGGAGTCAGACAGAACATGGTGACCAGCCCTGAGCATTAGGTTCAGCCACATGCAGAACCAGCAAGGATGGGGGGATTCCGTTCCCTGTTGCTGGAGGTTGGGGTTGGTCTCTCTGTGAGTAGCATTGTTCGCCGTCTTGGGAAATGCCTTTCTCAGAGTGACAGATGTAGAAGCATAAAGTGCATTAAAAGTCGTTCCAGAAGAGGAAATGACTCACCCTCACAGATGGAAAAGAAAATGTCTAGGTAGATAAAAAGAACGCAAACCCAGGACCTGCCCGTGTTGGCGGGGCACCCAGGGAAAGGGAGGAGAGGAAAGGCTTCAGGAGGAATATGGGAGGAAGCAAAAGTGAGCTGAGTCATGCTGCATTTGGCAGGTCCGAAGGGGATATGGAATCAGGTGGGACAATCTTGAATTCCTCACCTGCAGACCAAAAGGACTGGGCTTAGTTTCTGGGGCCCTTGATTCAAAACTAAATTCCACAGGGCAGATGATCATGCTTGAAACAGGAGAAGTTCTGTTCAAATCCTAACACACAAGGGCTGGCTCAGAACCCATGTACTTCATGAAGCTTGCTTGGACCCCCAGACTGCAGCATTCTTTTCTGACTGCTGCTGGTATAAAATGTCTCCATATGCGCTGTCCAGTATGGACATTCAATGGCAATTTCAATTGAAATGAATAAAAATCAACTAAAATTAAATATTCAGATTCTCCATTGCACCAACTACATGTCAGATACTCAATAGTAGGATCACAGATGACAGCACAGGTCCCAAAACATTTCCACCAACACAGAAGGGGCTATTAGACAGACTGGTCAGATCTTGCAGTTGTCTTTGAACATATAGATGTATCTCCTGTCTTTCCAGCCCAACTGCAAACATATCAAGGGGGCAGAGCAAATATGTAAATCTGAGAGCCTTGTCTCTGACCTGGGTCTTAGAGTCACACCCACCTGAAGCTGTGGGCCTTGGCCAAATAGCCAGGTTCTCTGAGTCTCTGCGTGCTTCTCTGTGAAGTTGACATCATCATTCTGACCTTTCATGCCTGCTGTGAGAATTGGGAATGAAGTAAAACAGTGTGCCCAGCTTAGTGCCCTGGGTTTGATGGCCCCATAGTTGGAGTGTATTTGTGAATTTCCTACCCTTTGTCCTGAGGCATAATTATGGGTGGGGCACAGTGCAAGATTCCTAGAGCAACATTCTTCAGCTACTCCCTCCAAGAGAGTGTGTCAACAGGCCACACCACAGGTAGCTCAGGTCTGAATAGACCTTCAGCTGGACAGGGAGGCCTCAGTGCCATCTTCCCATATAGGCAAGCCCCGAGGACCTCAGACATGGCATTGAGTGCCATCACCTCTGCTGCATCGACTATTTCTAACAACAGGATCAGAACATTGCCTCAAACACACTGAGCCCTGGTTACCTCCATGCCCTTACCAGACTGCTCTCGAAGTGGCTTCTCAGTCTGGACTGGACAGATATTTTATGAAAAAAGTTGAGAGCTAAAGCGCCCATTTAGAAGCATCCTGATTTAGAAGCATTATTTTAATAATATTCATCTTCTCTACCTTATTATTGGGTGAAAGGATTGAGCAGGAGTGAGCTAAAGGCAGGTTCATTCTAGAACATTGTTCAAATTTTCTTAAGGGGGCCTGGGCACAATGAATATTACTTGTGCTGGTTAAATATAGTGCTGTCTGCCCTCGAAAATCTTAAATAGAGGGCTAGGAAGTGAGCTCTGTGGTTCCAGCAAATCTTAAATAGAGGGCTAGGAAGTGAGCTCCGTGGTTCTGGCAAATCTTAAATAGAGGGCTAGGAAGTGAGCTCCGTGATTCCGGCCTCTCTCCCTTCCTATTCGTGATGATGTCCATGGCAGCAGTACACTTAACAGAGCCTGTGGAGCAGGCTTCACTCTGTGCTTGGAGGAGTGAGGATTTACACAGAGACTTGAGCGTTCGGGGGTGCAATGTGAGTCCTGGTTGTCTGAGTTAGGGTGGCAAGGTCACAGTCAGGAGTTAATTTAGCATTTGCATGCCCACCTGCCACTTGTGATGTCATGGGGCTCCTCAGACTGTGCTTTCAGAAGCCCTGGCTTTAGATGCATAGAAGAAGGCTGTAGATTCAGAGACTGGAGATGGAATTACCTCTATTCTGGTTATAGTCGCTGTTGGGGCATGGGGCTGGTTTGCCTCTCAGATGACCATTTCCTCACCCATAAAATAGATCTTCAACTATGTTTATCCCTTCGCTTGCACAAATCCACTTATTCCTAGAAATTTTAAGAATAGAAATTCAAGAAAACTTCTTCCCCAAGACACTCTCCCATTCCCCTTAGTAATTGCTGTGTTTGCAGAATTCCGTGCCATATCTCAAGCCTTCCTCTACTCTCTCTCCCCTCCCCCCTTCCCTCTCCCATGCCTTCTCCCCTTCTCCCTGTCTGAAAAGCCCCAGAGTGCCCAGTTTTGGTGCCAGAGGAAGCCCAGAGTGCTGTCTTCCTATGACAGCTGCTACTTTAAGGATATATTGGTTTATACATTTTCTGCTTTTAAAAAATGGCGCTGGTCGTGGTGACCCATGTCTGTAATCCCAGCACTTTGGGAGGGCAAGGCGGGTGGATCACTTGAGGCCAAGAGTTAGAGACCAGCCTGGGCAACATGGTGAAACCCTGTCTCTATAAAATCTACAAAAATTAGCCGGGTGTGGTGGCACAAGATACTTGGGGGGCTAAGTTGGAAGGACCAATTGAGCCTGGGAGATGGAGTTGCAGTGAGCTGAGATCATGTCACTGCACTCCAGCCTGGGTGACAGAATGAGACCCTATCTCAAAAAAAAAAAAAAAAAATTTCCTTCACCCCTTGAAGACCTTAGTTTTGGTGGAAATTTGTGATTTTTTTTTTTTTTAAACCCAGAACTGCATGAATAATACTGACCTCCGGGCTCCAATTTTTCTTTGTGATTTTTCCAGCTCTCTGTGAATTTTTAAGGTTGTTTTCTTAGCCTGACACTGCCGATTTCATCTGAAGCCTGGAAACATTTTTTTTTTTTTCTTTTGGCAAGTAACACTTGAAACTGTTTACTCAGATGACCTATTAAGAGAAATTTAACTTTCAATAAATTTGATCCATGGAAAATTAAGTTAGCTAAATGTAATATTAAGGATGGTAGACAACTGTAGTAGAAATGAATTCTTTGTGGTATTTATTTGTACACTTTGCAGAATTTTATTTATATACTTTTCAGTCTGTCTCCGGAAAAATTTATCATCTTTTTGTTTCTGAGTCTTTGATATTTTAAGGAAATGAGCTTTCCCTCAGAGTGCTTTTTTCAGATGGACTTTGAAAGAAAGAAAATATTTAAAATGATGGCCTTTGGCGTGGGCCTCACTGCGAGACTGCTGGATTTCCTTTGATAATGGATCATCCCAATCTGTCTGGCTTAGCTGGGCCTAAGACCTCTGAAGGTGAAGAGGACACTCGGCCTCTGTTTCAAGACCAAGGTCAGGTTGACGGGGCACTACCGTAAGGGGATGGTCAGGAGTGCCTACAGGTCAGGTGTTGGCTGGAATGGCCAGAAGCCACATATTCTAACTGTTAAATGTAGACCGCAGTCGAGGAGGGAAACCGGAAGTCCATATGGGAGAAGCAACAGGAGGGTAGGTTCAAGGGGTGCGTAAACAGAACTGGAGCCCAGGCACAGACCAGCAAGCAGAACACATGAGTACTGGCCATGAACAGTGTCAGGATCCCACTGTTTGGGGTTTAAACTGTAACATCAGGGCGGGCTGGCTTAAAATTACAGGCTAGACATGACCAGTCTACAAAGCATGATAGGGCCAACATTCTCATCTTTTACATGAAAAAACTAAGAACCAGAGGGGATAAACAACCTACCCAAGGTCACCGGGCTTTTTAGAAGTGAAGTAGGGCTACCCAACACCCGTGCAGTGCTTAATACCTGTTAATAATGGAATAGAAAATCTGAGGTCTCCACAATCTAGAGCAGCACTGTCCAATAGGAAGGTGATGCGAACTACAAGCATAATTTTAGATTTTCTATTAGCTACGGTACAAAAGCACAAGGAAACAGGTGCAATTAATTTTAATATTATGTTTTGTTCAACCAAATGTTTCCAAAATATTAGAAATGACAAATTGCAATCAGGTTAGTGTGGTGTTATTGGTGGGTTTGAACCCAAGAAAAGAACTAAATTTAAAGACTTAAAATTCATCTATGCATTATTTCACTAGCTCAAATAACTTTAACTTCTTTCTGAAGTTGTAATTCTCATAATGATTCAAATCATGGCTGCTGACATTCTTAAGTGGAACAGATTTGAAAATAATGTGATCTGCTTTTTAATGTGTTTCAAACTGAGTTTTTGCAACACAGACCACAGAGCTGACCACTGAATTAGTTAGATAGGGTAATAGTAGTGGCTGTAACAGAGAAATCCTACAGATTTGTGGGTTTACACGAGAGAAGCTTCTTTCTTTCTCGTGAAGTGTTCTAGTCTATAGTTGCACCTGTCGCAAGAAGGGGTCCATGGACTCTGGATTCCTATATCTTTAGGCTTTCCGCTCCTCAACTTGACTTCCAAGGTTGCTGTGCTTCTTTGGATTAAGGGGAAAGGGTATGGAGGATGTGAGGTAGCGGGGTTCTATGGACTAGATGCTCACTGCTGTTCACATTCCATTGGCAGAGCTCAGTCACTTGACAACCTCTAACCTCAAGGGAGGCTGGGCCATGTACATCAGTGGAATGTAGAAAGAAGAGAAAACAGGTTTAGTGAACTGCTAACTAGTCTCTGTTACATTCATTTCTTCCAAGCTTGTTTCTTTTTGAAAAAGCAACTTTTCCAATTTTTCTTTTTGTTTATCTTATTTCAAAAGCCAAATACCCCCATTACAGAAAAATCATAACCCAAATTTATGTCTTCCAAGCCTGGCTATAGCTCTTGGCTTAACTTCGTTATTCTTGCTGCATCAAGTGAAACAATTTGATTCTCTTTTTACCTTGGGTGGGTCATCAGTGAAGTAGAAATTGTCCCTGTGGTGCCATTTGCAAATTGCATCTTTTCTTTGATAATAAAAGAACCCTGGGAAAAATAATGAATGCTTTTGTATAGATGAAGTCATTGGGCAATTGTGTGGAAAGAACTCAGGTTCTGGAGTAAATCCTAAATCCCAATTCCATCACTTTCGACCTACGTGATGCCAAGTGGCTTCCTAAATTCTTTGGACCTCATTTCCACCCTCTGTAAAATGTAAATTAAGATGCCTTCCTCCCAGGCTTGTGGTAATCATTCAGTGAAGTAAGCTTTGCAGAGCAGCTGGGCCTTCAGGCATACTATGTGCTTAATAAATTGTAGCCACGTTATCTTTGCTACCAGGAATACAAGATAGACTGATGGGAGATTATTTATAGGGGCTTTACCACTCTGCAATAACACCAGAACTTTGTAGGATTAAGATTGTTTTAATGATGAATAGATTATTTAGTGTCATTCAGCAATAATACCACATTCTTACAGGTTGGTCTGCATGTTGGAGACATCAGTGGTATTAACTACGAGGCTTCTGACTATTAAGTTTCTGGCCTAAGAGTCCGCTATGTAAACAAACAGGATGAAATAGGGAGTGGAGGATTTTCTACTTTATACTAATGTAGAGTTTAAAAGTCTCAGGCTGTAGGAGAAAGGGCCAGACACTATTTGTTTTTTCTAGCTTTGACATCCCTTTAGGGCATTTCGATTGGGGCATTTTTTAAAACACTGTAAAAGCAGCCCAGGCAGCCTAATCTGGTGAGTAGTGTCTGGAATCTTTCTGAAACACAGGTAAAGGATGGTGAGCTCTGCTCTTAGATGCAGAGATTTTGTAGATCTATTTGTAAGGTACTTAAGACGTTTCAAAGCATTTTCACATTCATTAGCTCATTAGAAGATGTTTGGCCCTTGGAACAAATACCTCAAGGTCGGGAAGCACGGTATTATGATGCCCAGTTGAGAGTCTGAGAGCAAAGCAAGTTGGGTTAAAGAATTGAGAATTCAGAGTCATGAATGCAAAAACAAGCCGAGGGGTTATTGTTTCTAGTGGCTTCTAAACCCTTTTCCTCTAAGCCAGGGCTCAGCAAACAAGAGCCCTTGGCTACAGTGGGCCTGTCGATTGCCTTTGTGAACAAAGTTTTATTGGAATACAGCCACACACAGCCATTTATGTGTTGTCTATGGCAGCTTTTGCTCTATGCAGGCTGAGCTGAGTAGTTGCAACACAGACCCAGACCACAGGGCTTGAAAAGCTTAAAATATTTTTTCCTGGTCTTTACAGAAATGCTTGCTGCCGTCCCTTGTTCCGGGCTCTTTGACGGATGCCTCATGTACTCTGCAGGGGAGGTTGAGGCAGGAATGACATTTCCAAAGACCTCTCTACTCTCCCTGATCCTTCCCCAGATACTGCCTGTGCCAAATTGCATATTTTTAATATCACCCCTGGGCTGGGGGATCTGTGATTCATGTACTCTCGCCTCCTCCCGCCCCAATCCACTGACATACAATCAAAAAGCTCCAACATTTTTCCACCCATACGTTAGGCGTCTGTTAAAATTTTATCTGAAGTGTAAAAGTTTACGCCCTAAGAGAGCTTGAAACCATGGGTCTGGAATACCCCCTTGTTCCACAGCATCTGGGTGTCCAGACCACATGTCTAGCACTCATTATACCTTGGAATTGCTTTCCTCTTGGGTTCCAGAGTGAAGCAGCCATTTGGGACTGTCCGCCTGTACTTCCAGCTTGCTCTGCCTGAGGGCAGTTTTCCCAGAGCTCATCTCATAGGCATCTCTGGAGCAGTGAACAATGCACTAAACCGTGCATATAGGCCATGGGTGTTGCAGTGGGGTTCTGGGAACACCCACCCTGGGGCAATGGAGAGCCTACAAGGGAAGCCACCTCCTGGCCCCAGTGCACCCTTTGGCTGCACTGTGGCTTATGACAATGATAAGCCACATACTGCTGCTTCCTCCTGGTCTAGGAGCACATGTGGCCATGGCCATGTCTCCAGCCCTTTGGAGTTCACTCCCACTACCTGACTCTCTACTCCAAGCTTTGGCTGTGTGATCAGCCTTAGGTCACATAATCTGGGTTGCCAGGCGGGCTCTGTTCTGCCCCCATCTAAGTTCTCTCTGATGTCTTAGGACCAGCAGCAGCAGCAGTTCCTGGGTGCCTGTTACAAATGCTCATCCCTGGGCTGTACCTGACCCCTGTTAGATTGGAATCTCTGGGAGGCAGGCCCAGCCACCTGAGTTTTACAAGCCCTCTAGTGTGAGGACCCCTGTCTTAGCTCATTGGAGGCATCTGTGGAGATGCCAGGTCCACCCCAGGCCAAAAAATCCGAGTCTCTGGGACTGGGAAACAGGCATCAGAGGTTTTTAAGTTTCCAGGGGGTTAGGGGCTGAGTGTTTGTGTCCCCACCAGTATTTATTTTTTTGAAATTCTAACTCTCAAGATGATAGTGTTAGAAGGTGGAGCTTCTGGAAGGTGATTAGGCCATGAGAACAGTGCCCTCAGGAATGGGATTTAGTGTTCTTATAAAAGAGGCCTGAGAGAAACCCCTCACTCCTTCCAGCATGTGAGGCTACAGTGAGAAAGTGTCATCTATGAACCATAATACAGGCCCTCCACCAGACACCAAACCTGCCAGCATCTTGATCTTGGACCTCCCAGCCTTCAGAGCTGTGAGAAATAAACTTCTGTTGTTTATAAGCCACCCAGTCTACGGTGTTCTGTTACAGCAGCCTGAACGGTAGGTGAGAATGGCAGCCTGAAACCCATCTCTGTGCATGGGCATTCTCTGTCAAGCTGGCTGAGGGGAGAATAGCTGGGCTTGCCAGCCCTAGGACCTTCAACAAGCTGGCAAACAGATGAATAAAAGGAGAGCGCCAGCCACGTGCAAGACACCAAACCTGTCCTCCTGCAGGGTCCACGTGTGTTCACCACTCCTCCCAATCCCCGTGAACATTCTGTTTCTTACTCCATCTTGGAGATCACGGGTTTTGTTTCCAAACTTTCTTGCCCTGGGAAATAGCAGGGTGTGTTTCACCCTAGCTACATTTTAAAATCTCTGTGTGTTGAAGTGGTGGAGAAGGAATGTTCCTGCCTTGTCCTATTGGTGGGTCTAATCTCACCTTCTGGTCCTCAGTTACATCAGCGCTCACCATTCCCACCCACTCAGAAGCCAGGGCCAGCCAAGGTGCAGGGCGAGGTGCCCGTGGGGCTAAGGGCAGGGCCTTGGGGTGCATCTCCTGGATGCTCTCTGACACTCTCAGGCCTGGGTAGACTCTGGTGCTTCAGGGTGGAGTGAGGCCCAGGGAGGCCCAGGTAGGCCTGGTCTCTCTCCTCAAAGGCTCTCTAGGCCTGACACGTTTCTCAGAAGGCTCCATGAACAATGGCAGTGGCTTGGCTGAGGACTGTGAGGGTCAGGGATGGTCTGAGCTACCCCAGGAGTGCACTTTGGATAGAGGCGCGGAGCATAGGCTATCCTTGGTTAGAGGGCCACAGCCATCCCATAGTTTGTGTGCCCTGAGGTAGGCCCCACTGAGGCCCAGGACTATGTTCACATTCCACCTTGGAGGGTAAGTTTAAATAGGTACATGTCTAGGCTATCCTATGGGTGCTGAAATTTCTATAATAGAACAATAACATCTCTGAATTAAAGATTAGCAGCCTTTTTTAGAAGCTGATTCAGAACAAAATGAATTTGGGCCCAGCACAGCGGTTCATCCATCCCTGTCAAAACCTTTGTGCCACGAGCTCAGCCTGGCTTTCCAGCCCTGGACCTGCAGGAGACCTCAGGGCTCACTCAGTGTCCATGTTGTTGGGATCAGGGACACTGATGTGAAAAAAACGTAAAGAAAAAGTCAGCAAGCTGCAGACCCCTGGGACAGGCCACTCTGGAAGGAGCAAAGGACTGGTTCCAAAGAGCGGGCTAGACTCAATGAAATTTCTGTGACTTCAACTGATAAATGGGCACTCACAGTACCCACCCTGTCTTGGGGTCATGAGGGAACCTTTTGGATAGATAAGGAGAGGCCACATTTTGTAATTGTTGGTACTTATGAGCAGAGTGAGAGATGTAGGGCCTGGGCTCTACAGGCATGGGGAGGACCCATGGGCTTTGGGACCCTGGACCAGCTGCGTAATCTCTCAAAGCCTTGATTTCCTTCCCTGAGAAGTGGGGATCATTCATGGGACAAACAGGGTCAGTGGAATAAAGCATGTCAAGTCTTTAACACACAGCTAGTGCTTGGCCCCTGAGTGGATGCCCATTTCCCAAGCACCCACTTTGTATCAGTCCTGAGGGGTCCTGCAAATAGAGTCTAGTTTGTTACACTTAAGAGACTGTGGTTATTATGCCGCTGATTCCTTTCTCTGATTTTTTGGGCGTAGGAGTTTTCTACTATGGGAGTCAGGTAAAATGAATCTGACAGGCACTAATACTATAAAAACCCAGGCGGAAAGTAAAAATAGTCTTAGTTGTCAAAGCATAGAAGCTAGTCACATGAACAGCCTGTCAGTATCAAGATGAGCCTCCCCGTGGAGGTTTTCCTGGGGAATGGGAATTCCACTTCTGCTGAAATCTTGTTGACTTGCCCCAGGTGAATCCATAGAAAAATCAAGGATGGTGGAGATTTGGTTCTTTAGGCCGAGTATGCAGACTGGGTGTATAGAATGGATAGCAGTGGTCGCAGGGGTGAGGTTGAGGGGCAGAAGCAGGTGGGAAAGGAGGGCTTGATCTGCACTTAACTCTGACCTTTTTGTCCTAGTCTGCTTGGGCTGCTAAAACAAAATGTCATAGACTGAATGTCATCTAAACAGCAGAAATTCATTGCTTACACTTCTGGAGACTAGAAGTCCAAGGTCAAGGCACTGGTAGATTCATTGTCTGGTGAGGGCATGTTTCCGGTTCATGAGATAGTGCCTTCCCACTCTATCATCACACCGAGGAAGGGGCAAGGGAGCTCTTGGGAGTCTCTTTTCTAGATTTAGGAATCCCATTCCTAATCACCTTCCCAAAGGTCCTGCCCCTTGCCGTGGGGGTTAGGAATTTAACATGAGAATCTGGGGGAAACGTAAGCAAGAAGACCATAGCACCCTTGCATCCATAGGACCATTGAGGTGGGAGGCTGCCATTTGGACAATGTCTTTCCACATTCCAGCACACAGTTTCCCCACTGCCTGCTCCATTTTAATCACAAATACTAGACCAACTTATTAAATTCAATTATTTAATACTGAAATTAAAGGAAGGAAAGTTGTAATGCAGCTGCACCTCACCTCTATCAACCATTTTTACCCAGTCGCCCTGGACATTGGCCCCTTTGTGGAGTCATTTTGTGTTCGTGGCTCAGAAAAGGATGTTTCCTGCCTGGGTGCAGTGGCTCACACCTGAAATTCCAGCACATTGGGAGGCCGAGGCGGGTAGATCAGCTGAGGTCAGGAGTTCAAGACCAGCCTGGCCAACTTGGTGAAACCTTGTCTCAAATAAAAATATAAAAATTAGCCGGGCATGGTGGTAGGCACCTGTAATCCCAGCTACTCGGGAAGCTGAGGTGTGAGAATTGCTTGAACCCAGGAGGCAGAGGTTGCAGTGAGCTGAGATGGCGTCACTGCAGCCTAGCCTGGGCAACAAAAATGACAACTTTTTCTCAAAAAAAAAAAAAAAAAAGATTGTTTCTTTTAAAGATGCCCAAGCAAAATTACTCGGTGCCTGGTGGCTCTGCTTAGTGGTTCTCAGAGAGACTGAATCCTCAGCAATTCCCATTATAAATATAGAATTATTGTCCCATCAATGCCACAATTTGATATGCTGATTATTTAAAATATTGCTTTCTCCATCTCCTCATTTAGTCTCCAAAGTCTTGCCTTGAGGTCCAGTGGTCCCTTGGTATCCAAGGGGTATTGGTTCTAGGACACCTCCTCACTTCAGATATCAGAACGCACGGATCCTCATATCCCTGATATAAAATGGCATAGCATTTGCATATAACCTATGCACATCCTCCATATACTTTAAATCATCTCTAGGTTGCTTATAATACCTAATACAATGCCTACACATCACTTCGTTTACGTGGATTCAATGTAGTACTTGGCATGTGGCAAATTTAAGTTTTGCTTTTTGGAACTTTGTGAATTTTTTCCCTATATTTTTAACGAAAAACTCTAGCATTTATTCATAAAATCTATAAATGGAAATCAAGCCATTTTTATTGATTACGCTAGTCAAAATTACTTTTCATCAATAAACACATTTTAAAAAAAATTAATTGTATTTTATTTTAAGTTCCGGGATACATGTGCAGGATATGTGGGTTTGTGCCACGGTGGTTTGCTGCACCTATCAACCCATCACCTAGGAATTAAACCCCACATGTACTAGCTATTTATCCAGATGCTCTTTCTTCCCATTCCTCCCCCACAGGCCCTAGTATGTGTTGCTTCCTTCCCTGTGTCCATGTGTTCTCATTGCTCAGCTCCCACTTATAAGTGAGAATATGCAGTGTTTCATGTTCTGTTCTTGTGCTAATTTGCTGAGGATAATGGCTTCCAGCTCCATACATGTCCCTGCAAAGGACATCATCTCATTCCTTTTTATGGCTGCATAGTATTCCATGGTATATATGTACCACATTTTCTTTACCCAGTCTGTCACTGATGGGCATTTGGATTGATTCTGTGTCTTTGCTATTGTGAATAGTGCTACAATGAACATATGTGTGCATGTGTCTTTATAATAGAATGATTTATATTCCTTTGAGTATATACTGGTAATGGGATTGTGGGGTCAAATGATATTTCTGGTTTTAGGTCTTTGACGAATTGCCACACCGTTTTCCACAATGGTTGAACTAATTTACGTTCCCATCAACAGTGTAAAAGTGTTCCTATTTCTCCACAGCCTTGCCAGCATCTATTTTAACAATAGATGGCTGTCGTTTCTTAACTTTTTAATAATCACCATTCTGACTGGCTTGAGATTGTATCTCACTGTGGTTTTTATTTGCATTTCTCTAATGATCAGTGATGTTGAGCTTTTGTTCATATGTTTGTTGGCTGCACAAATATCTTCTTTTGAGAGGTGTCTGTTTATGTCCCTTGCCCAATTTTCAATGTTTTTTTTCTTGTAAAATTTTTCGAGTTCCTTGCAGATTCTGGATATTAGAATCGTTTCCTGAGATTTTGCTGAAGCTGCTTGTCAGCTTAAGAAGTTTTTGGGCCAAGACCATGGGGTTTTCTAGATATAGGATCATGTCATCTGCAAACAGAGACAGGTTGACTTCCTCTCCTCCTATTTGAATACCCTTTATTTCTTTCTCTTTCCTTGGCCATAACTACCAATACTATGTTTAATAGGGGTGGTGAGACAGGGCATCCTCGTCTTGTGCCAGTTTTTAAGGGGAATGCCTCTAGCTTTTGTTCATTTAGTATGATATTGTCTGTGAGTTTGTCATAAATGACTCTTATTATTTTAAGGTATGTTCAATCAATACCTAGTTTATTAAGAGTTTTAATATGAAGGGATTGAATTTTATTGAAGGTCTTTTCTGTGTTTATTGAGATAATCATGTAGTTTTTGACTTTAGTTTTGTTTATGTGATAAATTACACTTACTGATCTGCATAGGTTGAACCAGCCCTGCATTCCAGGGATGAAGCTGACTTGATCATGGTGGATAAACTTTTTGATGTGCTGCTGCATTCATTTTCCAGTATTTTTAATGAGGATTTTTGCATCAATGTTCATCAGGGATATTGGCCTAAAGTTTTCTTTTTTTGTTGTATCTCTGCCAGGTTTTGGTATCGGGATGATACTGGCCTCAGAATGAGTTAGGGAGAAGTCCCTCCTTTTCAATTGTTCATAATAGTTTCAGAAGAAATGGCACCAGCTCCTCTTTATATCTCCGGTAGAATTCATCTATAAATCCACCTGGTCTTGGGCTTTTTTTGGTTGTTAGGCTGTTATTCTGGTTGGTATTATACTACTGTCTCAATTTCAGAACTTGTTATTGGTCCATTCAGGGATTCAACTTATTCCTGGTTCAATCTTGGAACGTTGTATGTGTCCAAGAATTTATCCATTTGTTCTAGATTTTCTACTTTATTTGCATAGAGGTGTTTATAGCATTCTCTGACAGTTGCTTGTATTCCTGTGGAGTCAGTAGTGATATCCCTATTATCATTTTTTATTGTGTCTATTTGATTATTCTCTCTTTTCATCTTTATTAGTCTAGCTAGTGGTCTATTTTATTTTATTTTATTTTACTTTTTCAAAAAACAGCTCCTGGAGTCATTGATTGTTTTGAAGGGTTTCTTGTTTCTCTGTCTCCTTCAGTTCCACTCTGATCTTGGTTATATCTTGTCTTCTGCTAGCTTTGGGGTTTGTTTGCTCTTGGTTCTCTAGTTCTGTTAGTTATGATGTTAGGGTGTTGATTTGAGATCTTTCCAACTTTTTGATGTGGGCATTTAGTGCCATTTATTTCCCTCTTAACACTGATTTAGCTAAGGAATCAATTCAACAAGAAGAGCTAACTGTCCTAAATATACAGGCACCCAATGCAGGAGCACCCAGATTCATGAAATAAATTCTGAGACCTATAAAGAGACTTAGATTCCCACACAATAATAGTGGGAGACATTAATACCCCACTGTCAATATTAGACAGACCATTGAGACAGAAGATTAACAAGGATATTCAGGACCTGAATTCAGCTCTGGAACGAGTGGACCTGATAGATATCTACAGAACTCTTCAACTAAAAACATCAGATTATTCTTCTTGGAGCCACATGGCACTTACTTTAAAATCGATCACATAATTGGAAGTAAAACACTTCTTAGCAAATGCAAGAGAACTGAAAATATAACATTCTCTCAGACCATGGTGCAATCAAAATTTCTAAATAGTTTTTTATCAATAATTGGTTGAATTCATAGATGCAGAACCCGTGGATACAGATAGCCAATTGTATCTTTTTTTCTCCAGCATTTTATTATGAACATTTGCAAACATACAGAAAAACAAAATAAACGTTATAGTCAATGCCTATAGACCCAGCACCTAGGTTCTATTCTATAATTTATATTTTACTATATTGGCTTTTATCACATGTTTATCCCTCTTTCCAACCCTGTGGCCATCCATAAGTCCATGCTATTTTAGTAGACTTCAAAGTAATTTCAGAAGTCAACCCATTCTCTCTCACACACATGAGGTCACGTGTATCATTAGCTAAAGTTTATCACTTGTTACCCTTCGACTTTGGGTTACATTTATATGCATGATATATACAAGTTTTGAGTGTGCATTCATGAGTTCTGACATATAGTAAACCTTTGCACCCAGCCTCTGTCAACGTATAGGACATACCATCATCCCAGGAAGTTCTCTCTTGTTTGTTCTCAGGAAACTCCAGCTCAGCACTCCCCATACAACTATTCTTCTTATTCCATCACCATAGATTAGTTTGTGCCTGTTCTAGAACTTAATGTGCATGAATCCCGCAACATGTGCTTTTGGATGTAAGGCTTCTTAGCACTCTGTTTTTGAGATTCATCCATGTATTTGTGTGTAGGTACATTCTGAACTCTACACATATACACCCACATATACACACATGTAGATAAACATCTATACATATAGATGACATATACACCATGACAGATTTTCCAAGTAAATGTTAATTTGTTGCATGTATTTCTCTTCAGGAAATATCTTGTAGATTTTAGTCATTTTTCTCAGATACTTATTTAGGCCAACTTTTAAAGAGACTTTTGTGATCTGTGGAAACTTAGAGCTTTGGCTGACCACAGAAAGTAACTTAACAAGGACAGGTTATCCCTAATATCCATCTCACTTCCCTCCAAAGCAGAACCATGAACTGGACTCAGAAATCTTGTGCTAGGAAGGGAAGGGAAGAAGGAAGTGAGGAGAAGGAATGTTTTTAAGTCCTTGGGTCTTAAAAACATTCACACCTTTCAGGTGTAACACTGTGCATTCAGCTATGACAGTAAGTGGGAGGAGAGAAGCTAAGAAGATGGGGGAATGGTCTGATGTGTTGAGTAAACAGCCATTTTATTCTGTGGTGGAAGCTACTTCCAGTGGACAGTGGCCTCCTCATTACAAACACAGCATCAGAGAGAGAAAATGATTTTTTCTTCAAGTACCTTTATTGGAAAATGGATTCCTGAAATAGATGCTGGAATACGAGGCCTCCTGCATGAACATGGGAGTTGCATGTGTCAGGGTCTTTGGAAGAAATATGATCCTCATTTTTTTCCAACAAACTCTGTCCCAGCAGAACCCTCCATTGGCATGGATCCTCATTTCTTTGTTTGTGATCCTTTTTTATTTGTTGGTTCCTGACATACAAGTTGATTTGGACTGAGTAACTAAAGATGCATAAATGACATGTACAGCAGTGGCACACCCTTGGTGATCACTAATATATTGCTCTGCCTGTCAAGTGCCCTGCTAAGTTCTTATTCCCCAGAAGCAGATTCTAAGACAAGGATGTGGGTGCGTATAGTTTATTTAGGAGTTGATCCCAGGAAACAACAGTAGGGTATGGGGAAGTGAGACCTGGAAGGAAAGATGAAGCTCAAAACAGTTTAAAAAAAAAAAAAAGGAACTTAAAAGAAAATTCTGCCTAAACTCCTTCTGCAAGAAAATAGAAGCTTTACTCACAAAGATTCTCTTCCCCAGGGCAGAGCTTTTTATTTTGCAAATCAACGAAATAGTTTGCATCATTCCCAATTACCCCTGTGAACAACTCAGTTTAATCTGGCTGGGACCTCCCAGGATACAATGTAGAACACATACCTCGGAGTTCTCTCTTCAAGTGGTGAGGGAGCTGGGGTATTTATACACCACTTCCATCAGTCATGAGTTAGGGGCTGCTCCCAAAGGTGTCAATGCCTTGGCATGTCCAGCCTGCCTCTCACACAGGTAAAGCAGTGCTCGTGGCTGAAGACAGCCTTCCGGTAAAAGAGTACAGGTGCTACTAGTTGGAAGTTGGGTCATTGTGGGTGAGGGGAGAGGAGCCAGTGCTGACAGTCATTGCTAAGCTTCCACGACCCCCAACTAAGTGATTTCAATATTGTTGAATGGGGTAGAAAGCCCATTCTGACCCAGAAGACCACATAACAGTTTTCACCTTTGTGTGTGTGTGTGTGTGTGTGTGTGTGTGTGTGTGTGTGTGTTCATCTTGCTAAGTCTCAGCACTTAACCTCAGCCCATTATTTTTCACTGCATCATAACGTGTGTTTGTACAAGTGCTGACCACTGGCCAAGCCATCCTGCCACAGCATTGGGCTCAGCTGAATGGGTGATCTAAGGAGGCATTTCAGGCCTAGGTCTATGAGAGGAAAAACATTTTTTTCTTTTGTCATTCATCTTTTACCACCTCTGTCCATACGTCAGACTTCTGGGGACTCCAGGGAAGCTCAGAACAGGTCAAAAAATTTTTTTAAAGAGAGCCAATAAGAAACTTTTACCTAAATTCCTTCTGTAAGAAAATAGAGGCTTTCCTCACAAGGGTTCCCTTCACTGGGGCTGATCTTTTTATTCTGCAATACAAAAGTAAAAGTGTTATTTCTAGAAGTGTTGCTGGGGCCTGGGGCCTGGAACTTATTCAAACACAGAGAGGAGACTCCATTTGAGCCCTGAGTAGACATTAGGAGATGTGGTGTCAGCACAGAAGTATAGCCTGTCCCAGAGGCTTTGACCTCTGTGTTATTTTAGGGGCATACACTGGCTTTCCTGGCTTCGGAGTCCAAAGAAAATGGATCTATATCTACAGGAAACTGGTTAATCCCTCACTGGGCTCTACCTTGTGTGAAATGGAATTTGTATTTCACACAGAATCTTTCAAAGTGACTCAATATGTTTAAAGCTGAGAACCCTGTGGCCCTGGCATTCAGGTCTTCTATGATTCTTGTTTCCAGAGCCGCCTCAATGTAGGCACATCCAACTCAGTGATGCTCCTTAGCCCAAAGCCAGGAACAATGAGAGGTAATTCCTGCCTTGGGAAGTGATGTGTGGATTCCTCAAAGATGATGGCGTACAGTTTCTAGAGGAAGGGTTGTACCTGTGTTCTTTTAAAACATGCCCGCAAGTGCTTTGGTACTTCTCTTGATGTAATATGACTCTGATTCCCCTTTGCTTGAATATGGCTGGCCTCTGTGACCCCCATCTAACTGATAGATTATAGCAGAAGTTATGTGCCTTCCAAAGCTGGGCCATAAAGACAATTCAGCTTCTACTCAGCTCTCTCCCTTGGAACCCAGCAGCATTAACAACCAGAGATGCGAGTGAAGACACTTCCTAGGTGACCCCATCCTCAGTCACCACCTGACTGCAGCCACTTGAGAATTTCTGAGTGAGAGCTGTCTAACTGAGGCTAGCCACACCCAGAACGAGGAGATGTAATTACAAGAAAAGATTGCTGCTGTTTTGTGCTTCTAGTGTGGGCTGTTTTGTTACACAGCCACAGTGACTAATACACACATACACTCGTTGTCGCATGGCTAAGGAACCTCTAGGGCTCATAAAGGATCCTCACTGTCCATCACTCACTTCTTTCCTTTGGTGCAATTACTGACTGGCTTCTTGACTCTCAGGAAATCAGTGCCTGTAGAGAAGAGACAAGGAGAGACGCCTCCCTCTGATTCCTGGAGTCTTCAGCTTGCTGCCAAGTTTTGTGACCTAGAGGCAGGCAGGAGGATTCCAGTTGTTTCACCCTCAACAGGTTGGGGATTGAGGGACTGTTCATTGTCTGGTTGTGAGTCGTGGGGTCGGCAGCTGCTGTCTTTCTTCCTCTGATGTGTTCCCCACAGCAGTGGTGGCAGCTGCAGGGAACAGTTCTCCATGTTGTTCCCAAGTGCTGGGTTTCTGGCTGACACAGCACACCTAACTTGCTTTTAGGCTGTGACCTCCTCATGGACCCTCTGACCTTAGGAAGTGGTCAGTTGCAGGGTGCATGGCAGTTGGCCCCAGGGTCCTTTCCAAGGCTTCGGTCCTGTGGAAGGCAGGTCCCTGTATGCCCAAACATGAGCCTTTTCTCTCACTTCCTCACCTGTTGAGCCTAGGATTAAATCTGCCATTTCTTCACGGACTCCTGAGAAGAAACGTGAAAATGCATGTGAGAAGCTTTGAAAATTTGCAAAGATGTTGCAAAAATGAAAGCTACTGTTATGGGATTAGTGGGCAATTACTGGGTCAGGCTGGAGCAGGACACGTATGCAGCTCTTTCAGCTCCTCTTAAAACTATGAGCTAGAGTCATATACTCTCAACACTCAGAGACCAAAAAAGCATGCAGCCCAGCAATCAATAGAATGCTTAAGTTTCCTTTGCAGCATAACGATGAAGTGCTCTTCTATGACATCCTTGGTTATCCTCAGTGATGGGGAGCTCACTCACCACCTCCTTTTAGAGGTCTTTTATTCCATGGGCAACTGGAATTATTCACATTGTCTTCCTCGTGGCGAGCCAAGCTCATTTTCCTTTTAGTTATCTTGAGTTCTATAAAATAAATCTTATTTCTTTTCCTCATGGTGTACTTCTGAGGTCAGCTATTAAGTTCTTCCTTGTTCAGGCTTCTCTCTCTTTAGTTTTTTGGCCACCCACTTATGGTTTGATGATCCCCCTCACCGTCTCCATTCTAGTTACCTTCTGGGTCAAATGTTTATCTCCCCTTCAGCTCTTAAAAATCAGCCTCCTGTTATTATGTTTAAATAACATGTGAAAAAAATTGGAACTCATTCAGCCCATGCTTAGCTGTTGGATATAATTATTTCAGATGCAAACGCAGCATTCGTAAGCTAGCACTTAATGCCCTGCGTTCTCTCAAGGGACAAAGTAAAGGAACCGGGCGTTTGTTGAGTACCTCCTTGGAGCAGGGCTGGGCTAAGGGCTCTAGCTGCAGAATCACCTGAAATCTAGTAACATGCTTTGAGTCAGCCATTCCAGAAACACCCAGAAAGGGCAGGGCATATAGGAGTTAAAACTCAGCTATGCCTAAGTGCTCCTTCTAAACACCTTCCTAAACTGAACTTCAGGGAAGACTCTCAAGCTAATGGACTATATTCCCACAAGTAGTGGTCTTTGCCCTGCATGTGCTAATCCCTGTGTGGGCAGGGGCTGGGCTCTTTTGCTCACTATTAGATTGCCAGGCTATAGAGAGTACTTGATACTATCTGTAATGGTAATGGCGTTAAATCTTTGGTAAATGAATGAACGATTCATTGAATGAATCCGTGTAACTTCTCTGTGACAATTTTTTAGTATTTTATCTTGAAACAATAAAAATTAATACAGAAAACTTGACAGGGAAATATTACAAACTCCAGTGTATTTATTTGCCAAATTAATAAATGCTAACATTTTTATGTTTGCTTCTAATCGTTTTCCATTTATAAGAAATAAAACATTTCACATCAAATTGACATCCTTTTTATTTGCCTGGTAGGGTCTTCCACTCCAGAAGCAACCATCACCTTTATTTGTGGGGTGTCTGGCCTGTGTTTCATATTTTTACCTTGTGTATAAGTATGCATAAGCACTAAATAATTGTATGTGTTTTCAAATTTAAGTCAATGTTGTTTTACTGTATGAATATTTGTGATGTTCATTCCACTCATGTATTTTTGAGATCTGTGTGTACAGTCTCATGCATATACCTGCTGTCTGGTATTCCATCTTATCACTTGATTGCCATTTATTTATCCATCCCCCAGTAATCAATATGTGGGTTGTTCTCAGTTCCCTGTTGTGGGTAATTAATATTATCCTCACTCTAAGTTTCAAGCAAGGAAACTTAGAATCATCAGTTAAATGACCCATTTAAGGTGTCAGTTTTAATAGGCTATGGAACCTGATAATGAACTCATGCCTTCTGTCTCAGGCCAGTAGTCTTTGTTTTTTTTAACTTTTGTTTTAGGTTGAGGGGTATATGCATGAGTCTGTAACACAGGTAAACCGCAGATCATGGGGGTTTGCTGTACAGATTATATCATCACCCAGGTAATAAGCATAGGACCCGATGGGTATTTTTTCTGATCCTTCTTCTCCTCCCACTCTCCACTCTCAAGTCGGCCCCAGTGTCTGTTGTTTCTCTTGGTATCCATGTGTTCTCATTGTGTAGCTCTCACTCATAAATCCGAATATTCAGTATTTGATTTTCTGTCCTTTTGTTAGTTTGCCTTGGATAATGGCCTCCAGCTCCACCCATGTTGCTGCTGAGAACATGATCTTGTTCTGTTCTTAGGGCTGCATACTATTCCATAGTGTGTATGTACCACATTTTCTCTATCCAGTCTACCGTTGCTGGGCACTTAGGTTGATTCCATGTCTTTGCTATTGTGAATAGCATTGTGATGAACATATGAGTTCATGTGTCTTTATGGTAGAATGATTTATGTTCCTTTTGGTGTATACCCAGGAACAGGATTGCTGCATCAAATGGTATTTCTGTTAAGTTCTTTGAGGAATCACCATACTACTTTCCACCAGTGGTCTTTCTCACTGTATCAATTGTTTCCCTTCAGAAAAGAGAATGAATTGAAGGAAATGTTGGACTGCTTTATCTTCTAAAAGCTCCAGGAAGGAAAATGATCATTTTTACGGGAGAACATAAATGTTTTATGCAAAAGGAAGTCACCATCATATGTTCTAAGGATGAGAAAAAAACTCATGCATGGTAGGAGCGTTATCCCTGATGCTAGGTCTTGTCTTCATATCTCCCATTTTTGTTGTCACTATTCGGCGTGAACAGCATTGTCACCAAGTCACCCTACCTTGTGGCTGCTGAACATTTACCCATGGCTTCTGAGCAATAGACAGATTAAGTGTTACAGCCACCTTGAGGTTGGCCTGCATTTCACAAAAACAGGAGGACGTAGGTGACCTTATCTCCCAGCTTTGGGGCTCCAAAACTACAAAATCCCGCCATTGATGCCTTTGGTTAACATCAACCAAATATAATGTCCTCATAGGGCAAGTTTAAACCAGTTAACATAAAAAGACCCTGATCATATCTTCCCTAGTTTCTCTTTAAAATGTAAGGTTTCAACTAACAATCAAGTTTTACAAATGTACTAAAAGAGGTCTAATTTCTGCTACAATAAAAAGCCTTATTTTTCTTTTTCTAGGGATGGGGTGGCATCATGGTCTTTATGCCTCCTGGCTCTGTTCCTTGCTATTGAGAGGCTCAGGGACAATTTGTGTAACTTCCTGTAGTTTCCTCATTTTTCCAAGCAGGTGTTGTTGATACCTGCCTCACTGCCAGAAAAAGTTTACCAGAAAGCCTGAGCCTGAGAGTCCTTACTTACAATGGCCCTTCCAAGACATTCCATCTCATTTCCCATTCGTAATTTGGTAGGCTTTTTAATAAAGAGGGTCCCCTGAGTTGATAAGCTCTGCCTCCTAAGCCCTGACTCCACCTCCTTGTACATTGGGTTGTCGTAAGTAGGGTGCACCTCTCCCTGCATCTATGGTATCATTCATGCCCGATAATTGTTAGCTGTGGTTAGGTTAATTTTTTCCCCTTCTTAAAAGAACATGGATATGAAAATTTCTCAATTAAAAGCCAATGGCAAAAGCATATGAGAAAATGCTAATTACCAACAAAAGCAGAGGAAGAAAATGTTCCTAGAAAAGATGAAATTGTAGAAGAGAGAAAAGGAATGATGAAAAGTCTATTCTTGAGTGTCCTCTATGTGTGGATTCTTGAATAATCTACACCCTGAAAACTTGAACCAAGCTATTTTGGCCCGGCCTGAACTTTAAGACCTGGTGAATTATATTTTTCTTTCCTTTTTGAATGCAAAGTGACAGTTGTGCTTCTAAATTTAACTTTTCCTGTTGGCCGCTTGGACTTTTTGCTCACATTGGGCCTACGTGGGATGTGAGCAGCTCCCCATGGAGGATCAACTCTGCCATGGGCTGTCACATCCGTGGGGAAAGGTGGTCCCAAGGGCTCTGAGGGATAAATGGCTCTTGGATGTCGCCGTTCTTTCTGTGCAGTGATATTTTTTTCCCCAGAGTTAGTTTCCTTGGCATTCTGATACTCAGCTTCCCCAGGAGTCCCCAGCATTGTCTCTTTCTTGAGGGAATGTGGGAGGATAGTTGTTTCCTGTGTAATTCTGAAAGCCATTTATGAGATCCCCTTTTAGCTTCTCACCTTTTTGAATGCCTTCTCAGCATTCCTCATGCCCTGGAGACCCAGACTATTTGTAACCGAGGCACCTGAACCACCAGAAGAGTAAGGAATTTGGCCAAAGGTATATCACATGCTACGAGAGAATGCCATACCCTGATGGAGGGTGGTGGTGGAGTGCTGCTTCTGCTTGGACCTCCATTCTTGCCTTGCTTGAGTGTTTATACTTAGAATATTTACATTAGGTATGGTTTGTAGGGTTAAGAACTATCTCATGATGCATAGACCAATGGTACAAGTTAGAGAACCCAGAAATAAAGCCACACACCTACAACCATCTGGTCTTCAAAAAAGTCTACATTAACAAGCAATGGGGAAAGGACTTCTTATGCAATAAATGGTGCTGGGATAAGTGGATAGCCACACATAGAAGCATGAAACTGGACCCCATTCTTTCACCATATACAAAAATTAACCAAGACCTCAAACTATAAAAAGTCCTAGAAGAAAACATAGAAAATATTATTCTGGACATTGACCCTGGCAAAGAATTTCTGACTAAGTTCTTAAAAGCAATGGCAATGAAAACAAAAATTGACAAGTGGGATCTAATTAAACTAAAGAGCTTTTGCTCAACAAAAGAAACTATCAGCAAAGTAAACAGAAAACCTACAGAATGGGAGAAAATGTTTGCAAACTGTGCATCTGCCCGAGGTCTAATACTAGACTGTGTAAGGAACTTAATTCAACCAGCAGAAACAACCCATTAAAAAATGGGTAAAGGACATAAACAGACACTTCTCAAAAGAAGACATACATGTGGCCAACAAATATTAAAAAGTGTTCAACATCACTAATGATTACAGGAATGCAAACCAAAGCAATAATGAGATATCATCTCACATCAGTCAGAATGGTTATTATTAAAAAGACAGAAAAGAACAGATGTTGGCAAAGTTGTAGACATAGCAGAATGCTTATATAGTGTTTGTGGGAATGTAAATTAGTTCAGCCACTGTAGAAAGTAATGTGAAGACTTCTCAAAGAACTTAAAACAGAACTACCTTTCAATCCAGCAGTCTCATTACTGGGTATATATTCAAAAGACATAGGTACGCATATCTTCATTGAAACACTATTTACAGTAGTGAAGACATGAAATCAACCTAGGTGTCCATCAATGGTGGACCGGATGAAGAAACCGTGGTACATATACACCATGGAATATTACACAGCCATAAAAAAGAATGAAATTATGTTCTTTGCAGCAATATGAATGGAGCTGAAGGTCATGAACCTAGGGAATTAATGCAAGAACAGAAAACCAAAAAATGCTACATGTTCTCACTTATAAGTGGGAGCTAAACATTGGGTAGACATGGACATAAAGACAGGAACAATAGACACTGCAGACTACTAGAGGGGGAAAGTGGGGAGGGAATGAGGGTTGAAAAACTGCCTGTCAGGTACTCTGTTCACTGCCTGGGTGACAGTTTCATTCATACACCAAACCTCAACAACACACAAACCACCATGGCACGTGTATACCTGTGTAACAAACCTGCACGTTAAGTACATGTATCCCAGAACTTAAAGTAAAATAAAAGTAAAAATAAAGTTTTGCCAACAACAACAAAAAGAAGTGTCTTGTTTGTAAAGCCCTTTATACAGGAATATGCATGTCAGGGAAACCAAGGAGTCCACCTAGGGACCAACCCTGATCTGTGTGGTGACCAAGCAGACAGCGGTTTCCTTAACCTAACTCAGCACAGGAATCTTTACATTTTTCTTGTGCCTAATATTCATGGAAACAAAGAATTTTTTAAAGTGAAATGTTATCTTTATTAACCATACTTGACCTCATGTCTACATGACACATGACACAGAGGTCCCCTCCATCAGAATACAAAGAGGGCCCTTAGGAAACGGATGTGGGAGAGTGAACCAGCAGTCTCATTGCTGGGTATATATTCAAAAGACATAGGTATTCATATCTTCATTGCAACACTATTCACAGTAGTAAAGACATGAAATCAACCTAGGTGTCCATCAATGGTGGACTGGATAAAGAAACTGTGGTACGTATACACCATGGAATATTAAACAGCCATAAAAAGAATGAAATTATGTTCTTTGTAGCAATATGAATGGAGCTGAAGGTCATGAACCTAGGGAATTAACGCAAGTTAATTCAGTTCATTAGATTAACTAACATATATTAAGGGCCTAACCAGGTGGTTAGCATGTTCTCTTGCCTTCTGCTACTCAATGTGGTCCAGGGACCAGCCTGGAAGCATCAATGCCTCTTGGAAGCTTGTTTTTTCCCCTTCAACCTAGCCTTTGTTTAAATTAAGGAGGTATCATATTTATCATATTTTACTTCAGTGCTATGAGGTTTTCTAATGGACTCATAAAGCAATGTTTTGAAAGGAAAAGGTCTCTAGTGGTATATTGGCCAACTTTGACGTTACCAACTTCTTGACTTTTAGTTTCTTCAACTCTACAGCTGTAAAGATTGCTCAAAGGGACCTTGCAAAAGGAAGGCTTCTAGCTGGACGGGGAGTGGCTTCATTTTGAAATTGCAAAAGACTGAAGTGACTTTCATTTTCTTATGCATTTTGTTTGGAGGGCACAGAAATTAAATGTGTGAGTCTGCCTTTGCAGTCCTCAGGACACCAGCTGAGGGGAGGGGACATCCATGATGTCTTCCGAAAGCTGGTGTTGGAGAGCTGAATCATGCCAAGTCCCCCATTCATTTGCTGTGAATTTGTCTGAGGGCTTATCAGGATAGATTCTATACTTGATGCACTCCGCAAACCTTTATTGAACGATTTTTTATTAAAGCGTCTGAAATCAGCTGTGTCATTTGCAACTCGGGATGGAGAAATACTAAATGGGGTTGCAGGAGGGGCTTTATTTCATTGTTAAGGAGCCCGTATTATGACTTAAGTACCTCATTTATCTGGCATCGTTGGGAAATCGTTTCTGCCTAAGTGGCTGCTGCTGAGGATGCAGTTCCTTGCACATCTAGGAACTCGACAAATGTCTGCGGAATGTGGTTGAATGAACTAAATGAAACATCTCTGCAAATGCCAGCCATTTTGAAAAGTGATAAGCATTTGATTGATATCTTCTAAAGTAAATTCAATACGTTTTTGTATGTGAGTCACAGTGCACAGAATGTGGATTGGATGTTCTCGTGATAAATTGAAGCCACGGTTTTGCAGAGGACATACGTTATTTTACCATCTTGTAATTCAGACCGGGGACTCCTTTGTCATTGCCACTGTGTCCACTGTCACTTCTACTACTTCCTAGGTTTGTCCACCTTTAAAATGTTCACACCCTCTGATCTTCTAAAGTTTCATTCTGTTGGCAGATCCATGGGAAGAACATAAACGTTGGTGTCAGGCAGATCAGACTTGAAATCCAGTTCCTCTCATTTTCTTGCTGCAGAACTTGATCAGCTTTCCTAATTTTGCTGAATATGGGTTTCCTCATCTGTCAGATGAAGGATCTGTGCTTGACCTGATGATATTATATATATTAAGGGCCTAACCAGGTAGTTAGCATGTTCTCTTGCCTTCTGCTGCTCAATGTGGTCCAGGGACCAGCCTGGCAGCATCAATGCCCCTTGGAAGCTTGTTAGAAGTGTAGAATCTCACACCCCACCCAGACCTACCAGACCTATGGAATCAGAATCTGCATATTAACTAGCTCCCTTGGTGGTTCCTATGTACACTGAATTTTGGAAAATGTTGGCCTAGAGCTTCTATTTTTTCTCCTCTTTGGGAGAGAGAACAGGATGTTCCCAAATAACTTTAGTTCATCAAGCCTTCAGATTTCTGGAAGGCTTATTGCTCAGAGGGGTTCTGAGCATCATGAGAAGTGGCCTTCAAAAAGAGAGTTGGAACTTTCTGTCAGCTTCTTCTCTGTGTGGTAGGTTAATTTGAGATGGCCCTTTATTGGTCGTTTCTTACCCATCCACATCCACATACCAACATAGAATCATCATTTAGGCAATGTGAAGGCCAGGGTCCCCTCCTTACACCTTGGGATAGCTGGGCTTCCAGTCTGTCCTCCATGCTTGCATGCCGCACAAGTGACACTGGGTCATTGGGACAGGTCAGGACGGTAGAGCATTACACTCTCCATGCTATCAGTGTCCGACCAACCTGAGTCCTCATCCTGCACAGCAAAAAGAGTCCAGCAGGCACAGTGGGCCTGAGCAGAGCCCGGCTTGCCATTGGAGGCAGCCCTGGGAGATGGTGCCTGGCCTGTTCATGCCATCATCTGGCTACCTCATCTAGGTGTCATGACACCTAATATCTGATTTTTCATTTTCTTGAACAGTTAGACCATTGCTTTCATATTGTCCCTTCTAATATGTTTCTGCTACATTCTAAACACTTGCTACCCAGAGTGTGGCCTCAGGCCCAAAGGCATCAGCATGGTTGGGAGCTTGTTGGCCACAGAAGCTCAGCCCCAGCCAGGAAAATGCACTGAGTCTGACCGTGAATTTCAAAAGTTCCCAGGTGGTCATGTGCACAGAAGACTTGGAGAAGTGCTGAGCTAGTGTATGTTCAGTAAATATTAATTTTTCCTTTGTTAAACCTGGTGTATGAAATAAAAATCAATAAGGCTCTGCATGAGAGCTTGAGAAATGAGGAGCTCAATGTCAGGGCAGGAATTCCATGAGGAATGTCTCTTCTTTAGCCCAGGCCAGTTCTCTGGAAGGTCAGGGTCGCTTCAAGACTGACCTGCGGCTACCGGGGGAGGAAATTGACTGCTGCAGCCACTGTTCTTCGTGGTAGATGTCTGAAGCCCATGAAGCCTTGCCGGGACAGCCGTTGTCCGTGCTGCAGTCATTCAGAGCCTGACGCTGCATTCAGCTTCCAGTTACATCACCTCACTTTGGAGTCATTCTTTCCAGATGTTGTGTAGAGACATGCTCCTTTCTTGCACTACGTGTCTCTTTAGTCACATTCAACTTTTCGGGGAAAGATCACAAAATAAGCTCCAAGGACAGCCAGGGTGCTTTAAATCTGAAATAATGTCTTTTTTTAAGCTTATAAAAAATTGTGTTTATTTGCTTCCCTGGAGCCTTTCTGAAAACTTTGTTTCTTTTTCTTTCCCTTTATGCAATCTTTCTTTCTTTCTTTTTTCCTTTCCCTCCCTCCCTCCCTCCCTCCCTTCCTCCCTTCCTTCCTTCCTTCCTTTCTTCCAGAAGCACAGTTTTGGAGTTCCTTCCTTCCTTCCTTCCTTCCTTCCTTCCTTCCTTCCTTCCTTCCTTCCTTCCTTCCTTCCTTCCTTCCTTCCTTCCTTCTTTCCTCTAATGGAGAAGCAGAGTTTTGGAGCTTGGGTTTTGGTTACTCATATGTGTGTAGAGACTTGAGTTCAGATCTGTGAGGAATTTGGGCATGTTCAAGGGCTCAAGGCTTCAAGAGAACCCCTGTCTTGCAGTCAACAGCTTTTGGCCGGCAGGACCCACTGGTGGGTTCTCTGCATGCGGTGGGTCATTCCAGGGCCACACACAGGAAATCAGGATGAGGTCACTCAATAGACCCACGCTCCTTGAACTTTCATGCTGGTGCAGGCATTCCGCTGGTGGTGGGAAGGTTTGGAGAAAGAAGAGATACAGTTCCAGCCCTCAGGGACCACATGCTGAAGGTAGCGGGGTGAGAAATCCAGCTACATCCACTCAGAGTGATCGATGTTCTACCACAGGTGTGCACGTTGGCCTCCACGGAGTGTCAGGTTGGATGGGAAGGTGTGGGGTAAAGGAAGGCTTCCAGGAGGAGGCGGTGTTTGAGCCAACAAGTATCTCCAAAGGAAAACAGTTAAATCAGATTTCACCAGGGAGGATGATGGTACTCATTTGAGGAGGTGAAAGCCATGAAATCAAGATAGCCTGTTAGCAACAACAATATGCAGCTCTCTTCTTTCACCTGTGGCCAGCAGGGAATTCATCTGCCGCACTTACTTTCCACGCTCATTAAGTACATCTTCCCAAAGGGTGGCAAGGAGGAAATAGGAATGCAGCCTTCTGTTGGGATGGAGGCCCACTGAGGAACTTGGCTGCCGGTACTCCGTGTGTAGCAGGAGGATTTCCTTCCCGTGCGCCCTTCCTCTTTCCTCTGTTGTGGGTTATGAGCAACTATGCATCCATTCGCTGCTCTTGTTCTACTTCGTGTTTCAAACACAGGAAGTGAGGCTTTACTTAAGAGCAATAAACTCAAAGGTAGATCAGTGCCCGAATGGAAAATCACCATGTGAACCAAAATGGCACTTGATTAATTTGTTAAGATGAAAACATTTATTTTAAGTGGCAGTGGGTGTCCCTCAGTGAGATTCCCAGCATTGGAAGAGCTCTTCAAGGGTGTAAGACCCAGGGTTCCATTTTCCCTTTAGTGAAGGGCTTCATTGTTGCATGTAGGAAAAGTCTTATAGGTGTGTCAGGCTTCATCAGTGGGGAGTCCAAAGTACAGGGGACAATGTTCCAGGAAACTGGTCAAAGCTCTAGGAATTTGGAAGTCAGAACACTATAAGTATATGTAGCTTTTATATTTATATACTTGATTTTTTAAAAAACTTGAACAATCATTTAAGAATGCATACTTATCCTAGAAAACCCAAACAGTGCGAAACTATACAGGGTAAAAAGTTAAAATCATTCTCCACTTACAGTTCACCTCCTCCAGCGACGATGCACAAGGGTAACTGACCATTGTGAACATGGAAGCCGAGAGGGTGGGATTCCTCGTGTCCTCTTTCTATTTATTCACCAGGATGTATACAGGTTATTGATACACCAGTGAGATACACTTTACACTTTATTTTGGGACTTACTAAACTGCTGCCTTGATGTTTTGTCTCCCATATACCTTTTGTCTGGACTTTATGTTGACAAGTGTGATGGAGAAGGGCCTTGGGGTTGTGAGTTTTATCCCAGAACTTAAATGAAGCCAGGGAGCTCCCATGTGCTTCTGAGGTTGCTCAAAGCTCAGAGCACCTCTGGCCTGGTGTGCTTTACGTGGCGGTAGCCTGGGTATTAGTGGCAATGGTGATGCTGGCACAGCCTAGCCACTTGCATTTCCCTGGCCATTGTATCGTGGAGTTCTCCTGTTTACTTTGTGGCAGTGTCAGGACCAACAAGATGAGGGAAAACAGAAATGTTTTTCAGTGTTTTCATTTTTTTTTTTTTTGAGATGAAGTCATGCTTTGTCATGCAGGCTGGAGTGCAATGGCGTGACCTCGGCTCACTGCAACCTCTGTCTCCTGGGTTCAAGTGATTCTTCCACCTCAGCCTCTCAAGTAGCTGGGATTACAGGCACCTACCAGCATGCCTGGCTGATTTTTGTATTTTTTTAGAGACAGGGTTTCACCATGTTGGCCAGGCTTGTCTTGAACTCCTGACCTCAGGTGATCCACCCACCTTGTCCTCCCTAAGTTGTGGGATTACAGCTGTGAGCCACCATGCCCAGCCTCTCTTGCTTTTTTATGACCTCTTCTTCCTGGGCAAGGGAGACGAAATACAGCACGTTATTGCAGAGCTGCCCCTCCACCCAGAGGTGGAATTAAATCAGAGCCTTCCAAGGAAAAGCAGTGGGGCATCTGGTTCCTCCCCTGTTTGCTCTGGGCTCTGTACCTGAGTGGCACTGAGTAGGGTCAACGAGCCTGAGCTAGGCTGGAGCCCAGCCCCATTCTGGGTCAGTGACCCATTTCAGCTCTGAGGTCTGAACTTGCCTCTCCTGCCACTCCTAGGTCTTTCTTTTCTTAGTTGACTTAGCAAGTCAGATTTTGAGATTTAACTAAGAATCCAAGGCATTAAACTGAGCTCAGCTTCAATAATCTGGCTGCTGATTCCACTTGGGCATGTAACAGCTCCTGCTGTCAGAGCAGGTCCTGGGGATCACGGAGATGTGGGGTGAGTTTCTCTTGTGCTTGAACCTTTTCTTCTGCCCTTTTCAAACCAGTAACAGGGAGGTGCCACACTGACAAGTTTAATCCCTCTGGGGCTTTAGAAACTTGTTGTGCTACTCCACTTCTACCCAACGAGGAGGTGATACATTTTAAAGGATGGGCAGAGGGAAAGGGAGATGCCAGGCACATGAGCTGAACTATAGAACTTCAGGTCTTAGGGTATGGGAAGGAAAATTCACGCTGTAAGCATTCCCTGATGAAATTCACAAACCGGTCACTCTGGTCATTTATCCAGCTCATGCTTACAGAACCCAGGGACTGTTGATAAACAACAAAAGCCTTCACCTTTGAACATTTTCTGTCTCCAACCTTGTGGTTTTGCTGCAAGGTCCCAGGCCTACAGACAGGTATTTTTCCATGGGCCAGTATTTTTTGAGGAAGGTTGGAATAAAGATGCACTTGATAGCCGGTTCTGTTCTAAATCCTCTTTTTGTTTTTTTTTTGAGGCAGGGTCTCACTCTGCCACCCAGGGTGGAGTGCAGTGGAGCAGTCTCAGTTCTCTGCAACCTTGACTTCACCTGGCGCAAGTGATCCTTCCACCTCAGCCTCCTGAGTACCTGGGGCTACAGGCATGTACCACCATGCCCCCCTAATTTTTTGTGTTTTTCATAGAGATGGGGTTTCACCATGTTACCCGGGCTGTTCTCATATTCTTGGGCTCGAGCAATCTGCCCACCTCAGCCTCCCAACGTTCTGGGATTACAGGCACGAGCCACTGCTCCCTACCTTTAAATCCTCTTTACTGGAGTTCTAGATGCTTGAGCCTTTTCATTCAGGACTGCAGTTTTCCTTGTCTGCAGGATGAAGAGAGTTGCTGCAGAAGGTTCTCTGCCATGGGGCAGCCTGTAACTCCTGCCATGCCGACACGCTGCCTGTCCATACTCACAGTCTTCCAGAAGAAGCGTCAGCAAAGCTTGTCATAACACACCTTGGTGGTTACCAGGCCTTGGCCTGTTGGTGTGTCTGGACATGAATTACCAACTGTGGGCAGGAAGTCTGACCTTTCAGATTTGTGATTTACACGTGGTATCTGCCATGCACAGAATTGCAGTATCATCCTGCCATGTGACATCATTAACTGCATGCTTTGGCTTTTGGTCATAGGCCGCATATAAAAGTGCTGAAGAAGAAATCTGCTTTGATTTTCTAGGTGGTAAGGCCCGTGTGCTGGCAGTCAGGTCGCTTGCTTCTGGGGCACCCGCATTCTGTCTCATCTGCTCTGTTTTTGCAATTTTTGCAAAGAAAGGGTCCTTGGTATTGCTGTGCTCAGACTCACCTATCCTCGCACCCACACCTGTCTCTACAGTTCATGCAGGGAAGCTCGGTTTCCTTGTGCTGGGCAAACTTGTTTTTCCCTCTTCTCCATCAAACTAGGCAGGTTTTAAATGGGAGGGAAGGAGGCTGCAGTAGCAGCCTGGCAGTGGCCCCAGGGCAGGTTTTCCAGAACAAGATGCTATTCAGATCACTGGGGCTAGGGTGTCAGAGACCCCATCCAAGTGCAAAGAAGGAGGTGTAACGTTGGGGGATTTTCCATCCAGCACCAAATAGGGATGGAATGGAGTATTCTGGAAAGAGGCAAGATTTGTGCTGAAATCCTGGGGTCATGGTCTTAGAAAGTCTTAGAAAGCTAAGTGAATTATATGGCTGGGGACAGATCCCTCAACCTCACTGGGCTATGGATTCTTTCTACAAAATGCTGATGTCACTCCCTTCTGCTTGTGATCATAGAGATTGCACAGAAGGATACACTGCTGTGCTCAGGTCATGACCAAGAATGCATGTGCTGGTGACTTTCATGATCTGTCGGTGTGGATCCAATGGCTCTTCTGGCAGGAGGGTCTCCACCCTGCTGGAGGATTACAGCACTGTAACCAGAGTTCACTGTTCTTTTGTTCACTCGTGTATGTAAATATATGAGCCCAAGCTCAACTGAAAATAACATAAGTTGAAAATGCATTTTATACACCTAACCTAGCGAGCATCATCACTTAGCCTAGCCTACCTTGAACATGCTCAGGACACTTGCTTACAGCTGGGCAGAATCATCTAACACAGAGCTTTTTATTACAAAGTGTTGAACATCTCACAGATCTATTGAGTACAGTATGCTGCAGAGCGCACTGGTGATGGTGTGGCTGGGAGCGGCAGCGTCGTCAAAGCCTGTTGAACCATGTATTGCTAGCTTGGGAAAAGATCAAAATTCAAAATTTGAAGTACAGTTTCTACTGACTGTGCATTGCTTTTACCATCATAAAGTGGAGAAATCCCGAGATGAGCCATTGACAATGGGGACTACCTGCACTAAGAAAGATCTAGTTAAGGGGGTTTCAGCAAAGACAAGGCTACGGTTCCTTCCTCTTGGTGCTTCTGTGGAGTTGGAGTGAGGGGGGTGAGATAGAGACTCAGAAGCATACCCATGGGGTGTAGACAGGTCCCCAGGATTATAAAAAACCAAGGCAGGCAGCGTGTCTGCAGTCACTGGAGCCGGTGGGCCAAAAACCGTCAGGGTTTACTCCACCAGGTGGGGGGGTGGTGGGAGGAGAGCAAGTGTGATGGTCCCTTTGACAGGACAGGGTTTCCCTGTTTAATCTGAGCGACGGCTCATAAATCAGTTAAATAAAAAAAATCAATCTTGAAAATGTCTAGCAGTTCAAAAGTTCTGGGATTCAGCGAAGACAATGGGAGCCATAAATCAGCCAGACGCCATGTCATGCCGACTCCCCCTAGGAGAAGCAGAGGCTCAAGGCCAGGTTGGCCCTAGAGGCCGGGGAGAGGCCACGTGACCTGAGGTAGACTTTTTGCTCAGGAAAAAATGAGAATGATCTCAAAGTCCTTGCTAAGGAGGCAGACTTCTTTAAGTGTTCCAATGAACTCTGCAAAATTAAAAAAAAAATAGAGTCCCGTGATTTCTTTTTTTTTAAATTTCCAACCATTGTGGAAGACAGTTTGGTGATTCCTCAAGGACCTAGAAATAGAAATTCCATTTGACCCAGCAGTCCCATTACTGGGTATATATCCAAAGGATTATAAATTGTTCTATTATAAAGATACATGCACACGAGTGTTCATTGAGGCAGTGTTTACAATAGCAAAGACCTGGAACCAACCCAAATGCCCATCAATGATAGTCTGGACAAGGAAAATGTGGCACATATACACCATGCAGGAATACTGTGCAGCCATAAAAAATGATGAGTTCGTGTCCTTTGTAGGGACGTGGATGAATCTGGAAACCATCATTCTCAGCAAGCTGACACAAGAACAGAAAATCAAACACCACATGTTCTCACTCATAGGCAGGTGTTGAACAATGAGAACACATGGACACAGGGAGGGAAGTATCACACACTGGGATCTGTTGTGAGGACTAGGGGAGGGACAGTGTGCGATAGGGAGGTTGGGGAGGGATAACATGGGGAGAAATGCCAGATATAGGTGACAGGGGGATGGAGGCAGCAAACCACACTGCCATGTATGTACCTATGCAACAATCCTGCATGATCTGCACATGTACCCAGAACCTAAAGTACAATTAAAAATATATATTAAAAAAATTTCCAACTTTTAAGTTCAGGGGTACATGTGCAGGATGTGCAGGTTTGTTACATAGGTCAACGTGTGCCATGGTGGTTTGCTGCACAGATCATCCCATTACCCACATATTAAGCCCAGCATCCATTAGCTATTTTTCCTGGTGCTCCCCCTCCTCCCACCCCACCTCAGAAATAAGACCACACACCTACAACCATTTGATCTTTGACAAACCTGACAAAAATAAGCAATGGTGAAAGGATTCCCTATTTAATAAATGGTGCTGAGAGAACTGGCTAGCCATATGCAGAAAATTAAAACTGGACTCGTTCCTTACACCATACAAAAATCAGCCAAGATGAATTAAAAACTTAAATGCAAAACCCAAAACTGTAAAGACCCTAGAAGAAAACACAGGCAGTACCATTCAGGACATAGGCACAGGCAAAGATTTCATGACAAAAACACCAAAAGCAATTGCAAGGAAAGCAAAAATTGAGTCTCCCTGATTTCTAAGTGAACTACTAGGTGGCTGGGCAGACACACATATTCAAGGTTTTAGAATCATCTCATTTCTGTTTCTCCTCAATTGCCAAATGTTGCTTTCATTTCCACCATGCTCTGCAAGATGACTCCCCTGTGACCTGCTGCATTCACAGAAAAGAGGCAAAGGGAAAGAGAGCACTTTAGGACAAAGCAGCCACAGCCAGGCCCATGGGCCATGCCTTCTCAGGCCACGCCTCACTCTTGTGACCGCAAAGGATAAAACAGCTTCCCTTCCCTGCCAGGGCAACTGTTTAGAAAGCTGACAAGGAAGAGCTGTTCCTCCTTTGAGTTGCCGTAGACAGGTACACTCACCTTTGGGGAGGGCTCTCTTTTGTTCTCCCCTTCACCAGCTCACCCCTTCTTGCCAGGGAAATAGAATTGCTTGTCTGGATGGGAAAGCATGCCTTGTATTTACAGGACATCTCTCTCCAGAGGAGCGTAAGCCTTTTACATAAAGATGCCCTCAGGCATCCCAGCTGGTGTAGCAATAGCTGCATTCTCTGTCTTTCAGGAAGCAGACACTACCGGCCTGCCCATGGCTCCTTGCTCTTACTGCATTGGTGCACACTGGCCATGTTCCACCTGCTCACACCTGCATTCCTTTGCCCAAAGGCTTTCTTTGGAGGCCAGAGTCCGCACTGCTTTGTGCATGGCAGGCTGGAAATGTCAGAGACTTAACATCCTCTGGAGCAGCTCTCAACCAATGGCTGATGGGAGGCGGTGTATAAATACCCCAGCTCCCTCATCCCTACAGTGTGGTGCAAGTCTACTCTGTCTCCTAGGGTTGCTCGGTGGGATTATGCTCCACTTGCCTCTAGCCGTAATCTGCTGGACAACACAAGCTTTATGGGCAGCCTTTCCCCTTTCTCTATTCTTTCTTCCTCTATCTTCACCTCCCAAATACATTATTCTCAGTGTCTGTTCAGTGGGATTGAAAGCCAGGACATTTCTTTGCATCCTTTTGTAGGTGGGTGATGGTAGACCTAGGGAAGAATTAATTAGTCATAATGAGGAGAGTGAGAAACAAGACCCAAGAAAGGGAGGCTGTGCTACTTCCTCATCCCTAGTACTGATGTTCATGACTTTTCCAGGAAAGCTGAGTTAGCTCTCCTCATGCTAATTTCCTGATACTCACCTGCTCTTACTACCAGGTATGAAATCAAGAGTGGGAGAGACACCACATGTGCTCCTTTGCCGTGAAGAGGGCCTTTCGCAATCCCTAGTCCTAGTTTCTTGCTCGTCTCACAGGTAGAAGGATAGGTGTGGGGAGGGACTGCTGCTGTGCACCTGAGACATTTACTTTTAGTGGGAAAAGACAACACAAGGACACAGAGGATGCTCTTCAGGGCTGGAAGAGAGGCTGATCTGGAAGAGAGGCTGATGGGGGCAGGGGAGTCACGGCTCCAGAACCCTTGCCCCATCACTTGCAGGGTTACAGCCTGCCTGTGAGAGGAGATATGTATTCTGTCGTGTCACACGCTGAATGGCTCCCTGAGTCTAAATACTTTTTTTCTCCTTTTTCTCCTGAGACAGCATCTTTTCTTCCACACAGTTCCTCCCCTTGCTCCCAGCATTTTTCAGACCTCAGAAGAAAGTTCGAGAAGGATCCTGGTCTTGGGGATGTGAGCCGTCCCTTGCGCCACGTTTTAGAGCCTCTACTTCTTTTTACCTGCCAGTGAGTTTCCTGCACTGCTGTTCTTTGGCTCTTCCTGCTCTGGTTTTCAAGAGTGAGGCTCTGTTTCCTTTAGGGAAGTGGAAATAGACGATCAAAGTGAATCTAAAGGAACTATGGACTCTATGTCCCATGAGCATGTCATGGGAGACACTGGTAGGAGCTGGCTGGACTTAATTTTTCTTCCATAAATATGTGTGTTTGTGTTTGTTGTTTAAAAACTGTATCTGAACCGCCTTATGCATAAATCAGTGCCTCAGGCCTTTTGCGGCTCACAGGCCCTGCACCTGAAACTCAGATGTGGCTCCAGTGTAGTGTGGCGTGATACCTACCTCAGCAACTCGCTGCTGCTCACACTCCCTCATTCACAGGCAGCTCTGCCTCATGGCAAGCTCCTCTTGGGTCTTTGTTGGCGACATTTAACTGGTACCTCCTGTGGGTGTGGCTTCAAGGCATGCTAGGGATGCAGAAATGAATAAGATAGACTCCTTGGCCTGGAAGCACCAGAGTGTAGGAGGCAGAGTCCTGTTTAAAATACTCAACAATGACAGAGTACCTGGCCCTAGGTTGGATGTAGTGAGATTTCAGCTCTTGGAGTTAATGGGTCATAGGGGGTTGGTGATGAGGGATCCTGGTGGAGGAGGCAGCAGGAAAGCACAGGAGGGGACACTGGGGGCATTTGGAGGGCGGTTATTTACCAGTAAGTACAGAGCATCTTGGTATTTTAACAGCTGGTACACCTGTACATGTGTACCCCAGCTGGCCTGTGCCCATTTGACCATGGAGTCATGGAACACGCACCTAAGGAATCAGTGAACTGAGTTTGTTAAAGGGTGGCTGGCTCCCTGCCAAGGATGGGGAGGTCACCAGAGCTTCCTCCGAAAATTCCCAGGGCAGTTCTTCTGGACCTGCCCTACTTCTCGGCAGCACGGATTGGGAAAGCTGGGTCCCTGCAGTTTGCTCACCTCTAATTACATTTGCTTAAATCTGTTGGCAGGTCAAGGCTGTGCCTGGAGCCCAGTGTGTTTAAATAAAAGCTGAGCTGAAGACATGCCAGTGTCCCTTGTCCTGCTCTGTGGCTGTTTCGTGGCTGTGTTTTCTGTTGGGCGCAGATGGGCCAAGCTTTGTTATTTGGAGAAGTGGTGTGCATATGTTTTTGTTTCACTCAAAGTATGGTAATTTACTAACATCATAAAGGTCGAGTTATGAAATTAACATGAGGGGATGCCTGAATGGAAATTAAAAGCTTATTTCCACCTCATTTAAGAGACTGATGCGAAATTGTTATTCTGGAGCTCTTGGGTTTGGACATCTGCTCATTTTTCTGGGACAGATCTTGTCCCTTGTTTTGTTCATGTGATGGTCTTTCTGCTTGGAGAGTGCTGACCTCATCGATACAGTTCATGTCTGGCTTCATGTCCACATCCTATGCAGGGGCTTTATCACATTTGCTTGGTCTCTCTATTATGCATTATGGACACACGCATGCATGTTACATTACGTTGGACATAATTTATTACTATTCAGTTGTCTCTCGGTATCTTCAGGGGATTGGTTTCAGGACCTCTCACAGTTACCAAAATCCGAGGGAAGGTGCCCAAATCCCTGATACAATCCTCCCACATACTTTAAATCATCTCCGGATTAATTATAACACCTATTACAATGTAAATGCTATGCAAGTTGTTGTTTTACTGCATTGTTTAGGGAATAATTATGAGAAAGTCTGTACATGTTCGGTAAAGATGCAGTTTTAAAAATATTTTCAATCTGAAGTTGGTTGACTCTGTAGATGTGGAATGCATGAATACAGAAGGCCAACTATAAACAGAATGTATGTACATGTACACACATATATATGTATTGAATATATGGATATATATGATACATATATACATATGCATGTATTGTGTGTATATACAGTTAGCTGTCTGTATCCACAGTGAATTTGGAATCCACAGATACAGAGGACAGACTCTGTGTGTGTACATATATGTATTTATATATATAATTTGTATGTGAAATCATTTGAAAGTAATCTACAGACAGATGTCATGACCCTTTGGCTCCAAATACTTCAGCCTGATCTAGAAACAAAGGCATTATATTCCTATTCATAACCACACTGTTATCAAACTCAAGACACTGAAACAGTAGCCTTAAGAACTTTAAAGACAATGCACATAAGGTTTTTGTCACATTAAGGACTTGCGTGGTGGAGGCGTGCACAACTCATATGGACTAGGTGTTTCCCAAGTCACTGGTACAGGCTGAGCACTGCACCTAGCACGTAGGAGGCAACAGACAGAGGAAAAACATGGATCGGCGAAGACATTGAAAACACGTGAAGGAAAGAAAAGGCAGTTTAGAGAAGCTTATGCCTCGTGACTTCAATCTTGGAATATCTTAGAAAAGTAAAAGCCACTGCTATTTCTAGACTGTCAGATCATCCAGAAGTCAATATAAATCATCTTAAGATTATTTCACGTCTTAGGTCTCTAAGACATTTGTTACATTTAAATGGGCTTAAAATAATTAAAAGCATATGTTAAGCCACAGTGGATAGAAGATGCTGTAAACTTTTGTATAGTTACCTTCCAAGATGTTGAATAAACATAGTTCCATTTTCTAGTTACAAATAATGTTAATAATATCTAATAATTGTCCCCAAAAGTCTTCAATAGTTTCATTATTTTAAAATCTAGAATCTAGTCAAGGCTCCCACATTGTCCTTGGTTGCATTTTAGAAAATCTCGTGCCATTTTCTTTTTCTTCCAGCTACTGACATTTGAATGCATCCAGGCCTGTTGACTTGCAGAATGCCTCATGCTCTGAACTTGTCTGATTACCTCTCCTTGCTTAGATGCAGGATGAACATCTTTGACGTCAGGGGTGTGGTGCCCTTCCCAGTGCATCACATCAGGAGCCGCAGGATGTCAGTCTCTCTTGTATTTGTTAACTCTGACTGCGTGGTCATGGAGTGTCCACTGGGTTGATGCTTTGTCTACGTAAGGTGCTCCTGCTACTAAACAATCTTTCCCCCTGTGGCTTTAGTATCCTTGGATCGTCCTCACCTAGATCCTTTATTATAGCAGGATGTACAAACTGGTGATTTTCCTATTCAATCATTTCTTCTACATTAGTTGGTATTCCTCTCTAAAAATGCCCCCCCCCCTTTTAGTATCATTATGGATTCACAGATTGAGCCTTCATTCGTTTCTCCCCTTTTCAATCCACTTTCTTTTTGGTTCTCATGTTATTCCAGTTTTGGTCATAAGAGCCCCTTTAATCTGACATGGTCCTAACAGACTTTCCAAACTCACCTCGTTCTTTCCTGTGGGGGCATTTTTGACTTTCAAAGGTAGGATTTCCCTCTAGCCTGTCCTGTTAAATCTAGTTAGGTTATGGCCATCTATCTTGTAATTATTGAGCACTGGTGTTGAACACATGGCACTCCCTCATGTTTGCTCTGCACACACAGGAGATGCAACTTGCACACCAGACCTTGGCCTGCAGCCACAAGCTCCTGGAATGCAGCAAACCCAGGTCCTGTGGTTAAGTCCTTCTCTGAGCTTGTCAGGATGAACTCTCCTTGTCAGCTGGATCTAGACACAAAGACAGTGGGGCTGGAAGGAATCCATTTTGGCTGAAGAATTTTTCCTTTAAGAAGACATATAACCTGTATTCTTCAAGCTATTAGAGCATTGAGAATAGAGCTTTATAATTATAAGCAGAATGACCTGGAGCAAAGTTTAACTATACATGAACTAACGGAGATTAGAGTGCAAGCAGGGCCATGCTACATAAACTTTTGGATGGTCCCGCCTGAAAATGTTCCAGATTTATCCTAGGACACAGAGGTTTCAACTAGAGTGGTAGTTTCTGGCAAAATTGATCATTTCTTGTATATTTAAGATATTTTAAAATATAAGAACCAATGGAATAGGCCCTCGCATCCAGACAGCTGTCCACCCAGCGCGTCCCTAGCCTGCTGTTGCAACATCCTCACTGTCAGTTTTCCCCCTGTGAACCCAACATCCAGTGGGTTCACCAGGAGGTTAACATGGGAGGCTGAGACCTAAGGGGGACTTTAGGTACCATTTATACGTTTTATGGAGCTTTCCATCAGAGAGGTGCTGAAAACCACACTGACCCAGGAGGAAAACTGAAAGCTGGTACTTCATTTGCTGAAATGGTAGAAGAATTAGCTTTAGCTGGAAAATTATTCCTTTCCACTACTCAGTTTCAAGAATTTTTTTTTTTGTAGCTCTGCAAACCATTTAATTGATGTCATTATCATCAGCAGCATCATTAGCATTTCAAAAAAGTCTTCTAAATTAAGAATATCTGCTTTTTAGTCTGTTATAGATAAGAAGAATACCTGCCTGGCAAGGTTGTTGAATGGTAAATGAGTCACACACAGGGAGCTCCCATCACAGTGCCCAGCGCAGGACGAGAGCCCAGAAAATGCTGCTGGTGATGACTGAACAAGCTTGGTGGCTGCCATGATCTGTCCTGGGAACACTTCAGAATGAAAAATACCCTTCCCACATCATCAAGTAATCCTTGTTTCAGTCATGTGAAATCTCCTGGTTGTTCACTGTGGTGGATGATAAGTCACAAGTGAAGGTCGGGGGGCAAATGTGACGATTCTTTTGCCTCATTAGAGAAGGGGAAATTAGCCAGAATGCTGCTTTCCTTGGTGCTAAAACTTCACCCAGATCAGTTTGCAACCATTTTTGATTTGAATATTTTTCTCACCCGCAGTGAGAGTGGGTCACACACGTGTTATTGTGCCTAAATTATACACCCTTTGGCATCTATTGCAAGGCATTGTCACTGCTCTAATGGATGAATGGGAAGTTCTGCTTTTAAGAAAGTATCTTTCACAGGTTGGCACTAAGTGGTGTTACAATCTCACATCCCCCGGGGTTGTCCTGGTCTTGGGGTTCACTGTGCTCTCTGGCCATGGCCATGCTTCTCCACACTTCTCCTGACTCTGCACCATGAGAGTTTGACATTTTTGCCCATCTTATAATCAGAGGAAATCAAGTTGTTGCTTTATTAATGAGGCTTCCTTAGGCTATGTCTATAGAATACCAATTATACGACTGGAAATTGGGATAAGTCAATTATCTTATTTTTTCCCAAAGAGTTTAACACAATCTGAGATTTGGATTAATATTGTGACACATGCCATCCTGAGAAATGTCTCAGACTTTTGTTCAGTGAGTTAATCTTCCTGGTATCTTCACTTTTCAATTGTCACCCTGGCAGTTGACATTCAAAAAGCACAGCTCTGCTGTTAAGGCAGCTTCGGAAGGTGAATGGATGGTAGAGCCTTTTTTTTTTTTTTTTTTTTTGAGATGACACCATCTCATTCTTACTCATGCTTGTCATTCTCTTGCACTCCTAAAATAATACCTTAGGTAGCTTTTAGGTAAGAGTGGGGTCACCCCCTTAGGAGAGAAGGAACTCAGTCCAGATACACTGGCTTATGCCAGTAACCCCAATACTTTGGGAGGCTGAGGCAGTAGGATCCCTTGAGCCCAGGAGTTTAAGGCTGCAGTGTGCTGTAATGGCACCACTGTACTCCAACCTGGGTAATGACAGAGTGAGACCTTGCCTCAAAAAACAAACACACAAAAAAAGGGAATCCAGACCACAGCTTTGAATGCTGCCTTGGATGAGCAGCCCCTCCTGTTCTCAGAGGTGATGATGGTTTATTCAAGTGCCCTACTCCTTCCTGACCACCTCCGTGGGAGAAGAGGCAGTTACCAGGGCCCTAGAAATGTCCAGATTGAGTGTTTTCTTATCTGAAGTATGTGGGACCAGAAGTGTTTAGGATTTGGGGACTTTTTTTTTGGATTTTAGATTATTTGCAAATACACACACACACACACACACACACACACACACACACACACACACACATATATATATTGGGGGGGGGGTGGCAGGGAGAGAGAGAGACCTAAATCTAAACGTGAGATTTATTATGTTTCATGTACACTTTATACACATAGCCTGAGGGTAATTTTATATAATATTTTAAAGAATCTTACACACGAAACAACATTTTGACTGCAACCTGTCACATGAGGTCAGGTGTAGTATTTTCCACTGGTGCCTTCATGTTGGTGCTCAGAAAGTTTTGCTTCTGGAGCATTAGGGTATTGTGTTTTCGGATTAGAGATGTTGAATCTGTATTTCTCTCTGAGTGTGGTGTTCCACCTGGCACGTGAATTCTTCCTGGGCATCCAGGGTCTGTAAGCAACAGGTGGCATATGCAAAGAGGGCTTCATGAAGGGACCCCGTTACCAAGATGTAGGCATGACAAGGGGCCAAGAGCAGATGGTGAGGCACCCAGAAGAGCCACAGTGAGGGGCCATCACCACCCTCTGCCCGAGGGAGCAAAGGAGGTCGGGAATGAGCTGTGGATGCTGAGGACTTTTTGGGGACTATGGGCTGAGAGAGAAGGATGAGAATAAGAACCTGACCACTCTCTTCTTTCACTCTTTAACTTCTTGCCATTGGCCAAATCCACCTGGAAGCCAGAAGGGAAGGGAGCCAGGTCTGGCTTCCTGGGGCACAAACTAGGGACAGGGATTGTGTAGAGCTGGATCAGAGCAAAAAGGAGAATTTCTAGCACAATAACCTTCCTTCCCTTCCTTCCTTATTTTCTTCCTTCCTTCCTTCCTTCCTTCCTTCCTTCCTTCCTTCCTTCCTTCCTTCCTTCCCTCCCTCCTTCCCTCCTTCCTTCCCTCTCTCCTTCCCTCTTTCCTTCCTTCCCCCTTCCCACCTTCCTTCCCTACCTCCCTCCCTCTCTTCCCTCCCTCCCTCTCTTCCCTCTCTCCCTCCTTCCCTCCCTTCCTCCCTTCCCTCCCTCCCTCCCTCCCTTCCTTTCTTCTTTCCTTTTTCTTTTTTCTTTTTCTGTTTCTTTTTCCTTTGTGTTTCCCTTGATCTCCCAGGCTGGAGTGCAGTGATGTGATCATAACTCACTGCAGCCTCGAACTTCCAGGTTCAAGAGATTCTCCTACTTCAGTATCCAGAGTAGCTGGGACTACAGGCACGTGCCACCACACCAGCTAATGTTTGTACTTTTTTTTTTTTTTTGTAGCGACAGGGTCTCACTGTATTGCCTAGGCCTCTCTCAAGCTCCTGGCCTCAAGTGATTCTCCTGCCTCAGCCTCCTAAAGTATGTTTTTCTTTTTAAACTAGAGAACAAAGCTTATTTCCTTTGTTTTATAGAAATGGATTATTTGGAAATCCAGGAAAAGTAAATCCTGCCAGTAATTAGGTCCTATTTAGAAACTCATTAGCGGAGACTTTGCTTTAGGAAAGAGTTGCAGCCTTCCCATTTTATGAAAGCTTACTGTTCTCTACATTTATTATAACTTTTTATTTCTTCAATTAAAAAAAAGTCTTACTAATATTTAGCTACAAAGTATTGGATCATTTTGTCCTGTTCTGTTTCATACACCAGGAAGATAATTTCTGAAGCTCTTTCTTCTGGTGATTACTGGAGCAGATGATTACTGGAAATGCCTTGAGCTTCTCTAGCTGCTGAGAAGGTCACTGTTGACTCCCATGTCCGTGTCCCCACTCCATGGCTGGGCAGGGAGAGTGATGGAGCAGCAGGCAGCCACAACTGCTTTGTTCCCAAATGTCAAGGCACAGGGTCATCAGGAAAAAAACTTATTTTATTTCCCCATGCAAGGTCCTCCCAGGTAGAGATGCCAATGGACAGAACATATGAGCAACAAATGACTTGCTACCTGCACATACTTTTGCCAGAATAAACAAGAGAAGTGGCAGTGAATGCTCTACCCAGAAGCCCCCTGAAATCTCAGCATGCCACTTTATACATTACAACCCTTCTGACTTCAGTAAAGGTCCACACATCTTTCCCTCAAGTCGGGCTGACTCCAGGACATGTGGTTCTGCCCTGAGGACTGTCTGTTCCACTTGCATATGGTCTTTGTCATCATATCATTGTTAGACGTTACTGATATGAGCCTGTCTGCTCCCAGCCTTGGGACACCTGCGGCTTACTTGGTTTCCCCAACTTTCATGGTCTGATGCATGGGTACAGTCCTCCTTGTTTTGTCTACGTTTCCACAAGATTGTCTAGAAACACATTCATTCATTCAATATGTATTTATTGGACGCCCACTGTGTGTCACTCATTATGTGTTCTGAGACATAAGGACAAGGAACAGAGAAGGCAAAGTCCCTACATGCATGAAGTTTCCACTGGGGTGGCGGGGGCTGGCAGTGAAGACAAACAAAAACAAACATGAATAAATGTAAAGTATGCCTGAAAGGGACATGGAAAAAAATGAACAAGGTGAGAGGGACGATGAGTTGGGGGACTGTGGAGGGCTTGCAGTTTTAAGCCGAGGTTGAGGTCTTTGTAAAGGTGACACTTGAGCAATCTCTGAAGGAGGGAGAGAGGGAGCCATGGAGGGTTCTGAGGAAGAGCATCCAGGCAGAGGGGCAGCAAAGGCCAGGGGTGGAAGCATGCTTGGTGTGTCCAGGGGACGGCACAGAGGGTAAGTGTGACTGGATAGGAATGAGGGAGGGGAGAAGAGTGGGCGAGATGTCAAACGTAGTGGGAGAGCCAGGTCTCTTAGGGCCTTGGGGGCTGGTGGAGGTCTTCTGCATTCACTCTGGAGTGGAGAGTCACCTCTTGCTCCCCGTGACCAGGCTTATGTCATTAAAGGATCAACCAGAATTTTGGATTGATAATAAAATGTAGTGGGCAAGGGTGAAAGGTGAAAGACTCAAGAGAGTATTAAAATAATTGTGACTCAGTTCAGAGCTGTAACAGGGGAGTGCTGAGGAGGCATCTGATTCTGGACATGGCTTGAATTGGTGACAATCCCCTGAAGGAGTGGGTGTGGATGAGAGAGAGCAATGGAAGACTCTGGAACTCCTGGCCTGCGCAGTTGGAGGAGAAGGTGAGGGGCGAGTGGAGTGAGCTTCGTGGGAGACTGGGAGGCCTGTGTTGGAAGCGCTCAGTTTGAGATGTGTTCTTGGTGTCCCAGGTGAGATCATGAGTATGATGATAATGAAAGTGTGTGCATCTGAAGTTTAGGCTGCGGGTCAAGGCTAGAGATACCAAGGAGGGACTGGTAGGCAGAGAGAAGCTTCTACTGATAGCCATGAGGTGGAGGGGATTCACCACAGGAGCAAGCATAGGCAGAGGGGGGACCAAGGGCCTCTGTGAGGAGCATGCAGAGGAGGCTGGGAGGGGCAGCCATCAGGGTGGGAGGAGAACCAGGAGAGGTGGCCTGGAAGCTGGGCACCGGGGAGGCGGGAGTGAGTGGTGGGTTGCAGGCTGTGGACGCATCAGGCAACCCCAAGGCCGTTAGTGACATGGGCAGGTAGAGTTGTGATGCTCGTAGGAACAATATTCTGATTGTAGTGGCTTCAAAAGAGGACGGGAGGGGAAGGATTGGAAGCAAAGCAGACTGATAACTCTTCAGTTTTGCTACAAAAAGGTGTAGTGAAATAGTATAGTAGTTCATAGGAAAAATGGGAATAAGATTTTTTTTTCTACTGGTTAGCAAAAAAAAATCTTGTTTTTATGCTAATGAAATGGCCTTTGTTTACCCGAATTTATTGGCTTTGCAGAGTCTTTTTTCTTTCCATATTAACTGACTTTAATCCATTTATTGCACTCCTTCATTCCATGAGTGTACCTTCCCTCCCAACAGTAGAGCCAGTCATTATTCCTACAGGAAACACAGGAAGATGTTCTCGAGTCCAGTTTTAGTTCATCTATTCCTTGGGCACTTATAAATCATTCCATATGCTCAAGAAATAAGTTTGTCATATTACTTTGGTCATTATGATTGATTGTTATATTCTGTCTTAAAGCTACGAAGGCTATTTTATATGCAGTATTATTGAATTTGTTGCCTAGCTTACAGGGCCTTGAGAAATATTGTGGATTTATTGTTGTGGGATCAGATAAGATCGCTCCTTCTGAGTCTTCTGCCCCAGAAATAATTCTTTCCCCTTTATAGCTAAGTGACTCAGGTGAGTTAGTTTGTGACTGAGAACATCTTCCTTGATTCTGAGTTTGCTGTTTTCTTCATCTCCTCTACTTAATGCACAGTGAATGTTAGACTTTTACCTGTGCTATTTGAAGGTCAAAACTTCGACCTTAGTAGCATGTGAGGACCCTGTGTGTTCTGACATACATGAAATTTTCCTTGTTTCAGGTTAGAAGCCTGGCATGTTATTGGACACCCCTCGAGCTGGTTGGAATTAGTGTTTTAATCATCTGCAGTCTTTACACATGATTTTAACTTAGAAAGGCTCCTTAACACACATCACAGACCATTTTACACCATGTTTATTGCAGCGAGAGTCTGGGGCTAACCAGATGACACACTCATCTTCTGAAACAAAACTATGCCTTAGGATGGAACCACCTTAGTTGTTTGCAGGGATGCAGTGCTGTTGTCTCCTGGCCAGAGGTTTCCCTGGGCAGGGCTGGGCTGAGGAAGGTCTCCAGACTCTGGGTCTGGCCCTGCTCAGACTTTGAGTGGCTGGTTTCTCTTTGTCCCAGAGAAGGTGGTCAGGGACAGTGAAGAGTTGTGGCTGAGCCAGTTAAATGGTCCCCAGCTGTACAGAGCCTTGACATGGGAGAAACGCTTATTTCTCCATTAAAGAGAAAAGAAAGCATCTTTGAAGCAACCAGGATTTTATGGATGTACTTAAAAATTATACAGAAGCCATCTTGAAGGGCCTCTCACTAGCCAAATGTGGGATATTTCAGGAGAGGAAATAAAATATCCATCTTGAAAAATAAGAATCCATGATTTCATCTTTATAATAAATAGATAAAGAAGTGTAGAAGCAAATGTGGGGTGGGGGTTCTTGCTTTCAGTAGAACACCGACTACTAACTGCTAAATGTGGAGAAGGTGCTGGGTTGGAAACTCATAATTTTGTAGCTATTACCATAAAGTTGGTCTGATAAAAGTCATGAGTAGATGCAAAATCCATGGGAAAGTTTTGATGAGGAAGAGGATATTTGCATGGTCTTCAAATGCCTCTCATAAGTGTATAGTGGAGAAATATGACAGAAACTTGACTGAAACTTCCTTGTTAAAGTTAGAATCACCAAGGAGACCAGATGGTCATGGTGCCCTCCACATGTGATGCACCTTCCCTTCTTCAGCATTCTGGCACGGAATGCATGACTTGAGTCTAGTTATGAGGAAGCACGAGAAAAACTCCCTACAAGGAACATTCCATTGAAACAAGGGACTGTGTTCTTCAAAAATGCTGAAGTTGTACAAGACAGGAAGGCTGAGGAACAGCTTCAGATTAGAGGAAGCCCAGAAGGTGGAATAGCTGATAACTATACCTGGACCAGATCCTGTACTGGAGGGGAAGTGCTTTAGTGGACTTTATTGGGTCAATTGACAGTTTGAAAATGGACAGAAGATTAGATAAAATAATTGTATCAGTGATCAACTTATTGGAATTGATGCTGTGGTTATGTTAGAGAATTTCTTTATTCCTGTGAAATAAGCATTGAAGTATTTAAGAGTGGGGGGCCACGATGCTTGCAACCTACCCTAGAACAGTTCAGAAAAATGATATAGATAGATGGATGGATGAGTGGTGGATGGACAGGCAGGTAGGTAGGTAGATGTATTAGAATAGATAAGATTGATTGATAGATGGATAGGATGGATGGATGAAAGCATAGATAGATGACAGAGAGATAGATAATAGAGACAGAATGCTAACCAAAATGATATATATAAATAGAATGCTAACAAAAATGAGTACAATACTGACAATAGGTGAATCAGGGTAAAGGGTTTATTGGAGTTCCTTGTACCATTGTTGTAATTGTTCCTTAAGTTTGAAATTACTTCTCTACAAAAATAGAATAAATAAATAAGGTCCCCTTTTTTATTGACTGATTGATGGCTTCCTGCAGGACTGACTGGGCATTGATCCATCCCATGCCCCATCTGTCATGCTGTGATCCACACATACAAGACCTTGATTCCCATGAACTTCCATTCTAGCGGGAGGTGACAGAATTAAGGAATAAATAAAGAATGATTAGAAAGCATCAGATTGTGATCAGTGTTGCAGAAAAGGGGAACGAAGAATAGGTCGTGATGGGGGTTGATGGGAGGGATCCTTTAGATGAGGAGCCATGGAAAAAGAAATCTCATTGAGGGAAGGAGCCATTCCTATAACCAGCCAAGGAAGAACATTCCAAGCAGAGAGACCAGCTGCTGCAAAGGCCTCCAAGCAGGAGGGAGACGGAGGCTCTTGAGGAACAGAGAAGTACATTGCAGCTGGGGATTAGGAAGAGAGGGAGAAGAATTGGAGCATCTTGCAGGGCCGGACCATCTAAGGTCTTCTCTGCCATGGTAAGGAGTTTGGATTTTATCCTAAGTAGCAGAGGGAGTCCATGGAAGGTTGGAAGAATGGAAGTGACATTAATGAATTTACATATCCACGTATCACTCTGATTACTGCGTGGATCTTGACTTGTAGTGGGACACTGAGCAGGAACAGAAGTCAGTGGGCCACCACTGTGGCCTGCGTGGGGACACAGCTACCCCTCCACAGGCAGCAGGGCAGCTCCCTGAGCCCCCTTGCCTGTTTCTCCTCGCCAACTCTCACCCTCATGGGGTTGCTGTCTTTAGGAGTACAGAATGATTCCAGCACACCATCTCTTTTTATTTCTTTTATAGCAACACATGTCTTTAGTGCAGTCACTCAGTGCCTTTCAGCAACTCTAAAAATTGACGAGGTTTCTTTTTCCAACATTATTTTGACACATGCCAAGAATGACAAAAATGCATCTCTCTCCAACTGACTTCTTTCTGCTGTTGGGCTGCCTTCCGTCTTGAGCATTGGTGAAGAATAAATAGAAACCCAGAATACGACTGAGGAGACCCAGTTCCACGGAGAGCAGATCACCTCGAGGCTTCAGAGGGACACTTGGGGGTGTCCCAGGGCTCCCTAAAATAGGAGGGGTGGCAAGAAAGCCCTGATCCCATGGACACTCTGGCACTGCATGGGACACTCTGAGGCCACAGAGGCTGTAGCTTTTCTTACCTATTGGTGGATTCTCTCCTCTGTCTCTATGCTGTGCCACCAGCCAACCCTCATCAAGAATTTGGAATTCTGAAGTCTAGGGAGCTGGGACAACTTAGGGAGGATGCTCTAAATAGCTTTCTGGTTTTCCTCCTCCCAGGGTCAGATGAACTGAGGTTTTTCTTTAGCAGGCCGAAGGGGCCATGGCTGGGTTCTTGTGGCTAATATAGGGCTGTTTTGTTGCGGCATCATCCTGCTAGTAGCTGGGAGGGCCAGGGATGTATTTTTCAAAGCTGTGAGCGATGCTTTAAAGAGGGGCAGCAGTTGTAAACCCTTTACACTTTAAGACACGTGTCTGTCTGTCAGTTTATCTGTCATCTGTCTGTGGAGTGAGGGGGTGTGTAGTGGAACAGTGGGTATCCCTGGAAAGATATTTATCCCTGACATGAACAGTTGTGGTCAGACATTTGGTTGGTTATGAAGAGTGGTCCTTTTATCATCCCCCCTGGATTTAATGTTTATCTGCTCTAATACAGCTGCCCACTACAACTAGGGTGCTCAAACTAGGAACTGAGAAGCAGATTCTGGTGGGAGTTAAGTGGCCCCAACAGTTGCAGGGGTCTTAGGGGGAGGTGAGGGATGCAAAGAGCAGTGTAGGAAGAGGAGGGAATAGTTTCACCAACGTGATTTGTTACATCAATAAGAATCAGAGAACTAGGGAGAAATGGAATTTTTACAAAGAATACATTTTTGTGTGGGAATTTGTATTTCGTTGAGCAAACAAAATGTTACTGGTGAGTCCAGTCTTGCTAGTTCTGTGTGTGTGTGTGTGTGTGTGTGTGTGTGTGTGTGTGTGTGCACGCGTGCGCACATGCAATATAACTGATGATTTTACTGCCCTGGGGATTAGGTGAACTGATGACTGAACATGGTAATTCTGAAAAACCGAGGGGAAGGAGCAGCAGTAGTGTAACTATTGCATATTCTGTTACCTAGCCACAGTGACAGTAAATCATCCTCCACTGCACATGGGTTGGGCTTTGATTTTTTAATGTAGTCATAAGGCTCTTCAGCAGGAATAATGTGTGAGATCAAACTGCCTGTTTCCATTTATGGTGAAAGAAGACAAGAAAAGACGTGGCAGCACATCCTGTGAATACACTTTTTAAAAAAGGTGGAATTGTATGTTTTCAATGGGTAAAATGTATGACAGATGAATTGTATCAGAAAAAAAGCTGTCATGGAAAAAAGACAGCCAAGAGAAATAGACAAGTGTGACTATGAAGAAATCAAATTGTAAAAGTCACACAGGAAACAAAACATATAAATGGGTGGTCGTTGTCTCCATGGTGTGGCCCACTTATCCTGATGACGCGTATTGACCAAAGGTTCTGAGAGCCGGACTGTGGGAATAGCTTTCAGAGCCTGGGATGTATTCCCTTCAGTATTCTCAACGGGGTCAAATGTTGTTGTCGGAGAATGGCTTGATTTTGGAGACAGCTAAAAAAATTCAAAAGTAGTTTTGGTGATTAAGTGAAATGATCAAACTGAGAAATATCAAAATGGTAACAAAACAAAAATAAAAGTGCTATAAAGCATACAAAACTATATAAAGTATATCAACACAGTAAAAAAAATTCTGAAAAGTAAGGCAACAGACTTAATTTTTTCCTGAGATCTCATCTATTGATTCCATAAGTGATCATCTTTTTCACTGGTAAAGTTAGCTAGTTTTCCTGAGATCTCATCTATTGATTCCGTAAGTGATCATCTTTTTCGCTGGTAAAGTTAGCTAGTTTTCCTGAGATCTCACCTATTGATTCCGTAAGTGATCGTCTTTTTCGCTGGTAAAGTTAGCTAGTTTTCCTGAGATCTCACCTATTGATTCCGTCAGTGGTCGTCTTTTTCGCTGGTAAAGTTAGCTAGTTTTCCTGAGATCTCACCTATTGATTCCGTCAGTGATCGTCTTTTTCGCTGGTAAAGTTAGCTAGTTTTCCTGAGATCTCACCTAT